>NC_089490.1:389988557-390288557 GCF_036850765.1 Saccopteryx bilineata | reverse complement strand
CCTCCCTTCTTCACCACTTCTTCCTTCCCACCCTCCCTCTTCTCTCTCAAATCAATAAATCTTTAAAAAAGTTTTTTTTTTAACGGTAGTGAGGCCAAAGCCATGGGTTCGGGCTTTGTGTAGGTTGTTGAACATTACTGTGCCTGCTGCCAGCTCCTGTATCTGGAGTGTATGACTCAGTGTGAGAGCCGCTGATGGTGGCAGTCAGTGGCCATCTTCCTCAGAAGAACAGTGTTGTGTCATTTACTCTGTATACAGGCTTCATAGGCCAGCAGAAAACTGAGGAATGAAAAACTTTGTCACCTTGCCCATACTAAGGAAGACATACATGTAGATCTGAGAGCTTTTGTGTTAGTCCCAAGAGGTGATGCTGTTCACTCTTTTTGGAGAGAGACAGGAACGGGGAGAGAGATTAGAAACATCAACTCATAGATGAGGCACCTTAGCTGTTCATTGGTTGCTTTCTTACACATGTCTTGGTGGGGAGGCTCCAGCTAAGCCAGTGACCCTTTGCTCAAGCCGCCAATCTCCAGGTTTCTAACCTGTGTCCTCAGCATCCAGGTCGATGGTGCCTGGTCAGGCTATTGTTCATTCACTCTTAATCCTTGAAACGTGTCAAGATCATTTATAAATTACGAGATATATTCCAAAGCCACATACAAATTGAGAAGTAGTTTGCCTTTAAGAGTGAGTCCCTTGAGCCTGACCTGTGGTGGCGCAGTGGATAAAGCGTCAACCTGGAAATGTTGAGGTCGCCAGTTTTGAAACCTTGGGCTTGCCTGGTCAAGGCACATATGGGAGTTGATGCTTCCAGCTCCTCCCCACCTTCTCTCTCTGTCTCTCTCTCCTCTCTCCCTCCCTCTCTGTCTCTCTTCCTTTCTCTCTCCTCTCTAAAATGAATAAAAAATTTTTTTTTTAAATCTTAAAAAAAAAAGAGTGAGCCTGACCTGTGGTGGTGCGGTGGATGGGGCATCGAGCTGGAAATGCTGAAGTCGCCGGTTCGAAGCCCTGGGCTTGCCTGGTCAGGGCACATATGGGAGTTGATGCTTCTAGCTCCTCCCCCCCTTCTCTCTCTCTGTCTCTCCTTATCCTCTCAAAAAAAAAAAAAAAAAAAAAAAAAAAAGAGTGAGTCCCTTGTACCATTGATTTGCTAAACACAATTTTTAAAACTTCAAAGGGGAATGCATATATTGAACACCTTAACAGGTAATACCGCGGGCTCCCCCTCAGAGCTGCTTGCCTTTCCTGGTCTCCCCTCCCCTCCCCTTTCCTTTCCTTTTCCTTTTCCTTTTTGCTTCTCCTTTCCACCCTTAACTCTTTTCACCTTTCTTTGGAGCCACCTGTATACCTGCGTGGTGATTGAGAAAGGTAATATTAATAGAAACAGTATTACTAATAGTAATATTTATAGAAACAGACTTCCTTAGAGGAACTACAGGCTTCCTCACAGAGCTTAATACATTTTTTTTGGTTCCTCACAGAAATGAAAGATGTAGAAAACTCAAAACTTCAAGCTTTTAGTTTTCATGTAGCTTTCCTTTCTCCCCAAAGCATTTCTGTTTTACAGATTAGGCAACAGACGGTAAGAAAAGCAAAACTGCAAAACAGATCTTTCTTTTTTTTCTTCTTTTTTTTTTACAGGGACAGAGAGAGTAAGTCAGAGAGAGGGATAGATAGGGACAGACAGACAGGAACGGAGAGAGATGAGAAGCATCAATCAACAGTTTTTCGCTGCGACACCTTAATTGTTCATTGATTGCTTTCTCATATGTGCCTTGACCGTCCGTGGGCCTTCAGCAGACCGAGTAACCCCTTGCTCAGGCCGACGACCTTGAGTCCAAGCTGGTGAGCTTTTGCTCAAACCAGATGAGCCCGCACTCAAGCTAGTGATCTCGGGGTCTCAAAACTGGGTCCTCTGCATCCCAGTCCGACGCTCTATCCACTGCACCACCACCTGGTCAGGCCAAAACAGATCTTTTAAAGGAGCTACCTTCTTGTGTATTAGGCTTCCCATCGTCCTCCTCCAAGTGACCAGGGCCTGTGTGGAGGAAAACGCATGATCCTTTTTTGTGTTTTATTTTTACTTGTAAATGGTCTTTGGGTGACTTAGGAGTAGGATGATTAGTATTCTACTTCTGTGTTTGTTTTAAAGAATTCATTTTTCTCTTTCTCTTGGCTAGGCAATTAGGGGATTCCTTAGCCCCATTAGGGCTGCTTTGTTCTTTGGGACCTAGATATGTGTCCCTCACCCTTTCATGCACTGGCCCTTTTAACAACTCCAGGCTTCCCTTTTGCTCTCTGTATCCTGGAGATTCCCCAACTAGCATGTCTGATCTCACAGGGTCACACAACAGCGGTGTTTCTCAGCTGTTCCATGCATGTTCCATGCAACATTTGGGGAAAGAAACATGACTCCCTGGTCTTTCCTTTGCTCTTTATGCTTTCCAGAATAAAACTTAAGTAAAAATTTAACTTGCTCTCTACCCTCCAAGGTAACCACTACAGTGCCCTTTGAAGACACACTGCGACTATAGCTCAGTTGGTTAGAGCATCAGCCCCAAGCACGGAGGTTGCTGGTTCAATCTCCAGTCAGGGCACATACAGATCAGGTCAACGTTCCTTTTTCTCCTTCTCTCTCTCTCTTTCTTTCTAAAATTAGTAAAATAAACACTAAACAAAAAAGACGCACTGCTGCCACAATAAAAGTTTGTACCTCCGGGATGATGGCCACGTTTCTCAAGACAAATAGACCATGGGCTTTGGGGTTAGAATCCTTCATGCAGAATATTTTATCATCTAACCCCTTAGAGCAGCTCACATGTAATATTACAGGACTGAATGAGGTATTGTGAATGTAATAAATGTAAACCCCTTTCTTAATAACTTAAAAAAATTCTATTGATTTTTGGGGGGGGAGATCAACTTGTTTCACTTAGTTTTTCCAATTACTTGTGTATTCATTGGTCACTTCATAGGAGTCGAACCCATGACCTCTTATTCACTGGGTTGATGCTTTACCACTAAGCCACCTGGCCAGGGCCTTTCTTAATAACTTTTAATGATGTAGGCAGGTCCAAGTAAATGCTTTTATTTATTTATTTTAGATTTTATTTATTCATTATAGAGAGGGGGGAGAGAGAGAGAGAAAGAAAAAAAGAGAAGGGGGGAGGAGCAGAAAGCATCAACTCCTATATGTGCCTTGACTAGGCAAGCCCAGGGTTTTGAACCGGCAACCTCAGCATTCCAGGTTGACGCTTTATCCACTGCGCCACCACAGGTCAGGCCAAGTAAATACTTTTAGAAGTTTCTTGTTTTAGAAATTTGACTTTGCCTTAAAGTGATTACAAGCATCACTACTTAAGCAAAACTGAAAACCAGTTAGGTCTATATGAAAGTCAAATTAAGTACTTAAGCACGGATTTAATGCTTGTTAAATAACATCTTTGTGTACAGGGAGGGTAGGTAGAGTAGAGTGTCTTTTTTTTTTTTTTTTTTTTCTTTTTCTTTTTTCTGAAGCTGGAAACAGGGAGAGACAGTCAGACAGACTCCCGCATGCACCCGACCGGGATCCACCCGGCACGCCCACCAGGGGCGGTGCTCTGCCCCCCAGGGGGCGATGCTCTGCCCATCCTGGGCGTCGCCATATTGCGACCAGAGCCACTCTAGCGCCTGAGGCAGAGGCCACAGAGCCATGCCCAGCGCCCGGGCCATCTTTGCTCCAATGGAGCCTTGGCTGCGGGAGGGGAAGAGAGAGACAGAGAGGAAAGCGCGGCGGAGGGGTGGAGAAGCAAATGGGCGCTTCTCCTATGTGCCCTGGCCGGGAATCGAACCCGGGTCCTCCGCACGCTAGGCCGACGCTCTACCACTGAGCCAACCGGCCAGGGCCATAGAGTGTCTTGAAGTTCTGGTTCTGGCTTTGACTTTCAAGGTTCTTCTTACACTTCCCAATGTAGACCTTGTCCTTGGTGACTTTGAGCAGTTCTTTGTGTATAACTGGAGAAGTTGTAGACAACATTTGTAGGGATCTGGGCAGCTTTACAGAATCAATCTTTACTTGCAAGATTGTTTGATAATGTTTAAAAATAAAACAAATTGGTTTGGTGGTTCCTCTGCTTGCTTTTACCTTCACTTAACTTCCTTATCTTCTGATTTATTTGGTCTCAGTGGTTCACCACACACTGCATTTAAGGGGTGGTGAGATGCATTTGCACAGGCAGGAACTTGGTTGCCTCTGAAAAGTTTTAGGCCTGGCACCTATTCAGTAAAGTTGCTTTGGGGAAATAGCGTGGGCTCTCCACATTAATAATAGGATCCTTAATTGCAAAAGGAATTCTGCAATCTTCAGCTGTATTGTAGTTTCCCATCCAAAAGCAGATGCTAAAAATGATTATTTTGGTGACTTAGATGTATTAAAATTCAACCTCATAAATCCTAATCATTGTTTTACAATTTGTTGTGACATTTTGGGGCAAGCTTCTTTTAAAGCCTTTTGGTACTTAAGTTCCCCATATTTTGTTAATGGGGTTTTTCAATTTAAGATATTAAATGCAGTTTATCTTTAAGGTACCTTTTATATATATTTGTTTATTAATCTATTGCTTTTAGAGAGAGAGGAAGGAGAGAGAGAGAAACAGAAACAGTGCTCTGTTCCTATATGTGCCCTGACTGGAGTTTGAACTCACCACCTTGGTGTATTGGAATGATGCTCTAACCAGCCAAGCTATCCAGCCAGGGTGTGTACTTTAAAAACAGGAGACGGAAGGTCTCTTAAAAATAAAATTACCGGTCCATGTAGTACAGTTGGTTAGAGCATAGCTGCTGGTTCGGCCTCCCTGTCAAGGCACACAAGAATTAACCAGTGCGGGGGAGGGGGGTTATTAACCAATGAGTGCAGAATTAAGGGGAACAGATTGGTCTCTCTCTGTCTCTCTCCTTTCCTCCCTCTCGAAAAATTAAAAACTACATTAAAATTTTTAATTAAATTTATTAGGGTGATACACTTAAAAAAATTATCTTTAGCAATGGTGACAAAAGGGGCTTTTCTTTGGAAAGACAATACCTATCTGCACAACTGAAACCTATATAATTTTATTAACCGATGTGACCCCAATAAACTCAATCAGAATTTTTAAAAGTTACGTATCTGGAATTAATGAGAAGTGTAGGGTGGCCCACTTATTTTTCTTTCCTTGGTTTTTTAGAGTGAAGACATAGTCCAGAGAGGGAGGTGTAAAGCTACAGGTATGGGCTAACTGCTGGATGGCTGTGTTCCGTGGGCATCCTTTTAACCTTCTTGCATGAAGTCTGTTGTGCCAGTGTGAAAAAATTGCCTTCAGAAAGATGGTGGTGGCTTTTCCCCTACATTATGGAATATAATTTCCTGTTCCTAGGAAACTAGAAATATTTTCTAGCCCCTTCCCAGCTTTCTCTCCTTAGGCAAAATTTTCCTAGGCAGGCTTATCTCCCAGTTGAACTAGCTGTTGACTAGTTCTGATACCTGAGGGGGTGGAGGGAGGATGGTGGGGGAGGAGGAAGACTGAGGGTGCGCGCGCGCGCGCGCGCGCGCGTGCGTGCGTGCGTGTGTGTGTGAGAGAGAGAGAGAGAGAGAGAGAGATTGTGTGTGTGTGAGAGTGTGTGTGTGTGTGAGAGAGAGAGAGTGTGAGAGAGAGAGAGAGTGTGTGTGTGTGTGTGTGTGTGTGTGTGTGTGTGTGTGTGTGTGTGTGTGTCGGGAGCAGTACTCCACACCAACTACCCGGCTAACTTTCTCATTCCACTTCATAACTAGAAGACCCCCAAGTAAACTAGAACAAGGATGAGGACACAGCTTACTGGATTTCACACAGATAATGTTACCCTCCTGGGACCAGAATTTGTTCAATATACTGACTTTTTAAAATCACACTGAAGCTTAAATAAAGTATTATACTTAAGTTCCAGAACTAGTTTGGTATCTGAAAATATGAGCTGATTTGAAGGGTGGTCACAGTTAGGACAATAGATTAGGTTAGGGTTAGTCCCAGACATTCCAAGGAAGACGCTAAGCAAAGAGGTCTTTCTTCCAGACACTGATAGGGGGCGGAGGCAGTGGTGATTAAGAATGGGAGAGGAAATGGGAAATCTAGATTTCAAAAAAGCTAGTTCTTTCCCTCCCTTTCACCTTGTCATGTCCTCTCAATACACCGTATGTGGTAATTTTACAGGCAAACCAACTTGCATACAGCAGTCACTAAACTTAGTACTCTTTGTCTTATAGTGATTTTAGATTTGAAATAGAAAATTATTTACAATATTTCTTTTTAGTTTTTACTTTAAAACTCCCCTTCCCCCCAAGTTAAGATTTTTTTTATTGTAGAGACTCTTACTGGAAACTCATGAAGTTTTCTGGTTTATTTTGAATTATGCTTCACTGTCCCGTTTTTGCAAAAAAAAAAAAAAAAAAAGCTCCTCCAGAGTGAGATGCTGTGGAGATCATGACCACCTTAGGTCAGTATGCTTCTGCATATGCAGAGTACTGGATCGGGAGCTGTAGGAGACCCACTAATTATACTGGAAGGACTCAAATTATAAAGTGAAATTCAAGTCCATAAAGGTTTTAAGCAAAGTTAAGTTATTCTGGTTGGTTATTTTCAAGTTGTATCTATTCCTTCTTTTCTACTCCTTTATCATTTAACTTCCAGAAGCTGGATAGGGGGTGAGGTATCCATTTTACTTAACTGTTTTAAGATTATGACTTCCCTAGATTTTTATACCCTGATGATGATTTTAATGGTCTAGATTCTCTTTTATGATTTAGTAGTAGGCTCTAATTTCCTCTAAGCTCATCTAACAAGACTACATTTTTCCCTTTAAAACACATTTAGATGATCAGGATGGAAGTATAAAATCCTTTCACCTGTCATTGAACTCCCTGGTTACATCAAGACAGCCTGACATTTGCACATGCCACCTGTATTTGTGTGTTCAACCATGCTTTTATTTGCTCTTTCACTCTTGACAGAACAAAGGCTGTGGTATCTAGCATTTCTGTGTGATAATTCAGTTTTAAATGCAGGGTGTGCTACTCTTTTAAGGTTTCCCTTTATCTACCCATCATTTTTAATGATTTGGGTTCTTAATGTTACAGCAGACTGATTGCTCCTACCTCCACATAACCAGGCTTTGGATTATTGCCCTTATAAAAGAAGTAGAGAATATTCAAAGCAAAGAAAACAGACAGATAAGCAAAGAAGGAAGAGGAACCCGTGAATGTAATTCGTGATGGTGAGAGGACAGGTGGTCTCATCGCCATGAATGGTGACGAAAGGACTGAGGGAAAGCTAAGGCCTTCTTTTGTAGTGGGCCCTTGGTTATTACTCTTTCTGCCAACTCATTTCTAATGCTTCCTTTTTGGGAAAAGCCTGGAATGTGTTTCTGATTTAGAAATTACAAACAACTTATGGGCATTTTTTTGTGAATAACTTTTAATTCTATTTTTATATTTTAACACTTGCATTTTGTATTCCTATAATTGCTTTTTGTCATTTTAACTTTGTAACCCTTTTCTAAAATTGAGTGACTTGTGATTAATTTTTGTGCTTCCCCCCCCACAAGCATGTTGAATTTAAGTATAACGAGATAACTTGTGACCTGCCCAAAGAGAAGCATTCTCCTTCATGTAATAACATTTCCATCTTGTAGAATTTTAAAGCAGTGTTGCTTTGTATATCTCAAAGTGGATTTTAAAACATTACTCTGAATCAGTGCTTCCCAACATTTGGCTTGGTAACAATGACTGTAAAGAGTGTATATCCTTTAAAGCACTGAGAATTCCAGGCTGCTCAATGAAGTCTCCCCATTTGAGTACCGTTACAGGGGTGATTCCGATTGAAATAGAGATGTAATTAAAAGCCATGTGTTTTTACTGAAAAATAAAAGCATAACAGTAACCGGTGGGATTCTTTAAAATTTATTGATTTCTTTTTAAAGGAATCCTTGAACTAAAAAAAATCTAAGTTGGTTAACTAATCTCACAAGTTTACTCCTTGATCCAGATAGCTTTCTGTAGGAGGAGGCATGCAATCAGCTCCAGTGTACACAGGAGAAACTGGGACAAACCTAACAGTAACTGAACCAGTCCCTGCTTGGGTTACCGTCCCGGGCCTCCCTGGCAGTCGGGGCTAGGTGAGAAGTGTGTTGTGTGCCAGTTGCACACTCTCCTCTCACTCGTAGCTTGTCTTTGCTTCCTCCTTTAATAGGATGGAGGAGAGCTTCTGCCATGCCTGCCTGTGCAGCAGTGAATCAGATGAGCCAGCCGTTTGAATAGGAAAGTAGTGACCTGCTACTACAGTTTTCAAGTTTGGATGGTTATATCTGCATATTGGACGGAAGACAGGTTCAGTCTTCCTCTGTCAAGTGCAGGACAGGTGTCAGCCATTGTTACACACAGACTAGAACATTTAGGCCTAAACCATGACATGCTGCCTTTCAGTATTTTTTAAAAAGTAACTATAATCATTTAGGAATTCATTCGTTACCTCTTTACAGGATGAACATAACTTTTTTTCAAAGTTCCCTGTGTTGTTACTGAGCTTTAGTGAAATGAACTCTTTGAGGTAAAACAACCCTAATGATAAAAATGGAAAGAAGGCCTGTGAAATTTGGGAGGCTTCTGAGATACCGTTTTAGAGTCATCGCCTAAATATTGAAATGTCACCATTTGTTGTTTGGAGGGATGTGGAGCTAAATTGAGAACGGGAGCACCACATCTGCCTTGACTGCTAAGTATATCCATCTCTGCTGCTCACCCACAATAGAATTTTTATGTGTGCATTCATTGCTCCTGGTTTCAACAAGTTTAAAGGAGGACAGAGAATGAAGAGGCTTAGTCTGCATTTCTCTGTTCTTCCTTACATGTTTGAGAGTTTGTCCCTAGCAGGCCCCGTATTTCCCACCCCCCCATTAGTAGAAAGGTCAAAACAACTGAAAAGCCATTATTTCCTAATACTCTGTCAAAAGACAGAATATTACAATTCCATTTTCATTTAAACTTTTTAACTTTTCTGGCAAATGAAGATTCAGAGTCAGTAAAGAAGTTCTGCCTTGTGCCACCTAATGAATGTCACTGAAGCTGCAGTTTTTAAAGCCCTTCCCTCTCTGGTGAGGAAGCACACTTTGCTGTCAGTGTCATCAGGAAAGCGAGGCCAGCCAGTGTAGGAGGTATATGTGAGCAGTAGGTTTCTGGACCAGTTCTCCAACCAGCTGGCTTTGGCCTGTTTCTGATGGTCTGAACTGGTGGTCCTCCTTATGCGACTATTCTGAGGTTAGTTTGGACCCAAACACTTGTGTTCATTCCTGTCTTTGGAATGAACATGGACACTAAGTTCAGACCGAGGCTAACAACCCAGTTCTTTCCAAAAACATTTCAGACCACTAAGATGAGCTCCCCCTCTTCTTCTTCAGGTAGTTCCAGGCTTTGGGTGTCCCCCAAACTTACTTGAGTCGCAGGGAGAGGAGTTAGGAAGATGTGAAACAAGTTTGTGTTTCTGCTCTGTTAGCCACTGCTATCTTCATGGATCTGACACTGTTTATCTGACAGTGCACTTAGGACTGCTTCGCCAGGGAAAATCACACAAAACAAGCCTGGTGCATCAGCACTTCCATTGTGTGCGGGGCTGAGCCTCCCTTCACATGGTCACATCCCCCTTTTAATCGAGTTCTCCCTTTCCCTGCCCCAGTCCTGCCTGTTTCTGTGGCACTTACTGCTGGCGTCCCTGAGCTCCTGTTTCCACTTTGTGTTTTTTGTGGGGCCCAGGAAGCCAAAGCTGTGTGTATTTGTGGATCAGACAAGTGCAGCAAGTTAATATCATTGGCTTCTGAAGGGGAGAGTGAGGTGTGATGGCTGCGTTTAAGTTGGATTTCCTTCCAGAAATGATGGTGGATCATTGCTCTTTGAATTCCAGTCCCGTGTAAGTATTTTTGTTGTCTAATTTTTTATCTTAAGCAGAGGAACTGGGTTGTTTTGTTATTTAATGAAACTGGTCCCTTTCCTTAAAAGAAGAAAAAATTGGGTGAGGAAGCCAAAGTCCATGCTATTATTTTCTTTTAGAGTCTGATTCTGCTTATTACTGCTGACTTCCTCAAAGTTCTGCACACAAGGGTGTATTGATAGATGGCCAGCAATATCACTTGAAAGTGTGCTGCCTCCTGCCCCTTCAAGTTGTAGTGTTTTCCCAGATGAGAGGTTCCAAGGTGTGTTTGTTTTTTTAACTATAATTTTATTGCTTTGGGTTGGGTATGTAATTTCAAATAATCTTTTGGGAAGTTATTTATTTTTAATAATAAAATTCTTAGACTCATCATGGAGGGGACCGATAGACTCATCACAGAGGGTGTACTTAGTAGTGTATGCAGAATGCTGTATTGACATGTAAAATGTAGTACGGGGTTTTGATCCCCCCCTCCCCATCTAATTGAAAATGCAACACAAGACATGATTTAGGTAGGGGGTATCAGATGCCCCTCAAACCCAAATTGGATCAATCTTGATTAAAATTTTGCCCAAGTAAATTTTTTTTTCTTTTTACAGAGAGAGAGGGATAGATAGGGACAGACAGGAATGGAGAGAGATGAGAAGCATCAATCATTAGTTTTTCGTTGCGACACCTTAATTGTTCATTGATTGCTTTCTCATATGTGCCTTGACCGTGGGGCTACAGCAGACCGAGTAACCCATTGCTCGAGCCAGCAACCTTGGGTCCAAGCTGGTGAGCTTGTGCTCAAACCAGATGAACCCGCGCTCAAGCTGGTGACCTCAAGGTCTTGAACTTGGGTCCTCCGCATCCCAGTCCAAACGCTCTATCCGCTGCACCACCACCTGATCAGACTGCCCAAGTAAATTTTGAACATGGGAATAGGAAGCCTCCTCAGCTTTCAGTACTCTTCAAGAAGCAGCACTGCTCTGGTACACAACTACCATGCTGCCCTGGCCCTGGGTTGTAGCTTCAGGGAACTGAATTCTGGGCTTTGTAGAGAACACATTTCTAACTCCTGACTTCAGTTACTTTAACCAGGCTTCAGAGTATCTTGGAACCTCGAGTAAATGAGTCTTAAGTTATTCAAAGCCAAGAATATTAAATGGTAGGATATTCCCCAGATCAGTGGCTTTCAACCTTTCTACACTTGGGGAATGGTAAAAATAGAAGAATTATTTTGGGATCGCTAAAGTAGAAATCACCCTGAGCATAAGTGAATTTGGCTAAGACAGTTGGGTCTGTAATCTTCATATAACATCAGGTGGTTAACTCTTGCAGTCCAGTGTGAAATATCCGGCCGTTGAAAAACACAGCCCTAGAGAACAGGTGGTAGTTGCAAGTCTTTGAGATTAGGCCTCCATGTTCAAATTGGGCTACCCTGGGATTGGGTGTAACAGATGTGAATAATAACAGATTCTGAACAGCTCTTGATGGAATAGTTTGGGGGTCCTCAAAGTTAGCTGGCGTCTTCATTTGAAATAGATCCTGTGCCTTCCCTGTAGCTTCCAAAATAATAGTAATTTAGATGTTTTTTTTATGAGAGTTCTTTACTGCTAAAATTGTATTTTATTTTAGCAGTAGATAGGGGAGATCACAATGAATGCCATCTACTACATAATAAAAATATTCCCATTTACCAGATAAATGATCCCTAGAAATAGGACTTTGTGGCTCACATTATCCTTCATTGTAACACTGCCTGTGCTTTGCCATTGCCTAGTATTCAGCCCTTAAATACAGTATTTTTTCCTCAGTTCATTTTCTCATCTTTTAAGAATTTGGACTGATTCAGTATCCGATGAAATCTGGACCGTGGAACACTGTATGAAAGTTACTGGAACATAAAAATGCAGATTTTATGTTCTTAGTGCTGGAATGAGAACCTATATTTTAACAAGGTCCCATGTGGTTTTCGTGCACACTAGAGTTTGAGAACTAATGGACTGAATATAGGTCATTCTGAACAGAGATAATCAGGGAGCAGACTGTTACATCACTTTTTTCTGAATGCATTCATATCTGTTTTAGTCATCTATCTAAGCCTTTTGAGGTTATTTGGGCATAGGCTATTTATTACCCTATATCGCCAATGAGAAACCCAGTTGAGTGGGCTCAAACTAACTTGCCTGAGTAGAGTTAGTGTCAACCTTGGGCCTGAAATGCAAGTTTAATGATAAACTCTTTATTTTTGCCCCCGAGACCAGGTGTCAGGTGTCATTAAGCAGAGTTTACCATCAATTCTCATTTTGCAGACCTCAGGCCCAAGTAGGCACCTTACATTGAACACACACAACAGACTTGGGAAGAAGAAAGGTCTTGAGAATGCTGTGTGCTTGCCATCTCTCTTGGATTCTAAGCCCTTTATACTCATACTGCTTTATCAGGAAGCTTAACATCAGGATTGTCTCTCTGAAGTGATGTGCCTTAGAATGCGATATAGCAATGTATCTTATTTCAGAATTTCTTTACAGCAGAGAATTGGTGGAAGAACTGTGGAAAGGCCAGGGACCTGAGCCCTAGTTCCTATTCTCTCTTTCAACATACCCTTGCTTCTACTCTAACCATTCTTCAGCTTCCGCTGGTTCCTCTCACTTTGCTTGCACCGCAGTAGGACATGGATGTTCTTCAGGGGTGGTACCTTAGGTCTTTTCTCTTAGCTCTCCCATTGCTTAAGGGGGCACTGATGTGCTTTCTGATTCTCAGATCTTTACATGTTCACTGTAAATGTTCCCTGAGCTCTTTGACTTTATTTTCCAAACAGTTCATTGGATATATCTCCATCTGAAGGCTTCCCCACACAAAAACAATCCCTCATGTTGTCTGCACTAGAATTAAAGTGATTGGTAACTTCTTCCTCATCTCCAAGTTCTAGTGGATTCTGCCCTCATGAATTTCTCAGCATTGCCTAAGACTGGTTCCTAATCTTAAGAGAGAGTTTTTTCAAGAGTCTTCTAATCTTCATATTTCCTCACTTTATTTCAACCTCTAGATTATTGCCAGATGTCTTTTAAAAGGTAAATGTAATCCCTATTTATACATCTTGGAATAAAGTCCAAGCATTTCAGTATAACATGGAATGCCCCTCACAGGTTCTTTCCAACCTGTCTTTTTATTCTCGATTTTCTAATATACATATTTTCTCTTTTTTCCTAATACTTGAAAAAAAAATTATACTCTTCCTAACTTTCTCAAGTCCTTTTTCTAGCTTTCTAATGCTCTCTCAGTCTTCTCTCCTTTGTGAGTCCTTACCATTTGCTCGTCACCTCTTAGGCTCTCTCTTTAAGATTTTATTTATTGATTTTACAGAGAGAGGAGGGGGTGGGGAGCAAGAAGTGTCAACTCATAGTTGCTTCACTTAAGTTGTTCATTGAGCTTGTCATATGTGCCTTGACCAGGCAAGCCAGGAGTTTCAAACGGGTGACCTCGGCACTGCAGGTCAGCACTTGATCCCCCGCACCACCACATGTCAGGCCCTCTTAGGCACTCATCCAGCCAAGTTATATAGCACCGCTCCCAGCTGATTAGTCCACTTGGCTAAAGTTCCTGCACTCCTGTCCCCACCTCCAACTGAAATAAAACTGTACTAGCCACTTCTCGTCACAGAACTTTTATCCATTTGTTGGGTATTTTACAGTTGTGTCCTTCCACTCGTTCAGTGCCACTATCTTCAGGGCAGGGGCTGTGCAGTCCACTTTAATAGACCCTTAGATAGTATGTAGTAGCTGGCACATTTTAGGAGCTTTGAAAATAAGTTGAATGAACAATAAGTTCTGTGAGGGTTTTTTTTTTAAGTAATTAGAGATGATTACAGAAATAAGCACTCTAGACTTTATCTCCATACCTCAGGGAAGAAGGTTGAAAACCTTCACAAGCAGATTGTTAGCTGTTCTGTTGTTGAGTGGTGACTTAAAAACCTTTAGTGAAAGCTTTTTATAGTACCTAACACCCTGACTAACATAGGAAGAGCTCCCTTTATCTAAATGAAAATGACTTCCTTCCAGCATAGACACATTCTGTCTTGTTCTCACTAGAGAACATCTGGTAAGTATCTCAGGCTAGTGTGGCTGGTCCTTTTTATTCTGATATTCTTCTGTGCCAGTGTTTCCATAGCATAGTATATGAGCTGGAGGGACTTGGTAGGGATGGGCAGTGGCTGGAGTTGGGGACCCAACAAGTATTTATGCCTGCTGGGAGTTGGAGAGATAGATAAGTAGCTGAAATCTTTCTGTTTGTAAATGAATAAATGGAGCTCAACAGGTGATGAGAAGGAGGAGTGAAAAAATGAGTCATGAAAGTTTTTGGAAATAGTTTTTAAACAGATGTGAAGGTAGTAAGTATTTAAGGGACATGTGTGGACTGGGCCACTGCCTCCCCACTTTGGTTATAGCACGGATATGCCTTGTCCCATCCTTCCAGCCTGCCTTCTGATTCCTCACTCCCTTTGTCTCTGTCTCTCATTCAGATGTAACACACCTAATATAAAATTTACCCTTTTAAATTGCACAAATTCAGTGATTTTTACTACATCCACAAAGTTGTACAATCATTACCAGTCTAATATTTTCATCACCCTAAAAAGAAACCCTGTTCCCATTAGCAGTCATTCCTTCCTCATTCTCCTCCATCCCCAGTCCCCATTTCTAGGCAACCACTTGCCTACTTTCTGTCTCTGTATGTAGACTTGTCTATTCTGGATATTTCATGTGAATGGAATCACACACTGCGTAGCCTTTTGTGATGGGCATCTTTCACTTAGCACGTCCTGAGCTTCATCTCTATTGTAGCATGACCCCTGTTGTGTCCTGCCACTGCCCTTTTATCTTGTCACTCACACTATCTCTAGTTGCACCCACTTCTGACTTCACCACTAACTGCCTGTTAACCAAGTTCAGATTCTTTAGAGCAGTGTGCTGCAGTAGTGCTTTCTATGAGGATAAAAATGTTCTATATCTCTGCCACCTGTGTGGTAGCCACTAGTCACATGTGGCTAGTGGCACTGAGGAACTGGATTTTAAAAATTGTATTTTTAAATAGCCACATGTGGCTGGTGGCTATTGTCTTGCTTAGTGCATTTGTAGAAGGACTTGATTGGTCAGGCCTATTTTTGTGTTTCAAGCATAGGTCATGGTCTTATGTTTCTGGTCAACCAGTGGATCAGCTTGTTGGGTTAGGGGAGACCCCCCCCCCCCCCCCCCCCCGCCCTGCCGCTGCTGTCCCTGCTGGTCCAGTCAGCTGGGGCCCGGAGACGGGAAAGAAGTGGCACAGAACAGCAGCTCTGTCCCGAACTGAGCCTGGGTGGGAAGTGTCAAGACGGGAAAAGATAGGAGAAAGAGAAGAGACACCTTAGGAATTCTGAACAGATACGTGCTTTGACGGTAAAGCTCTTTATTTTCCCTTCCCAGTTTCTGTTCCAAGTTGGTTCTCTGCTCTGTTTTTCTATAGCGTGTTCTGTGAAGAATCAGGTAGATAAGATGGTCTCTGGTGCTGATTTTCTCAGTTCCTCGTTCTTAATGATTTGCCAGTTCTCATTATTGCGTCTGCTGTCAAAAGGAGAACATAAACAGAGATGGGTTGCTGCCATGCTTTTCTCCTAAAGCACTTGCTACCTTCATACTTCTCTTCTTCCCTCACTGCTGCAGACGCTGCTTTTCCTCTTTCTTTCATCTTACTCCCAGTTCAGTACCTCCATGGAAGTTAAGAATTGTACAGACCTGTCCTGGCCAGATAACTCAGTTAGTTAGAGCATCGTCCCGAAGCACAGAGGTTGCTGGTTCAATCCCTGGTCAGGGCACATACAGGAACAGCTCAATGTTCCTGTCTCTCCCTCCCTTCCTCTGCTTATAAAACCAATAAAATAAACATTAAAAAAAAGAATTTTATAGATTTGGCCTGACTGGTGGTGGTGCAGTGGATAGAGCGTTGACCTGGGATGCTTAGGTCCTAGGTTTGAAATCTTGAGGTTGCCAGCTTGAACATGGGGTCACCAGCTTAAGTGTGGGATCATTGATATGATCCCATGATGCTGGCTTGAGCAAGGGTCACTGGCTCACCCCCCCCCCCCCGTCAGGCATGTACAAGAAGCAATCAGTGAAAAACTAAAATGCTGCAGTTATGAGTTAATGCTTCTCATCTCTCCTTTCTTCCCCCATCCCCTGTCTAAAAAAATTTAATTTAGGAAAGGAGAGAATTCTACAGACTGGCCTTTTAGAAATGACAGGGATACTATAGACACTTGTCCAGGGGCTCCTGAGCCCGTGTAATAGGTAAACACAACTCATGACCACTGACCCTAAGGAGCTCTCTTGTCAGTGGGAGATGAGGCACAAAGGTGAGAATGGATTCAGTGATCTGTAGAATAAGTGCCACACCTGAAGGATGTATGGGACCCCTTGGCGCACCACATTGGGCATTACGTTCGAGTTGACTATGCCCTGGTTACTTTTAACAGGATGTATATGTGGAAGATTGAAGATGAAAGAGATTGTTGCTCATCTCTTCAGACACAATGACAGTTGATGAGAAAGTTTGTGATTGTTTAGTACATACACATAGGTGTCTGCATGTGATTCGTTCTTTTTTATATATATATATTGTCTCTAGCTGATGTTGTTACTTTTATTTCTAACTCTGTCTATATGCGTTCCAAAGAAATGCTTTTGTTGTTGTTTTTTAAGTGAGAGGAGGGGAGATAGACTCCCACATGTACCCTGACCAGGATCTGCCCGACAACCCCCGTCTGGGGCTGATGCTCTACCCATCTGGGACCCATGCTCACCACCGACCTATTTCTAGCGAGCGCCTGAGGCTGAGCCTCCATGGAACCATCCTCAGCACCTGGAGCCAACACACTAGAATCAATTGAGCCATGGCTGTGGGAAGTGAAGAGAGAGAGAGAAGGGGAAAAGGGTTGGGGGGAGAAGCAGATGGTTGCTACTCCTGTATGCCCTGACTGGGAATCAAACCAGGGACTCTACACGCCTGTCAACACTCTACCAACTGAGCCAACCTGCCAGGGCCAGAAATGGTTTGTTAATCTCAATGTAGGTATTACATCTAACGCAGTGCCTGGCATATGTAAGTGGCCAGTGTTTCTTAGAGGAAGGAACAAGCCAGTGCATAACTATAGTTGTGTGATATCCACAGCATCTTGAGCCTAGCCTGATAATTTGCTGTGTGTGCTTCTCAAACTGGTGAAGGGCTATGTGCTGTCTTCATACCTTTCCCCCCCAGCTTGGACAATACGGTAGAAACAGTTGTGTAGAAAACAAAAGGTGTAAGTTTCGCATTTTGTGTGTCATTTTATTATTAGATTGAACATTTACAAAATTACTTGGTCTACTTGCTGTAAAAGTTTCTAAAGAGTTTAAATTTGAAGATTGGCCCTGGTCCTTGGGCACTCAGCATCACTGCTCTTGGGGATTCATCTAATGAATTGGTGTTTGGGCAGGGGTTGTTTATGGAGCAGGTAGACTAAAGATTCGAGAGGATGTGGAGAGTAAAGAGAGAAAGGAAGGGCATTTATGTGAAGTGCTGAGTCTCCACTGAACTTTCAGATAAACCACAGTCTGCATGTGGTGACTGTGTCATGCTTTTCTACTGAATAATGTTGTGGAACATTTACAAATGGCGCACAAAGACAGAGGGACAAGCTGAAAGTAATTGCCTCCACTGTAGTACAGGTTAATAAAACCCTGCCTCTTTCCCAAAATAGCTGTCAGCGTCTTATCATCAAAATACATTCTGAGCACAGGTGGGGCTCTTTTTTTTTTTTTTTTTTTAATGACAGAGAGAGACAGGGACTGACAGACAGGAAGGGAGAGAAATGAGAAGCATCATTTCTTTGTTGCGGCACCTTAGTTGTTCATTGATTGCTTTCTCGTGTGTGCCTTGACCAGAGGGGCTCCAGCAGGCCGAGGGACCCCTTGCTCGAGCCAGCGACCTTGGGCTCAAGCTGCCGACCTTGGGGTCCGATGCTCTATCCCCCGTGCCCTTGCTTGGTCAGGCACAGACGGGGTTCTATGTTAACCCTCACTAAAATAGAGATATGATTAATGGTTAGCAACTTTTTTTTTTTTTTTTTTTTTTTTAGAGAGGAGAGAGACAGAGAGGGAGAGAGAGGAGAGAGAGAAAGAGAGAGAGAAGGGGGGAGGAGCTGGAAGCATCAACTCCCATATGTGCCTTGACCAGGCAAGCCCAGGGTTTTGAACCGGCGACCTCAGCCTTTCCAGGTCGACACTTTATCCACTGCGCCACCACAGGTCAGGCAGATTAGCAACATTTTAATAAAATATTAAAATTGGTAATTGAAGTTGTTGGGGAGCAGGTTGTAATTTATTTTTTTATTTATTGGGGTGACACCAGTCAACAAGATGATAGGTTTTAAGTGTAGATTTTTTGTTTGTTTTATTTTACCCCCCTCAAATGTAGATTTCTGTGATACATGGTCTGTGAATTGTACTGTGTGCTTACTACCCAAAGTCAGATCAACTTACATCACCAAATATCTGGCTCCCTTTACCCTTTACTTACAAGTAAATTAATCCTGTGACAATCAAGTAATCATAGGAGATAAGTAGCTGCTCTTAAATTTGTGAGCCCTCTTTATGCTCAGCATCCATTTTTGTCAGGGTTAATTGCCTAAATGCTAGAATTGTTGAGAACAAGAAGTTTCTCCCATCCCACGTTGAGCACTTACATTAAACTAGGTACTTCTTATCAGTTGTGGCTACAAGAATGAATGAGAAATAAAACAATTTCTGTGTTCAAGGAGCTCTAGACTAAAGCAGTGGTAGTCAACCTGGTCCCTACCGCCCACTCGTGGGTGTTCCAGCTTTCATGGTGGGAGGTAGCGGAGCAACCAAAGTATAAATAAAAAGATTTAACTATAGTAAGTTGTTTGATAAAGATTTATTCTGCCAAACTTAGCGAAAATCCGACATAAAGTACTTGGTAAGTAATAATTATTATATGCTTTAACTTGCTGTAACTCTGCTTTATAAATTTTATAAAGTAAAGTTCCTTCCCTACTTTATAAATCACATTACTGTGGAACCGGTGGGCGGTTAGAAAATTTTACTACCAGCAGAGATACAGAAGTGGGCGGTAGGTATAAACTGGTTGACTACCCCTGGCCTAGAGTATGGGGAACCTTTAGAGACTCCTTGACAAGAGTTGGTCTGTATGCTTATTGTCTTAACAGCTTTTGATAATAGGTTAATGGTAGGTTCAGTAAAGGTGATGTGTGAGGATAGCCCTTGTGGGTGTTCAGTTATAAGGGATTTAGGAATTAAAAGACAGCAGTTGAGCTGGTTTTATAGCTTCATCATTCTCAGGGATCTTCAAATACTATTCAAAAGATAGTGGTGTGAAAACTATTGTTTTTCCTTCAGTAAAATTATCATTTTATTCAAGACTGGATATTAAAACATGGAAAACTTGAATATGATGATATAATTCTCGGTTAGGCAGCGAGCACTAACAAAAAAAAGCCGGCGTTTTGGAATTTAGGTTGTTACTGGTGTGGATAATTGAGTGGTGGAAATAGGTATAACGCAGGAATCCCCCTAGGTTCTTGGCAGTCTCAGGCATAGTGGTGAAGGCGTTAAAGTATGAGCATTACAAGTTTGGTGTGATAGGGCGGAGGAATTGGTTAGAGTGGTTGCAGTTGGTAAGGGAATTAACTGATAATATCTTGGGAAATAGCATTAAATTGGATAACTTAGAAACAATAAAAACCTAGAATGACGGCATCATTGTTTATGTTTATATAACATTTATTAGAGTTTGAGAGACAAAACTTTGTGTTGGTCAGGGGTCTCACTCAGGAGCACCAGGGTTAGCACAGGAGACAACCACATTCAGAGAACAACATTCTAGTCTCCTTAGCTTAGGCCTTGAAAATCAAGTACTTCTGTTTTAATGTGTTCTCAAAGAAAACTTTTTAGCTATCATTGTATTCATTGGGGTCCTGAATTTTACTCATAATCAATAGTCCTTTTTGATTTTATGGACTTTTCAAAAAATATATGTTAACCATACTTAAAATTATTAAAATTTGCTTTAGGACCTTTACCTCTTAAGTTCTTCTGAGAATTCTCATGCTAGACAAAGAGTAAGTGACACTCAGTTTCTTAATTAAAACCCTGGGTGTCCTCATCAGAATGGTGACTTTAGTTTGAGATCTAATTCTAGTGGGAAGGGGTGGCCATGGTGCAGGGAGGATCAGGAAGCTCTGGTAAATTATATGGAAGTTGTGAAAGGAAGGAAAATTTTTCCCCCTGCTTTCTCAGGAAGGAGCTGAGATCTTGAAAACAAAGAAAGCTCCCTCTGGAAACCAACATGAATACATAATAGTAGTTTTATTTTGTCTAATGCAGCTCAAAGAAAATGAACGGCACCCTGGACCACCCGGACCAACCAGATCTTGATGCTATCAAGATGTTTGTGGGCCAGGTTCCAAGGACCTGGTCTGAGAAGGACTTGAGGGAACTCTTTGAACAGTATGGTGCTGTCTATGAAATCAACGTCCTAAGGGATAGGAGCCAAAACCCTCCTCAGAGCAAAGGTGAGGGTTTGGGTTTTATGTGTAATTTTTGTCATGTTCCTGCTATCTCTCATTGCCAGAATGTTCCTATAGTCATGGAGGAGAGGAAATCGGTTCTTGTGTAGTAATAGCTATGCCAGCCCAGACACATTTAATGGCTTAAAAATAAAAGGTTAAGGTGACTTCATGAGGATGATTTGTAAATTGGATCTTGGGTAGTCCTTTGTGAGAGCTCTAAATTCAAGAGGCAGACTCCTGTGAGTCTTATTTGATGTTGGGAATGAATAGATTGACAAAAATTCTGTTTGAGTAAACCAGCCGCATAAGGTTTTCGGTAGTGTTGTGGCTAGTGTGCTAAAAGAAAGACGGTCCATGTACCCATGGACTTCTGTTAGTGTACACAGGGGCCTTGCAGGGTGGCGTAGCAACTAGGAGGGCCTTGTCTGTAGGTAACCCATTTGCTACGGCGCATCAGATGAACAGGAGAAGGAAGGCTGAGCTGCTTCAGCAAATACCCAGCAGAGTGGACGTTTCACAGAACTGATGGTAGGTGAGGCATTAGCTCTGCCCCTACACACACAGAGACATTCTCTTATTTTTCCAGGTGGCTGATTCAGAGTAATTTTCTGTCAAAGCTGTCCTATAGTGCAAGCATGAACAAAGACGATTGTTATATGTTTTTGAAACCAATATAATAATAGGATCTAGAAGCAGAAGAATTACTTTCTCTTTTTGGCATAGTTAAAATATAAAGTTTTGTGGTTTCTGAAAATGACTGGCAATATAACATGCAGTGATTTAAACTCTTAATTGCAGGGTGATTTTTAAAGAAATCTGTATCGTATCTTATGGGTATGGCCCCAAGATTTACATGATAGACCTTCTCCCTCCTGTCCCCAGCAGAGGTGCAAAGCACAAAAGCTAGAGAACCCAGTTAGCACCAGGTGCTCTTTATTTAGTAGCTTAATTATATTTGATAAGAACCAGAGTCCAAAAAAAGATACTAAGAGGTTCTTGCTTTTAAGTCATTTTATAATTTAATAAATGATAATTATGTTTAAAGCACATGGTAGAAATTGGCTACAGTGTAAGAAGTGGGTTATTCTAAAAAGAAGGAGTTTCTGGTAACTGCAGAGCTTTTAGAAGACCAAGAGCCACAAGAGTTCAAGGCCCCTGTGTGTCTTGTTTGCAGTGTCCTGTTGCCCAGCACACTGCCTGGTGGTGCCCCAAGTAGCATGGTAAACGGTACTGTGGCCTTTGTAAGGGAAGCCCTTTCCCAGAGAAGTTATCGGAGCACTAAAGAAGAACTCCGATAGAATTAAGAGATTGTAACAATAGAGAAAATGTGTAGAAAATAACATGTTTTTGTGCTTCTTTTTCCTCTGCTGGATTCTCTGTATGTGTATCTGTATCTATCTGTCTCTGGCTAATTTTAATAAACACTACCCTTTTAAAAAATTTCTAACACAGGGTGTGGCAAAAGTAAGTTTACAGTTCCTATGGAAAATCATACAATTAATAATAAGAGAATAACTTGTTCCTATGGAAAATCAATAATAAGTAATAATACAAGAATAAACTGCTATGTGTACTCACAATTGTAAACCTACTTTTGCCACACCCTTTATGTCCAGGGAGAAATGAGTGCTGTAGGAATTCTCTGCTTTCAAAGAACTGGTTTGATTTTGTGAAATCTTATTTATTGCAGGGTGCTGTTTTGTGACATTCTACACCCGCAAAGCTGCATTAGAAGCACAGAATGCTCTTCACAACATGAAGGTCCTCCCAGGGGTAAGAAAGCTCCTGTTAGTAAGTAGAACTGTGGTGGCTTTGAAACACATGGGCCATACTTAGACGTGTGTCAGTACACACTGAAAACCATTTTGGAGAAAGGGTAACTGCCACAGGAAACGGATGTATGGGACTTTGAAAGAAGGGAGGCTGGACGTAGTTCTCTCTCAGCCAAGAGAATTTTGACTTCTTGACTCAGCATTCTATCTTTTCTGTTATTTTTGGGAGAACTCTTACAGGCTCTAGTTTTGGTGTTCCTTTAGAGTCCTCATTTGTATTTCTGAAAGCCTTCAGTGTGTACAGTGGTAATATTTATGTGTTTTCATTTTAGATGCATCATCCCATACAGATGAAACCTGCCGACAGTGAGAAGAACAATGGTAAGCAAGCACCTAGGTCCTCCCCTAACAGGGTTCTTCCTACTGTGATATTCTTATGGCGTCTGAGTTGTGTTGTGCTAAGTGATTTCTTTTTGAAGTAGAATTGACAAAGCATTATGTTAATTTTAGGTGTACAACCTAATGTTTTGATACATGTTGAGAAATGACCCACTACAATGAGGCAGCATACATGGTTACAAAAAAAAACTTTTTTTCTGATGAGAACTTTTAAGATCTCTCTTAGCAACTTTCAAATGTGCACTACAGTTTTATTAACTATAGTTTCATGCTGTGCCTTACATTTTCATCATTTATTTTATAACTGGAAATTTGGAACTTTTGAGCCCCTTCACCCCTTCTGTCCACCTGTCACCCCCATCTTTGGCAACCATCAATCTGTTTTTTGTATGAGCTTGGGTTTTTGTTTTCCACTTATAAGAGAGATCACAGTGTATTTGTCTTTGCCTGTTTGACTTGTTTCAGTAATGCCCACAAGGTCCATCCATATTGTTACAAATGGCAAGATGTCATTCTTTTTTTATGGCCAAATAGTATTTGTGTGTGTGTGTGTGCATACACTATTCATTCATCAGTGTGCACTTTGGTTGTTTCATATCTTGACTATTATAAATAATGCCACAGTGGACATGGATATGCATGTATCTCTTTTTTTGACAGAGACAGAGAGGGACAGATAGGGATGGACAGACAGGAAGGGAGAGAGATGAGATGCATGAGTTCTTTGTTGCAGCACTTTAGTTGTTCATTGCTTGCTTTCTCATATGTGCCTTGACCCGGGAGCTACAGCAGAGTGAGTGACCCCTTGCTCAAGCCAGCGACCTTGGGCTTCAAGCCAGTGACATTTGGGCACAAGCCAGCAACCATGGGGTCATGTCTATGATCCCACGCTCAAGCCGATGACAATTGAGATTTCAATCTGGGCCCTCAGCATCTCAGGCCATCACTCTATCCACTGTGCCGCTGCCTGGTCAGGCAATTAATATAGTTTCTTGTGGACAGAAGAGAAAGTAGGAAATGAACAACTTAAGGAGAACTTAGTCCTCAAGAAGACAGAAAAGTAGATAGACTCTCTGAAAGTTGTGTCTTGTTTCCCTTGTCATATCAATTGAATGTGAAAACTCACTCTTTAGTATAGTGGTATTAAGAGCAAATGTTACTAAGTATTACGCAAGGATCTAAGCCCTCTGCATTTAATAACTACAGCTGCCTTTGAGGTAAACCTGGTTATCCCTATTAATCAAATGAGGAAATAAGCACAGAATTGTTAAATAACTTTGACAAGATCACAAAGCTGCTTTATTTTATCTAAGTGCTTCCAGTGATAATTTTGAGATAGCATTGTTTATAAGAGGAGGTGCTAACATATGGGGGGGTCTATCTTAGAACCTGTGAAATATGGTATGAAGCACCAGAGACAGGGTTCAAACCCAGGTGGTCTTGGCTCCAGCTCTGTGCTCTGCTACCTCGTATAGTAGTAATGTTCAAGTCTTTTGTGTTTCACTCTCTTAGCAGTGGAAGACAGGAAGCTGTTTATTGGTATGATTTCCAAGAAGTGCACTGAAAATGACATCAGAGTCATGTTCTCTTCATTTGGACAGATTGAAGAGTGCCGGATATTGCGGGGACCTGATGGACTGAGCCGAGGTGGGCACATTTTTAAACTTTAAAGATACTCATCTTGAATTTGGGGCCTCTTTTTTAATTGGCTCAGTGGAAACCAGTGACCCCTAGCCAACACGACCCTTGTCATGATGGAGAGTTTGGGCTTGGTGTTGTATGTCTCCATCCTGTCACTCCTCCTCCTACACTTGGGTCCTTTTCACATTCTCCCAGCATCCGGTACGAGTTTACAGCCTGCACTTCAGTGTCATGTATTCAACTTCTTTATGCTCAGAGAGGTTCTTTTTTTTTTTTTTTTCTTTTTTATTCTGAAGCTGGAAACGGGGAGAGACAGTCAGACAGACTCCCGCATGCGCCCTACCAGGATCCACCCTGCACACCCACCAGGGGGCGATGCTCTGCCCCTCCGGGGCGTTGCTCTGCCTCGACCAGAGCCACTCTAGCGCCTGGGGCAGAGGCCAAGGAGCCATCCCCAGCACCCGGGCCAGCTTTGCTCCAATGGAGCCTCGGCTGCGGGAGGGGAAGAGAGAGACAGAGAGGAAGGGGGGGGGGTGGAGAAGCAAATGGGCGCTTCTCCTATGTGCCCTGGCCGGCAATCGAACCCGGATCTCCCGCACGCCAGGCCGACGCTCTACCGCTGAGCCAACCGGCCAGGACCCTCAGAGAGGTTCTTGATGTCAGTGGAAACACTGTCTTCTTCAGAGAAACTAGAGGTTATGAATCCTCCTTTATCTCTCAAGCACTTTGTCACCTGTCTGTGCTTCCCTGGGTTTTCATTATAGCATGTACCTGCCTGGTGTAACATAGCTCTCTCTTCACCCAGATCGTGAATCCCTAAAGGCGGAAACCATGTCAATATTGCTGCATGGTACTTCACACATAGTTAATGTCTGTAAATAAATAAGCAAATGAATGAATGAGTTATTGACCCTTCTCTTATCAGGTTGTGCGTTTGTGACTTTTACAACAAGAGCTATGGCACAGACGGCTATCAAGGCAATGCACCAAGCACAGACCATGGAGGTAGGGAGCATTGAACGCAGGGAGCGGCCCCTTATCCTGAGAGTGTTAGTGCCTGTGGCCTTCAGAGCCAGGTAGCATGTACAGCATCTGATTGTCCTAAAAGTTAAGCAGGCCAAACGTCTTAAAGTTAAAAGTAGATGGTTTCTCTAACATATTGGCTGTTATTAAGTTAACATAAAAATTAACATACATAATGGAACTAGTTGCCCATTTAAATTGTGTTTTGCCACTATCATGTATCAGGAAGAGACTCAGTTGGCAGTGAATGAGATTAGAATACAGCCTGTGTGTGACTAGAAAGGAGGATTTTTCCATCACCCACAAGGAGGAATCTGACCCTTTGGTTTTGGTGTTTTCGTAGGGTTGCTCGTCTCCCATGGTGGTAAAATTTGCTGATACACAGAAAGACAAAGAACAGAAGAGGATGGCCCAGCAGCTCCAGCAGCAGATGCAGCAAATCAGTGCAGCATCTGTGTGGGGAAACCTTGCTGGTCTAAATACTCTTGGACCCCAGTATTTAGCAGTGAGTCTTTGTGGTTTGCTTTCTGCAGACTGTGCAAGCTCCCAGCTGTTTCTTCTTCTGCTTTCCCCAGCTAACAGACACAATGACATTTACAACTTTTTTAGCACATTGAAATTTTATGTAAAAATTCAGACAATGCAGTGTTCTTTAAGTCACATTATTCTCTCTCTCTGTCTCTCTCTCTCTCTGTCTTGTCACATGTCTTTGGTGATATCTTGAGTTAAAGTGAAATCATAATTTCCTGGTAAAAAGATTTAGAAACATCTCATGTCCCTGCCCCCAAGAAAAAAAAATTGCTGAAGGAATCTTAAGTACCAAATCTCTTTCTTCATATCTCTTTCCACCATGTGTAGAGGGCATCATTAAAAAAGTCCCCTGGAAAGTATGATAAATATTTCTTTCAACTGATTGAGAGATCAAGCTTGGACATTATTAAATGAGTATTACAGGTGTATATTTGAGTTCACTATATTATAAATAGGTTTCTTTTAATACAATATCTCTCTCTCGTTGAATTTAAGTCACAGTTCAAAAGAGGGGTAGGCTCCAGTTTATTATTGAAATTTACTAGGTCTGCAGCGGTATAAGAGATTATCACTGCTTAAACCTTTAAAGGATTGCAGACAGGGCAACATCATTAAAATTGTGTCATTTGCAAATCAGAAAGAACAGGTCATCTATAAAGCCACCAGTGAAGGAAAATGGGGAAACTCTGAGATTTTTATGAGTAGTCCAAAAATATACACATAGGAATAATATTTTTTCTTTTTTAATGAATGGATTGTAATACATGAGAATGCTTTATATATATATTTTAAACAATTTATTTTATTTATTTATTTTTTTTCCTTTTACAGATAGAGTCAGAGAGAGGGATAGACAGGGACAGACAGACAGGAACGGAGAGATGAGAAGCATCAATCATTAGTTTTTCATTGCGTGTTGCAACACCTTAGTTGTTCATTGATTGCTTTCTCATATGTGCCTTGACCGCGGTCCTTTAGCAGACCGAGTAACCCCTTGCTTGAGCCAGGGACCTTGGGCTCAGGCTGCTGGTGAGCTTTTTGCTCAAACCAGATGAACCCACGCTCAAGCTGGCGACCTCGGGGTCTCGAACCTGGGTCTTCCACATCCCAGTCCAACGCTTTACTCACTGCGCCACCGCCTGGTCAGGCTACATAGGAATAATTATAAGCATCCACTCTTCATCCTTTCAAAGACTATTCTATATATGTAGAAACAGAAGAAAGGCAATGCTTTCTGTCCCATAGTATTAAATTTTGGCTAATTTGATTCCCCCAGTCTCCATATTTCTCAAATGTTAAAAGAACTCTCAAGTTTATCCTAGTTAGTAGTTGTCTGAAGCCAGAAGTGTGGATAGTTCTGTTTTAACAGATCAAATTGTTTCTTAGTGCTAGAACATTGCTTAAAAGTCTAGAAACTTGAGAGAGATTTTAGTCTTCTGCCAAAATGATAATGTTTTGAAAATGATCTCCATGATTATGCATTTTACTTTTCTTAGAGAGTT
Source organism: Saccopteryx bilineata (assembly GCF_036850765.1). NCBI lineage: Eukaryota > Metazoa > Chordata > Mammalia > Chiroptera > Emballonuridae > Saccopteryx > Saccopteryx bilineata. The sequence goes on along the minus strand of NC_089490.1, from coordinate 390,261,118 downwards.
TAGAGCTCTTTGTAGGGAACACTCCTATTTTTGTTGTCATTGCCATGGGCAGCAAGTATGTGATGGTATATGGTGAGAGTTACAGTCTCTTTAAGTTAGATGTGATCTCCTCCCTAAGCGCTTTTCTCATTTAGGGAGTGAGTGAAGGGGCCAAGTACAGTGTGCACAGTCTACCAGCTGGACTGAACACACTGCCCAAGGTATTTAAGAAAACAGAAATGAAGACATGTGGTGCTAATGGGCTATGTAAGTGTGATAGTGTGTTATCATTGGGAGGTGTTTTTCTGGAATACGTGGATTGAACCTGATCTCTGTTGGATCAGAACAGTAGTTTTTAATCTCTGTGGGGTTGTGGGCCCATTTGAGAACATGATAAAAATTATGTATGTGTATTTTTTTTGTCATTCTGTTTCTGGAGGTTGGTGGGCCTCCGGAAAGCTGCGGACTTAGAGGGATTCATGACAGAGAGACCAGGTCAGATGTTTATGGGAATGGACAACAATTTGACTAAAGGATCTAGAAGCAGTACCAGTTTGATTGCATTTGAATGGAGCAAGGGTTTCAGCAGGTTGGTTAGATGAAAATTGTGGTTTGCTAAGACTCAGAATAAAGTCAAAGTCTTGGAGATCCGTAAGCTCATGGACAGGTCCTCTTGCTTCATTTGTTATGGGACATTCATTGCAAGTGAGTGTACACTGAACTGATATGATGGATCCATCAATCATATGGTCATCTGCGACAGTGAAGACCGATGTGGAGGAGAGGAGATCAGTGGGCTTGATGGCTTTGTATCATGGGAGAGATTGACCTAATCATGTTTCTGTTGTGGCTGGTAAGGGATGACTCCAAGAAATACCCTGAAATGGTCAGATTTTATATTTAAAACAGATATTTGAAACATAAATTGGGTATTCAGATGGGAACAGTCTGCAAAGTGGGATATATGGACCTAACTAAGGAGAAGTTGGGAGAGAGGAAGTAGAAATGGCATTCATCCATACGCAGACACTCATCACAGTCAACCACGTAGCTGCTTGAGTTGAGCTTAGTCCCCTGCTCTACCCTTGTCCTCTGCTGTGCTGCCTTCTGTTGCCCAGGCTCTTGAGCTTGGCTCAGTGCTCAGCGAACCCCACTGACTTCCGGGCCCAGGGCTTTAGCTGTGTTGTACTGTCCTCTGCTGTCATAGCCTTAGTTTCTGTTGTGTTGGCTTGGGTTCTTGTCTTCAGTGTTCTTCTTTCTGGGGGCCTCTGCACTCTCGCTTTGCTGTGCTGTAGAGTTATCCCAGATGCAGAACCAGCCCTCACTCTCACTCTTGTTCTGTTTTTTGGTGTAATGTCTAGCTTTATTTGCAGCTCCTTCAGCAGACTGCCTCCTCTGGGAACCTCAACACCCTGAGCAGCCTCCACCCAATGGGAGGTAAGTGTTTCCCTGTTCCGGTGGAGCAGCAGCCGCCAGGCCAACAGACCCGGCTAACGGCAGTCTACAGCTGCACCGTTTGTGCAGGGGGAAAAGTGTTTTTTCACGCCTGTAAACCTGACATAAGACGTACGTCCCAGGACTCAACTGCCTTGTCTCTAGGAGGTGCCTCAATTAGTCATTCATGCCAGGTGGTTCTGGGGTTGTCAGCTGTTCCCCAGCCCTTTAAGTCTCTGTTGAGGAAGAAGATGGAAAAGAGCAACTAGCACCTGCAGACTGAGGCCATTTTGATAGGAGAGAACTACGGGAACCCTTTATTTCCATATTAAAGAGACTTTTCCAGGGACCGAAGAAAAGCCTAAGATGGTTTCCATGCAAGTGGTTTACCCTGAAGTTACTAGAATCCAGGCAGTTTACCCCTTTGTGTCTAACACATGTTTTTTTGTTGGTGAATTACCTCTTATTGTTATTAACATACATGGAAAACTTAATTGACAAATACCTGAGTGAATAACAAAATGGGGCTCCACAGACAAACCTGAGACAGGGTCCATCAGAATAGTTAGTGGGGTGGGGGTGGAAGCTCCAGGCCCCCTGCCCTGTTGGCACTGGGATAAGGTCAGGCAAGTACATCTGAGAAAAGGGTGGATGGTTTTCGGGGAGCTGCATTTTGCCATTTGAAAATTTTTCATAGTGGTTCACTTGGTCTCAGGGACTGAGAAAGTTACTAGAGTATAAATTTCTGTTGCAGTTTTCTTATTTTTCTCATAAACTTTTCCCCCTCACCCCTCTGCCTTTCCATCATCTACAGAATGGTTTGCAACACATTGTCAGTGCAGTTCACATTTCTTGCTCTCCTTTTAATTGTTGCGTGGGTTCTACTTGGAAGTCTTCCCTCTGTTTTTTCTCTTTTCTGATGACTAACCCGCCATTCAAGTGGTGGTTTTTCTTTCTTCTTTCTCCTCTTGCTGTTCTCACGTGTCTTCTCCCCTGTGGTGCCTCCGTTTCTGGGTCTCTGCTGCATTTTCTACTTGTTCACCTCCATGTCAAAGAGCACATCCCCTGTAAAGTCTGAGGAGAGGTTCAGGTGCAGTCCCATTCTGTGCCGTAGGTTTTGGCATTGTCCTCTTGGACACCTGGCTCCATGGTAAACCAAAGACCTACCCCTCTTTGCTTTATTAATACTTACTTGAGGTGGCGTGCTATTGGATTAGATGCCTCTTCGCTGAGGAAATGTTGAGTTTCTTAAAGAGTTGAGTGGTACTTGAATCTTTTTGGAGCTCTGTAGGGTTACTACGTGTGAGGCTTATCTAAAACATTTGCGCTTTGGAGCCAGACCTCTGCAGTGTGCGCTGTTGCTGCTGGCACGGACAGGAGGCCCCTTATCTGCTCGCTGATCTCTTGCTCTGGATGTTGCAGGGTTAAATGCAATGCAGTTACAGAATTTGGCTGCCCTGGCTGCTGCAGCGAGCGCCGCTCAGAACACACCAAGTGGTACCAATGCTCTTACTACATCCAGCAGCCCCCTCAGCGTACTCACCAGTTCAGGTAAGCATGTACAGGCCAGTGGGCCCTTCCACTGGAGGGGTATGGCATTCTGGAGAGTAGTTAACACCCATTTCTAAAAGGGACAGATTATGAACAACAAATTATTTTTTTTGTTTGTTTATTGTGTCAGAGAGAGGAAGGTAGGGAGACAGGGACAGACCTGAAGGGAGAGAGATGAGAAGCATCAAGTCTTTTTTGCAGTACCTTAGTTATTCATGGATTGCTTTCTCCTCTATGCCTTGACCAGGGGGTGGGGTGGGGGGCTGTAGCTGAGCCAGTGATCCCTTGTTCAAGCCAGTGACCACGGGGTCATGTCTATGATCCCACACTCAAGCCAGTGACCTCAGGGATTTGAACCTGGGTCCTCAGTGTCCCAGGCTGACACTACCTACTGCGCCACCATCTGGTCAGGCATGAACACGAAAAAAAATTTTTTTTTAAGTGAGAGGATGGGAGATAGACAGACTCCTGCATGCTCCCAGATTGAGATCCACCCAGTAACCCCTGTCTAGAGCTGATGCTCTGCCCATCTGGGGCCATACTTGCAACTGAGCTAGTTTTAGCACCTGAGGTGGAGGCTCCACAGAGTCATCCTCAGCACCCAGGGCTGATATGCTTGAACCAGTCGAGCTATGGCTGCGAGATGGGGGTAGAGAGAGACAGAAGGGAGGAAGAAGGGTGGAGAAGCAGATGGTTGCTTTTCCTGTGTGCCCTGACCAGGAATCAATCCTGGTAAATCAACACTCCAGACTGACGTTCTACCACTGAGCCAACGGGGCAAGGCCTGAACAACAAATTTTTAAATGCCATCTTTTGGCTTGAGACATCTCATAATTTTTAATTTCTTGCAACCATTATTTGACTTTATGTCCAGTGGGGAGAGTTATCAAAATTACTAACTGAAAACCTTTTTACAAAGAGAATACGTAAGTAGTATCACTGTTGCCTTTGGTTTCTATTGACATGGGAAGACAAGTGTTGAGTTGAGTTGAGTTTAACTCTCAGGTTTCTGGTAGGGTCTTCACCGAGCTCCAGTAGCAGCAGCTCTGTCAACCCCATCGCCTCCCTTGGAGCCTTGCAGACATTAGCTGGAGCCACGGCAGGCCTCAACGTCAGCTCTTTGGCAGGTGAGAGGCAGCTCCTAGATATCATCAGACCTTTCTTTGTGCAGTTGGCAAGGGCACCATTAGAATGATTGAGTGGCCCAGTGAACTTAAAAATGATCATGAGATTTTGGGGAAAAAAATGTTTTTAATTGAGTTTTAGAGGAAGAGAGAGACACAGAAACATCAATTTGTTATTCCATTTATTTGTGCATGCATTGGTGAATACCTGTATGTGCCCTGACCAGGGATCAAACCTGCAACCTTGATGTAACAAATGATGTTTTAACCAACCAAGCTACCCAGTCAAGGCCTAATGAGACTTTGAGTCAGACCTGAGTTAAATTTCACCTCTTCACCTAAACTAGCTTTACTTTCTACGCAAGGTTATTTTCTCATGTATGAAGTGGGAATAAAATGCTGTACTTGTAGAGTTATTAAGAAGTTAAATGAGAATACAGGTAAAGTGCTGAGCACATTGCTCAGTAATGTCTGACACATAGAATTTGTTCAGTCGTGTAAGCTGCTATTTTTTTTTTTTTTTTCCTGAAGCTGGAAACGGGGAGGTAGTCAGACAGACTCCCACATGTGCCGGACCGGGATCCACCCGGCATGCCCACCAGGGGGCGTCACTCTGTTGCGACCAGAGCCAGTCTAGCGCCTGAGGCAGAGGCCATGGAGCCATCCCTAGTGCCCGGGCCATCTTTGCTCCAATGGAGCCTCGGCTGCGGGAGGGGAAGAGAGAGACAGAGAGGAAGGAGAGGGGGGGAGGGGTGGAGAAGCAGATGGGTGCTTCTCCTGTGTGCCCTGGCCGGGAATCGAACCCGGGACTTATGCACGCCAGGCCGACGCTCTACCACTGAGCCAACCGGCCAGGGCCAAGCTGCCTTTTTTTTTTTTTTTTTTTGTATTTTTCTGAAGCTGGAAATGGGGAGAGACAGTCAGACAGACTCCCACATGTGCCCGACCGGGATCCACCCACCACACCCACCAGGGAGCGACGCTTTGCCCCTCCGGGGCTTCGCTCTGTTGTGACCAGAGCCACTCTAGCGCCTGTGGCAGTGGCCAAGGAGCCATCCCCAGCGCCCCGGGCCATCTTTGCTCCAGTGGAGCCTCGGCTGCGGGAGGGGAAGAGAGAGACAGAGAGGAAAGAGAGGAGGAGGGATGGAGAAGCAGATGGGCGCTTCTCCTATGTGCCCTGGCCGGGAATCGAACCCGGGACCTCTGCACACCAGGCCGACGCTCTACCACTGAGCCAACCGGCCAGGGCCAAGCTGCTATTTTTAATAATAGCATTTACCCCTGTCTTGTTATAGACCACATGTCTGCCCTTTAGTCCCCAAACCAGGACTCTTAATTTACCAGATTCCAGCTCTGTGTGAGAAAGCAGCAGAAAAGCCAGAGAGAAAATGGGGCAAGTCATGTGTAAGTGGTCTCACCTATTGCACAGATTGAAAGAAGAAAATAGGCAGAGCCACATCCGAGTGACATTTTTTATTGTGCCCATTAGCAACGAGGCCTGGTGAGGGCCCTGAAGTCTGCCCATGCAGACGGCTACTCCCCCTCAGGGTGAGGTCAAGGGTGAGATGGAAGGGAGGACTTTACAATCTTTCTTTAGTATCAGTTGGATATTCCCAGTCCTTTTATCCTGTTCTCTCTCCCAACCAAGGGATGGCAGCTTTAAATGGTGGCCTGGGCAGCAGTGGCCTTTCCAATGGCACTGGGAGCACCATGGAGGCCCTCACGCAGGCCTACTCGGGGATCCAGCAGTACGCTGCCGCGGCGCTTCCCACTCTGTACAACCAGAATCTGTTGACACAGCAGAGCATTGGTGCTGCTGGAAGCCAGAAGGAAGGTGAGTGCAAAGGGAGGCGGGGGCAGGGCAGGGCTGGCATTTCCATCTGCACCAGAACTGGGGGGCAGACCAGAGGCCAAGAGAGCCGGATGGGAGGTCAGAGCACCGTTCCTCTTGACAGTGTCAGAGATAGACTGAAGTGTTTTCTAGGTGAGGCTCAGGTCAGAACCTCTCGACAGCCTTCTGGGCTGAGGCTGCCATTTGTAGATGAAGAAACATACTGACCTTACGTGTCTGACACCTGCTTGGCACTCAGTTTTTTGGGGGTTTTTTTCTGAAGCTGGAAACGGGGAGAGACAGTCAGACAGACTCCAGCATGCGCCCGACCGGGATCCACCCGGCACGCCCACCAGGGGCGATGCTCTGCCCACCAGGGGGCGATGCTCTGCCCCTCCGGGGCGTCGCTTTGCCGTGACCAGAGCCACTCTAGCGCCTGGGGCAGAGGCCAAGGAGCCATCCCCAGCGCCCGGGCCATCTTTGCTCCAATGGAGCCTTGGCTGCGGGAGGGGAAGAGAGAGACAGAGAGGAAGGAGGGGGGCGGGGGGTGGAGAAGCAAATGGGCGCTTCTCCTATGTGCCCTGGCCGGCAATCGAACCCGGGTCCCCCGCACGCCAGGCCGACGCTCTACCGCTGAGCCAACCGGCCAGGGCCTGGCACTCAGTTTTTATTAAGAAGTCTTCCCTATGGACCCTAAGTCTGTCAGAGGCTGTCTTCTGTGTAGGTGTCGTCCCTTTTGGCTATGTCATTTGGCATTTTTGTCCCTTTCTGTTTGGTGCTTTTCCTAATTGAGGACAAACTGAAGGCTGATGGGCCAGAAAGACTGTGGCCCATGGGTTGATGCATTGAGAAGTATATGTTTTGATATCAATGGTATTAAATTTAGGAGAGACTTTCTAGGCAGAAGGCCTGTCGGTGGTTTATATGAATACGAAGGTTTTGTTTGTTCTTTACTGATTAATTTGGAGGGAGGGAGGGAAGGGGGAGTGAGAGAGAGAGAGAGAGAGAGAGAGAAAGTTGGGTGGGGGACAGGAAGCATCAACTCATTGTAGTTGCTTACCTATATGTGCCTTGACCTGGCAAGCCCAGGATTTCAAACTGGAGACCACAGCATTCCAAGTCCTGAATATATTCAAAGGCCTGAATATAAAGTCTGCTGATACTTCTCTGCTTTATTTGTCTGGGCTTTTATAAGCAGGAGCAGGCATGGGTTAAGTCGGGTCGGGAACCTATGGCTCGCAAGCCAGATGTGTCTCTTGATGGCTGCATCTGGCTCGCAGACAAATCTTTAATTAAAAAAATAATAACATTAAAAATATAAAACATTCTCATGTATTCCAATTCATTCATTTCCTACCGCTCATGTTCATGGTTGCGGGTGGCTGGAGCCAATCACAGCTGTCCTCCGGGGCAACACCAAATTTTTATTGGATAATGTGTAATGTACATGGGTCATTGTATGGCTCTCACGGAATTACATTTAAAAATAAGTGGCGTTCATGGCTCTCTCAGCCAAAAGGTTTCCTGACCCCTGGGTTAAGTACTAATGTAGGAAAAGGACAAGTATCCTCTGTTGCTATAGTGGCAAGGAGTCCTGGTCTGTTACATGCTCACCTGCTCTGAATCGGGGTCTGTGTGCCCTAGGATGTGGCAGTGGGGCACTGGTAGGACTGTGGAGACAGACAATAAACAAGTAAGTAAAAGCATGAGGTATTCCAAATGATGCCCTGAAGAAGATGAACTGGAGCGGGGGATAGGGAGTGCTGGAGGCACAGCATTTTATATGGAATAGAGAAGTTCTAAGTTGCTGTTTAAGCAGAGGAAGACAAGTAAAGGCAAAGGAACAGCAAGTGCAAAGGCCCCGAGGTGGCAGTGTTCCTTACTGTGTTTGATAGTAATGGAGGCCAAGGTGGCTAGAGAATGGCTGCATTGTGATTGTAATGAAACTCTGGTTAGAAAATGGTCGAGTGGTTGGAAGAGGGAAGCATATTCTGTTTGAGGTCAGTGTTAATCATAGTTTAAAATCCAATTTTTTTTACTAAGACACAGTTGACAAAAGGTAGAGCTCACGATTTTTGTAATACAGCTCTGGGAACATTGAACACATACAATCATCTAACCACCATCACTCCCAGAAATTCCCTCCTGACCCTTGTAGTCATTTCCTGCCCCCATTTCCTGCCTTGGGCAGCTACCAATCTATGTGCTGTCCCTGTAGTTTCTAGGCACCATTTTGAAACCTGTTTTGTTTATAATCTCTTTCTACCTCCTTTTTTTGTATTTTTCTACAACTGTCTAGTCTGGCTTTATTGTTTCAGCACTCCTTCCCCCCACAAGGTCAAATGTTGACATTCCTCAATGAGACACGGAGCGTGGCTGAACATGAGAGAAGGGATCTGCTCTCCAGTTCCGTGCTCTGTGTTTGGAGAATTTGTTTAGTTTTCCAAATATATGGCTCTCTGTTTGTTGGGGTGCTGACGTTTTAACATGGGGGGAAATGCAAGATGGTCCAGGAGGATAAGAGTACTTCACACTGATACCTTTTCAACCTGTGGGTGTCTTGAAGGTCCAGAGGGAGCCAACCTTTTCATCTACCACCTGCCCCAGGAGTTTGGAGACCAGGACCTGCTGCAGATGTTTATGCCCTTTGGGAATGTCGTGTCTGCCAAGGTTTTTATAGACAAGCAGACAAACCTGAGCAAGTGTTTTGGTATGTTGGCTTCTCTTCTGGTGTGTGTTGGGGGTGGGGTGGTAAGTATGTTTACCACTGAGAAAGAAAGGGCAGAGGCTGATAGCCAAAACCTGGCTGTTTAACTCAGCCTTGGGGAGATTATGTGACCTCTTTTTGAGCCTCAATTTTTTTTACTTCTGTGATGGGCACAATGGTTTCTCCCCGCACTGTCTCTCCAGCGGGTAAGATGAAGTGCTGTATGGAGAAATGGCTTGGCCAAAACACTTAAAACTATCATGTTGATGTCAAGTGGAACTATTAGGAACCTACTTTATTTACGTGACATAATTTCCAGAATTCTTGTCCCTGATGAGAAAAAAATGTGATTTGAGGCTAAGCTCATCTCGCGGAAAGTCCCGGGAACCTCCTTGCCGCGGTGTGGCCCTCACCCAGGTTTCTGCTTGGACACACAGGCTTTGTAAGTTACGACAATCCTGTTTCCGCTCAAGCTGCCATCCAGTCCATGAACGGCTTTCAGATCGGCATGAAGCGGCTCAAAGTGCAGCTCAAACGTTCGAAGAATGACAGCAAGCCCTACTGAGCGTGCTCCCCTCTGAGACTGGAGTGAGAGGGTCTTCTGGTAAGTTGGGGAGGAGCACCCTTAATGATCGGAAGCCCTGAGGCTGTGTGCTGACAGCCCCGGACCCTGATCCCTGCCACTCTCGCAGGCACAGCTTGCCCTGAAGACTCGCTACTGCCTTCTGTGGGAGTTTCGCTTCGTACAGAGGACGAGTTTGTGCTTTGGTTTCCAGTGTTTTACTTTGGAGTTTAGGTGCCATATCCTGAGTTTTTTTCTTTATTTAAAGTTTGCTGTGTTTGTAACCAGTGTGTGTTGAGAAGGACCAACATCAAACCGCCCTGGGGGAGAAGGGGGAATGGAGAAACATTAAAGAAGATCAGAACTTGCCCAAAACTACCCCGAGAGAGAGGACTGAGTGAAACCAAACACTGACCCCCAGAACCTCCCCAAGTGTGAGAGGGATGAAAGCAGAACTAACCTCCAAGAGGCGAGGGCGGGGCTGGGGGCTTAGCTTTGGAGGAGAGTGGGAGGCACTGGGCACCCAGCAGCCCTGGGGGATGGGGCCGAAACTCTTGTGGAAGTCCTGAGTTCTTGCTGCTGGCTTGCAGATTATTGTCCAGGATTTGTGCCCCTCTTTCCCAAGAGGGGCTAACAGTCCTCTGGAATAAAACACCTCTTCATTTAGCCTGACGTATGCAAAAAGCAGGGAGACTTGACCCATTACCAGCTTTTCCAGCCAGCCATTGATGTTGGATTGGCCCTGCCAGGCTGGTGGCTGTTAAGATGCAGCAGCTGGTCAAAGAGGTCATTTTTAGTTAATTTCAACATCAGATCATTAGACTGTGGCCCATTTCTTATGTGTCCTCTTAAAGACGGCCTCTGAGGAAGACACTCTGGTTTCCTTCCTTGTAGTTGACCCCAGCAAGGAGTGTCATTTCATCCCAAGCCACCATTTTATTTATCATGAAGGCAGAACCGAGAGGGGCTTGTAGTCCCTAGCTGAAGGACAGCTCTCCTGAGCACAGTGATCAAAAGCCGTGGGGGGGGGGGCTGCTTCTTGGTGCATCTGCATCAAAAGGTCCCTTCAAGCCAGAGCGCTTCATCTGCCAGAGGCCAGTCAGCAATTAGTCCTTAAAAGGACTAAGAAATCTGTGCTGCTTTTTGGTTGAGCTGTCCGAAGCATAGTATTTTCACAAAGGCAGACAGACACCTCTTCTAACCACTGCAGCCCCATCTGCTCTTGGAGACAGAGGAGACCACAGGACGTTTACAGCCTCCACAGGGATTTAGTGTTCATTTACCTCAGTATTACCATGTTCATCTTTGTCCACGTGCTTACAGTCAGCGCCCTGCTGCCTCCCACAGGTCTCCTCCAGCTCTTGCCTGGGACCCCGCCCCCACCCGCGTCCCCCAGCCTCTGGGCTCTGTCTCTGCTGGAAGAGTGCTGTGGGGGTGGAGAGCCAGGAAGGACATGCCCTTGGGAATGTGTACTTGGGCACAGGTAGCCCTGTTAGTATATGACTCAGCCAAGGCCAGTGACTGGGTCCCTGGGATCTTAAATTTCACAAATATCAGTCCTCACCCCTGGCAGCAGAGATGAGATGAAAGGGGTTGGTTTGCTAGTAAGTCGGGTGGGGACTCTCCTTGTCATGCTGTCCATTTGGGTCACAGACAGGGATTGACTGCCTCGCTGTTGAACAGGTAGTTGGTGTTGGACTATCCCATTGAAGCTGGGACAGATGTTCCCTTCTCATAGTGATACTTGGGTCTGTTGTCCTCTAAGAAACGTGAAACATACACCTTAAGCTGAACCACGTAAACTTGAATTCTGCGCACTGGGTGAAATGTGTCCTGTGTTTCAAGGATAAAACTGTTCCAAAGGCTTCCAGGGTCATGATGGGATTTTTTAAATAAATGCAAAAAAAAAATAAAAATAAAAATGAAAAAAGAAAACAAAAAAAGAAAAAAATGCTAGGTTGGGGAGGCGCTGTTCTGAATCCCAACCAGCTGGAATCAAGAATGTCGTTTCTATTTTTATAGAAGTTTTATACAGCTCCGGGGTGGAGAATATTTATTACCTAAATTATATCTCTGGAAAAGGCCAGGATTTTGTAGAATCCAGAATGTGATTGTTATACACACAGGGTGCTGTGTATGATTGAAACTACTGACTTTCTGTGGCCTGTTTGCAGCCCAGCTAATCTACCAGAGGGGAGGATTAATGCTGTGAATTGGCGGGAGAGAGAGCTGTGCTCTCCAGGGTGCTGTGGTGCTGTGATCACTAACCTTCTGTTCTGTCTTCCTCCTTGGCCATCGTCGGGTTCCAAATCCCAGAACTCCCCTCCAACCTGACCCCCACACACACACACACACACACTTCACCAGTATTGTCCACAGATTTGTCTTGGGCTCTGGGACCTTAAAAAGCCCTTTCCAGATGACATGAAAGCAAAGGTTTGTTTGATCAACTTGCCTTTGATACCAGACCCTGAGGTTTCCTACCTGCTCGTGGGTTCTCTTTTCTAAAAGGAGCATTTGCCCCAGCAGGGCCCTGGGCTGACACAGTGGCCAGCTGGTGAGACTGGGCACTTCTGTCTCTTCTCTCCTCCCTGCCCAGTGAGGTAGCACAGCAGCACTGCCCTTGAGCACAGTTTTCTCCCCAGGCCAAAGATGGTTTTGTGAAGAAGCTGCTCCCCGACAAGTCTCACGGTGTTAAAGGGTTCAATTCAGTTCAGGAAGTGGAGACTCGCAGTCAAGTCTTAAGCAATCTCTTACTATTGTGTGGGGGTTTCACTTACATAAATGTATTTTCTCTTGTAGTTTTGTTTCTTACTTGAGTTTCATCATAAAATTGATTTGCCTTGATGCAGCCAGACACTGTCTCCTGGGTCCCACAAGAGTGGCCTGGGCCTGTGGAACCTAAGAGCTTGGATTTCTGGGAACAAAGGGCCATTCCCATAGGATTGAGAAATCCCAGTCCCGTCCCCTAAAGAGTCTCCCACCCCAGGCTTCTCCTTTCTTCCTGGGTCACAAAGGAGGGGCTGAGCCCTCAGACGTTTTGGATGCTTCGGGGGAAATCCAAGCCTTAGTTCCCTTCTGTCTCTGGCAGTTGGATGTTTTCTTGGTGTCCTCCATGTCCTTTTTGACTCTTCCCTGTGTCCATTGTTAGCATGTGCAAAAGTTCCCTGTCATCACCCAGCCCCCGCCCGCCCGCCTCATTTCAGGGCTGCACACAGTGAGTGTTCCTGTTCTCTCTCTCTTTGTTTGGATGTATTGCTCTGTGTAACTCAGTGGGTCTCCCTCTTTCTGGTTTGTTTTTTTTCTAGATTCCTGCCGTTTGTTCATCGTTGTGCCTAAAGCATGTCGATGTGGCGTCAAGTACATCGTCCAAATCCCTGTCTCTTCAGCTTCTCTGATGCTTGAACTCTCACCTTTGACCTTGTGTTGACCTTTGATGCTGATGTGTATTTTTATTATGTTTGTTTCTTTCTTTGTTTTTTCTTTTTTCTTTCCTTTTTTTTTCTTTTGTGCTGCCAAATTGGTTTTGCTAGAACGACTGCTGAAGGGGAAATATTTAAACTTGCATTTGAATATAAAAAATCTATTTTTCTAGAACTTCATAAGATAACCACTTGATTTTGTGATTCCAATTCTTTGTAATTGTCTTCAGAGCAGCCCTACTAGCACATACCGCGTGGTGTTTGTATTTCTGTGAACACACAGCCAGTCCGTTTCTAGGCTTTGTTTCTGTGTGCTTAGTTTTAAAGACAACTTTGAAGTAAACAATGAAATAAAAGATGTCACTGAAACCGTTGAGGCTCCTGAGCACATTTTGCTGATACAGTTTGTGGGGCTTGAGGAGACCGCATGTGTTCTTATTTTTGTTTTTCTTACTTCTCAACTGCAGAACACGCCTGAGCCCCCTTTCCCTCTTGACAGCAGGCTGCAGTTTGGGCCCAGCCAGCCCTTTCCCCTGTGAGGTTCGCCCTCCGCCCCGCCCTCGGCCCACTCCCCCCTCCATGCTTGTTCCTACAGTCTCCACAGCAAAATGTGATGCTTTGATTTTTTTTGTTTCTGTTTTTTTTTTGTATCGTTTTTGTGCTTTTGTTTGGAATTTTTTCCTTTCCTACTAAGATTATGCCCAGAAAAAACAAGTTTTGCATGTTTCCTGCTGTTTCTTCACACCTTCTTATATATCACCTTCACCTCTCCGTTTTCTATAGTTTGTGCAAAAACTGACCGATATAAAGGGGTTTTAAAGAAGCTATTTTAAATTGTTGTGGGGTTATTTTTTTCAAGATTGTATTGTTTTATTTTGAAGTGGCAACTTTCTCCTCTATTGCCCTTAGAGCGTTTGCCTGTGCACTTAGACTGTCACCTCATGTGGCCTCCAGGCCTCAGCGGGGCCTGAGGGGCTGGCTGCTCTGCTCAGAGACAGGTTGGGAGGGTGCCCGGCGAGGCATGAGGAACAGCTAGAATGCAGAAGGTGGCTGCGGGTGGGCAACAGGCTTAGCGCATCAGGGGTAGTGAGCCTCCCTCGGCCCGGGAGGAGGAGGGTGCTCTTAACCTCTTGGAGGAGGCCATCTGGGCACTAAGCGGCAATGCACCTGCCAGCGCTTTCCCTAGGTGACAAGCACAAACTACAGTCTTCACACTGTTTACAGCCCTGGCCACCAGTCACCCCACACTGGCTCTTCACCATAGTTCTGCTCTTGCTTAGCTAGTGAGGTGGGGTAAGGGCGGGTATTTCTTTCTTAAAACTGGTGAAGAGCCAAATAGCTACTGTCCCTGGGTGCCAGACAAGCCAGTTCCTTGGTTCCCTGAAGGGAACTTGTCCTCCTGTCTCGTGGCACCATCCAGCCTCAGGGTCTTAGGGCTTGAGTAAGAATGTGAATGGCAGAGGGAGAGGCCAGAGGAGATGAGAGGTCACAGAATGGGCCTGTGGGGACAAGAGGTTGCAGAGGGAGGAGTGTGTGACAGATATCACCCAGAGAACGGAGCTGCTGGTGGGCAGGAGAGCTGGAAGCGGATTATCCAGGGAAGGGTGGGGCGGGAGGGTAGCTGCGGGGCGGGGAGGGGTGGGAAGGTAGAAGCACTGTTAGCATCAGCCACGCTGGGCTTGATGGAGGAAGGGATCCCAGCAGCATCTCTGCTCTGGGACTCCGCGGGGTGCCTAGTATTATGCTGAGGGCGCTCTTCCTAGAAGGAGAGGGCAGCCTAATGGAGGCCCAGCGTTCGGTAGACCGCTTAATTTCCTGGAGGGGCGATGAGATGGAAAGAGGCCAGGAACCCCCAGCCTGAGCAAGGCTGCCGTGCACCCCACAGTCTGACTGCACAGAGCCGCCTCTGTTGGCAGGAGGCACTAAGGCCCCCCTTCCTGTGTGTTCAGAATCCGTGTTTGCCAATATATTTTGCTTTTAATTCCAAGAGGAGCTCTGGGAAAACCTGTGGATAAAACCAAATGCCAAACGTTGGACATTGTTTCCTTTTCCTTTTCTCTCTCTGATTGTTTTAATTGTTCTATGGTGGTTTTAATGGATTTGAGACCCTGGAGCGGCAGCTGCCTTTCTGATTTCCAGCTGCTTTTTGTGAATAATTTAAAAAGAAAAAAAAAAAAGAAACTTTACATTTTGGAGACAAACCTGTGTGAGTTTTTTATTGGTACAAACGTTGTATTTAACACTAGGGGTTTTGTACAGTTTTTTGCCTTTTCTACTAGAAAACAATGTAAAGTGATTTCACAATGTGAAGAGAAAAAAATTGCCACTATGACCAAACGCACAGTCTGTTCTGCAGCAACAACGGGATTCAATCAACTCAAAAGTCGTGATTCAGCCGTAGAAATGCTTTTCCTTTACCTTGTTTGAGCTTTTCCTTTCTTTCCTGTTTTGATTTGCAAAAGAAAATGTCTTTTTTGTGTGAACTTGTGTTGTACTATGTAGAAAATTATGGATTTTACTTTAATGGTTTAAAAAAAAAAGGCAAGAAGAGCCCTTGTCGCTTTTCTGACCTGATCACAGAGTTTGTGTAGTGGATTAAAAAAGAAAAAAAAATATTACAAGTTTGGAGCAAGGGAGTATGTGTTTAAAAGGAATCTCCTTCCTTTTTTTGTGTGTTTTTCCTTTTGTCCCAATGGGGAACCTAAATCTGTTTTAATTGCACAGACACACGGACAAAAAGTCATTTTGTATCTGCCAAGTGTGGTACCTTCCTTTGTTTATTTGCTATTAAACTGTTTGAGAAGAACTGATGTTGTCTCCAGAGTTACTGATTGTTGGGGTGGGCAGTGGCGTTCCTGGAGAGGGGCGGGGCTGGGTGCCCTGGCAGGGCTTTGTTTTGATGCATCACCTGTTGGTTTGCAGCTGAACCCACCAAAGGCTCCTGAGAGAAAATAATTTCTCCCAGAAAACTGCCTTCTCCGGTCATCTTCTGTTCTTTTGCAACATCCTTCCTGGTATGGAAGCACCTTACAACTTTTTTGGCATCCTTAGTTTTTATGCTGCTTCTATTCCCAGTAGTAGCTGTCACACTGCAGAGTTGGCCCAAACCTGTGAGTGCAAGTCCCCTCCCTGGGCCACGGAGTTCCTGTGCCCAGGAGGCGTCCCCCCAAGCCCGCAGCATGCGATTCTTCCTCTCTAGGCCTTGACCACTGCAGCCCAGAGTGGGTCAGCTCCCTCCCCTCCTTCTAACCTCAGAACAGGGTTCTAGGAGCACATTTGGAACATTCATTCATTCTAGATCCCTCTCCAAGTGAGGCCCTACCCCTGGGCCTCCTCAGTCCTCTGAACCGCAGTCTCAGCCACTGGGCCAGGAGTCTCAGGCCCTCTGGCCGGAGTACAAGCTCATCTGCTCTTTCACTGCTGTTGCCACACTCCTTCTGGAGGCCTGCAGCTGTCACTGGGCCTGGGGGTTGCCAGGCCTCCCCCTCCCGTCACAGGCTCTCTGTCAGAGGGCTGAGAGGAGGAGCCTGTAAACTGTTCTGTGCAGATGGGTTCGGAATGCAGATGAACTTGGGGATATTGCTTTGTCATTTGTATTCATTAAAACTGTTCAACTAAAAATCAGGCAGTAATTTTTTTAATAGGCAGTAATTACCCTAGCCAGTGTTTAGTGACCACAGTCCAGTGCTTTGGGAAGCACTTGGCAGACATTATGTGTTTTAGTCTTTTTTATTTTTATTTTTCCAAAGAAGATCCTTTACTGAGACCTATTTAAAACATTTCAGTCCTTGATTCAAATTAAATTCAACTCATTTGACTGGCTGATGGCTGAGCTAGGTAAATGCACTTCATAATGTGCCGATCTTTGTAACGTCCTTGGGCGGGAGCTACTTGTTCCCATCCCCATTTTGCAAATGAGCAGATTGAGTTAATAAGAAAATGGGTTGGCCCTGGCTGGTTGGCTTAGTGGTAGAGTGTTGGCCTGGCGTGTGGAAGTCCTGGGTTCAATTCCCAGTCAGGGCACACAGGAGAAGTGACTATCTGCTTCCTCACCTCCCCCCCATCTCTCTTCTCCCGCAGCCATGGCTCAAATGGTTCAAGCAATGTTGGGAGCTGAGGATGGCTCCATGGCCTTGCCTCCGGTGCTAAAATAGCTCAGCTGCCAAGCAATGGAGCAGCGGCCCAGACAGACACAGCATCACTTGGTAGGGGGCTTAACAGTGGATCCCAGTCAGGGAGCCAGTCTGTCTCTGCCTCCCTGCCTCTCAATTTAAAAAAAAAAAAAAAAAAAAAAGGGCTGCCTTCTGTGGACTGAGAATCAAACCAGGTTTGCCCGATTCCCAAGCCCTATATCGTAACCACTGCACCACCACCTGGTCAGGCTTAACCATTTTTAAGTAGACAATTCAGTGGCATTCTGTACATTCACAATGTTGTATAGCCATCACCACCTAGTGTTTTAAAGCAGCTTGAAATTCACCTTATTCAGCTTCAATCTATTCTGACCGTTAATTTGTGAAATCTCCTAATTATGTTTTAAAATACACATGAACTACATAACCATCTATGCCTAAATTGTCTATTGCCGGCCCATGTTGCACACTTTGGGTGATTGGGTGAGGGTGGCGAGTCAGGAGTCTTCTCTGTGGACTCCCTTCCCAGAGCTCTCTGTAATTGGAGGGTGATGGAACCTGATGTTCTCCCGTCTAGCACATACTTTCCCTCCTTTCTCAATTGAAGTATAATTGACTTCCAGTATTCTAATAGTTTCAGGTGAACAACATAGTGATTCCATATTAAATACTTTATGAAGTGATCACGAAAAGCATGGTTAACATCTGTCACCATACAGAAATTATGGCGGTATTATCGTTTTCTCAGCTGTTCCTTACGTCCCCATGCTAGCGCCGATGTCTCTAACTCAAGATCAAGGTGATCTAGATCTTTTGTAAGTCTCTGCCTTAGAACTCCTGAGATAGAACTGGATATAAATAGAATTAAGTACAGCTTGGATATCTTCAATTTTTTTTTCAGAGAGGAGAGAGAGAGAGAGAGGAAAAGAGGGAGGGAGGGAGAGAGAGAGAAGGGGGAGGAGCAGGAAGCATCAATTCCCATATGTGCCTTGACCAGGCAAGCCCAGGGTTTTGAACCAGCGACCTGAGCGTTCCAGGAGGACACTTTATGCCACTGCACCACCACAGGTCAGACAGGCATCTTCAAACTTAACAATACCTAAAGCAGGGGTCCCCAAACTTTTTACACAGGGGGCCAGTTCACTGTCCCTCAGACCGTTGGAGGGCCGGACTATAAAAAAAAACTGAACAAATCCCTATGGATACTGCACATATCTTATTTAAAGTAAAAAAAAAGAAAACAGGAACAAATACAATATTTAAAATAAAGAACAAGTAAATTTAAATCAACAAACTGACCAGTATTTTAATGGGAACTATGGACCTGCTTTTGGCTAATGAGATGGTCAATGTGCTCCTCTCACTGACCACCAATGAAAGAGGTGCCCCTTCTGGAAGTGCGGAGGGGGCCGGATAAATGGCCTCGGGGCCGCATGTGGCCCGCGGGCCGTAGTTTGGGGACCCCTGACCTAAAGGTTGTTTCTCTTTAAAATTTACAAAAAGGAGTGTGTCCAAAATGCTGCTTTTAAGTTTTAGACTGGTGCATCTTTGTAGTCGTATAGCTGTGTCTTAAACTGGATTCCTTTTAGAATCCGACATTGAGTCACGTTTTACTTTTGAGTCGACTCCAGTTTTGCCCCTGCTCCTGGTTCCTGGCTCGTCGCTGGGAAAGCCTCCGCGCCAGCGCTCTTGGTCGGCACGTGGCTAGCTTCCCTGACTCTCCCAGGTCCTGACGTGCTGTGCCCGTCTGAGCATCCCGCTCCCTGATGAAGAAACGCCATTGGGAAGGACGTGAAAGACCAGGATTTTGTCCCTCACCTCTGAGAAGGTCAAACTGATGCCTGATAATACCGCCCTTCCAGGAGAGATCATAGGTTGCTTTTCCTTGCACCTGGCGTTTTTTTAAGCATTTTCCTTTTCAAGAGTCCTTTCCAACCCCCACCAACTGGTGTTCAATTACTTTTGCTTGCATTGACTTTCTCTTTACTGGTAAAGGCCCCTGTTTTTGTTTGTTTGTTTTCATTTGTTTTAAGATTTTATTTATTACCTGACCAGGCAGTGGTGCAGTGGATGGAGCGTCCGACTGGGATGCGAAAGAACCCAGGTTCAAGACCCTGGGGTTGCCAGCTTGAGCGTGGGCTCATCTGGCTTGAGCAAAAAGCTCACCAGCTTGGACCCAAGGTCACTGGCTCAAGCAGGGTGTCACTTGGTCTGCTGAAGGCCCGCAGTCATGGCACATATGAGAAAGCAATCAATGAACAACTAAGGTGTGGTAACGAAAAACTGATGATTGATGCTTCTCATCTCTCTCAGTTCCTGTCTGCCTGTCTGTCCCTGTCTATCTCTCTATCTGACTCTCTCTGTCCCTGTAAAAAAAAAAAAAAAAAAAATTTTATTTATTGGCTTGGCAGCGAGAGGAGGGGGGAGAAACAAGAAGTACGCAGTTGCCTCACTCTGGCTGTTCATTGGTTGCTTGTCTGTGCCTCGACCAGGCAAGCCCAGGGTTTCGAACCAGCGACCTCAGGGTTCCAGGTGGGCGCTCTATCCACTGTGCCACCACAGGTCAGGCAGTTTTTTATTCTTAATTATTTATTGATATTATTTAAAGAGAGGAAGGAAGAGAGAGAGACATTCGTTTCTTTATGTGCCCTGACCGGTGATTGAATTGGCAACCTTTGCATCTCAGGACGATACTCTTAACAGCCAGCAGGCCAGGGCAAGGGGCTCTTGTTTTTTTGGAAGATTTTTTTTGGGGGGAGAAAGACAGACCAAGACAGACAGGAAAAGAGAAATGAGATGCATCAACTCATGGTTATAGCACCATAGTTGTTCATTGATTGCTTTCTCCTATGTGCCTTGACCAGGAGCTCCAGCTGAGCCGATGAGCCCACACTCAAGCCAGCTACCTCAAGGTCTTGAATCTGGGACCTTAACATCCCAGGCCGACGTTCTATTCACTGTGCTACTGCCTGGTCAGGTGGTTCTTGTTTTTTAAGTCATAAAGCCGTATGATTAGAAATTGATCTGAGGCCTGAGGTTTTGGTGTTTTGAAACTGCTTGATGGAGAGTTCCAACTATACAGTTCTCCCACTGGAAACATAGTCATTAGTTTTTAGCGTTCTGCAACCATCACCACGGCCTAATCTCCTCAGCCCCCCCCCCCCCAAGAAATCCCCTTCTCATTAGCAGTCACTCCCCTTCCCCGCTTCCTCAGCCCCTGGCTACCATTAATCTTTCTGCTCTATGGATTTGCCTGTTTCTGGAGGTCACCTCAGTCATAACAACATGTGCCTCTGTGTCTGGCTTTCACTTACCGTACATCGGGCGCCTGTTCTTCCTCCCCTACTTGAAAACTCCTCACAGCAGTGGCCTTGCACCACCTGCTCCTGCCATTCCCGGCCCTTCTGACCTTGCCTCGCCACCCAGCCACGTTTCTGCAGCTGCCCTGTCCTTTCCGCTCCTACCTGCTACGTCATCTGCCACACCCTGGACCTGGTCATCTTCTGGACCTGCCTGCATTGTCCACTACGATTCCCCCCTAGCCGCTGTTGCTGTTTAATTAATTTCATTCCTGCATTGCACTGTGAAGCCACGTGTGAATAGTGTGACTGTTGGGCTAGAACATTTCCTCCATCCCAGTCGGTTACGGTGTCAGGACTGTTCTAGACAGTTTCTTTGCTTTTAAGAATACAAAGTAAGGCCCTGGCCGGTTGGCTCAGTGGTAGAGCGTTGGCCTGGCGTGCAGAAGTCCCGGGTTCAATTCCCAGCCAGGGCACACAGGAGAAGCGCCCATCTGCTTCTCCACCCCTCCCCCTCTCCTTCCTCTCCATCTCTCTCTTCCCTTCCCGCAGCGAGGCTCCATTGGAGCAAAGCTGGCCCGGGCGCTGGGGATGGCTCCTTGGCCTCTGCCCCAGGCGCTGGAATGGCTCTGGTCGCAACAGAGCGACGCCCCGGAGGGGCAGAGCATCGCCCCCTGGTGGGCAGAGCGTCGCCCCCTGGTGGGCGTGCCGGGTGGATCCCGGTTGGGTGCATGCGGGAGTCTGTTTCTCCCCATTTCCAGCTTCAGAAAAATACAAAAAACAAACAAACAAAAAAAACAAAGTAAGCCTGACCTGTGGTGGCGCACTGGATAAACCATTGACCTGGAATCTTTGGGTCACCGGGTTCAGAATTCCAGGCTTGCCCTGTCAAGGCACATATGAGAAGCAACTATGAGGTTATGCTTCCCGCTTCTCTCCCCTGGCCTTTCTATATCTCTCTCTCCCTCTCCCACCTTCCCTCCCTCCCTCCCTCCCTCCCTCTCAAATCAATAAATAATCTTTTTAAAAATACAGAATACCGTTTGTAACTCGTGGCCACAGTACTAGTCCACCAGCAGCTGACAGCACAGGGAGGTCAAGACTGAAGTGCAGAGAAACTGCAGCTCCTTGTCACGCAGCTGTAAGAGGGAAGTTGTCTTTTACCCCAGAGGACCCTGACTGAAGCCCCCAAGAGTGTGGTGGACCCAGGGGACCCTGGTTGAAATTCCGCCTCTAGAATGGAGCTTCGTGAACACAGACCAAGTATGTCTTAGTTCTCACAAGAACTTAGTTCCTGCAGGTAAGTATGCAGGAATTATTTAGTGAGTGAGTAAATGAACAAATAAAACACAAAATGACAGCCCTGGCCAGTTAGCTTAGTTGGTTAGAGCATTGTCCTGAAGCACAGAGGTTGCTGGTTCAGCCCCCGGTCAGGGCACATAGGGGAACAAACCAATGTTCCTGTCTCTTCCTCATTCTCTAAAATAAGTAAATAAAAATGACAATTACTTTTGTCCAAGAGCTTCCTGAAAAGGGTGCCTCCCTTCCCCCACTATACACACTGCATTAGAGCTATGTAGAAATTTCCATCTACTCCAGAAGAAAAGGAATAACTTATTTTTGTACCTGGTTTATAGATTATTAGCTACCAGCTGGCACCCAAATTCTTCATGAGCCTCAGTGGCCTTGAGATAAATGACAGCCAAGTCCCTTAGAGCCACTTTACAGGAATTCTGCTAATACAGCCTCTAAGGCGGTTCCCCAGGGGTCTGTCATCGAAGCAGTTGGTGTCAGCACCTGCTCTGCAGGGCCCCTTCGGCAGAGGGGAGGGCCCTGAGGGAGGAGAGCCTGCCCCTGGCCCTCCAGCCCTGAGGGTGTCACCGACCTGCAGCGCAGTGTGCCCAGAGCCTGAGGCTTATGTGACACAACCACCTTTTGAGGTCATTTTTAGGGTTTGAGGGTCTCTCGATGCAAAACATTCATGTATATAGTTAAAGAGGTGATGTAAGAATGTGGTGGGAGATCAGCCTCAGGTCCCCAATCTGTCCAATGGAGATGGAAACCCACCCGGCGAGCTGAGGAGATGAGAGAATGTCCCCATCGCTTGGCTCAGTGCCACCCTGGCATGCGAGCGCTGGTTCAAGTTGCTAACAACCCTGAGAGCATAGTATCAATAGTTAAAAGTGAACGTTCCCCCACCCACAGCCTGTGGATAAACAGCTGGTGTAGGTGTGCTTCCAGAACTTTTCTCTCTAGATACAAAAATACATACGCATGTGATTTTTGTTAATGAGATCCTGCTGTAATGTACAGAAGGTTCTGCCGCTTGCATTTTCCCCAGTTGCTATGTCACGGCACCTACACCAGTATAGACAGTTACCTTTAGAGGCTACATAGCGTTTCATGGCTTCTCAGCTACTCCCATTGGACACAGGTTATTTCTAGAAGTTGTTTCACTGGTTCAAATCATAAGGACCAATTAGAGGAAGGTTCAGGAGGTTCACCAGAGGGACATTAGTTCAATGTCTTGTGGGGTTTTTTTTGTTTGTTTATTCATTTTAGAGAGATAGAGAGAGAGAAGGGGGTCTGGAAGCATCAACTCCCATATGTGCCTTGACCAGGTGAGCCCTGGGGTTTGGAACCGGCGACCTCAGTGTTCCAGGTCGTCTATTTATCCACTGCACCACCACAGGTCAGGCACAATGTTGTCTTCAAAGCAAGTTCTCATGTTATCTCATTTGGTTCTCACAAAAACCTTACCAGAGAGGTGATTCACAGAAACCTTACTAGAGAGGTGGTACCCATTTACAACTAGGAAAAAATAATTGTCGAGAAGGACAGACTTCTCAAGGACCCTGCTAACCATGGCAGAGGGGACCTGGGGCGATCCCCTCCAGTTACATCTGTCGTGCTTCTGGAGAAGGAGCTGCACATGTGGGTGTCCGTGGAGCCAGGCAGGTGATCCAAGCATGTGAAAGGCCAATCTGAGATGACAGGTGATACTTAGCTTCAGTGTCAAGGCGAGAATAGGGAGCCGTGGGGGCTATGGGCGAAAGAGGCATTCTCGGTCACTGGCTACTTGACTGGTTGACACAGAATCACAGCCTGAGTTGCTTGAGTTTCTGTCTCCAAGAGAAGCCGGAAATGCAGATTTTTCTATGAACTTTCCCAGATCACAAATGTAGCCAACCAACTCAGAAATCTTCTGCCTCACATTCCAGATTGTGACCCTTGCTTCAGGCTCAAACTTCATTTTCTACTTTTGATTATAAACCAGGGATCTAGCCTGACCTGTGGTGGCGCAGTGGGTCAAGCGTCGACCTGGAATGCTGAGGTCGCTGGTTCAAAACCCTGGGCTTGCCCAGTCAGCACACAAATGGGAGTTGATGCTTCCTGCTCCTCCCCCCCTTCTCTCTCTCGATCTCTCTCTCTCTCTCCTCCAAAATGAATAAATAAATAAAAATAATTAACAACAACAACAAACAAACCAGGGACCTAAAGTGTGAGGCACGGCAGCTGGTACCTGACACAGCAGTCACCCCGTGAGGCTCGGTGGCCTGGTAGAGACCATTTTATTTAGTGGTTCATCCTCCCGACTTCCGGGGGCCTTTTGTCTACCTTCATTGCAGAGCATTGGTGAGCAAGGCTGACTCTGCCCACCATCTCTTTACCCGCCTATGTCCACCTGTCTCCTGCCCCCCAGGCCGGAGCCTCCGAGAATGTACCCAGTGAGCTTGTGTCAGGTCAAGATCACTACGATTCCTGAAAACGGTGTCCAGCTCCCCTTCACTTTCTCCCTCTCCCTCTCCTCCTTTCTGGGTCAGCATCATGGTTAAGAGTGGGACCCCAAGAGTCACACTGCTTGGAGTCCAGCCCCTGCTCAGTCCCTAGGTGGCAGTATGGTCTTGAGCAGGTCACCTTATCATTTGTGCCTCGGTGTCCTTATTTGTAAACGGGAAGAAGTGCTTAGCTCAGGACATGTTAGTTGTTATTCTCCTGCTGGGGCTGTGCAGGGGTGAGTGGTACAAGGACCCTTCCACACTGGGACACAGAGGACCCAGGTTCAAAACCCGAGGTCGCTGGCTTGTGCGCGGGCTCACCAGCTTGAGCATGGGGTCACTGGCTGAGCATGGGATCATAGACATGACCCCATGGTCGCTAGCTTGAGCCTAAAGGTCGCTGGCTTGAGCGAGGGGTCACTAGCTGGAGCCCCCTGGTCAAGGGACATATGAGAAAGCAATCAATAAACAACTAAGGAGCTGCAACAAAGAATTGATGCTTCTCATCTCTTTCCCTTCCTGTCTGTCTGTCCCTCTCTCTCTGTCTCTGTTAAAAAAAAAGTGAGGCCTGACCTGTGGTGGCGCAGTGGATCCAGCATCGACTTGGAGCGCTGAGGTTGCTGGTTTGGGACCCTGGGCTTGCCTGGTCAAGGCACATATGGGAGGGAGTTGATGCTTTCTACTCCTCCCCCCTTCTCTCTCTCTCTCTCTCTCTCTCTCTGTCTCCTCTAAAATAAGAAAGAAAAAAGTGAAAACATGTCCATATGAAAACTTGTGCGTGAATGTTTTATAACATCATTATTCATAATAGCCAAAAAAGTGAAACAGCTCAAATGTCCATTGACTAATGAATGGATAAACAAAATGGTGTATCCGTACAATGAGTACTATTCAGCCATAAAAAGTAATGACTTGGCCCTGGCCGGTTGGCTCAGTGGTAGAGCGTTGGCCTGGCGTGCAGGAGTCCCGGGTTTGATTCCTGGCTAGGGCACACAGGAGAAGCGCCCATCTTCTTCTCCACCCCTCCCCCTCTCCTTCCTCTCTGTCTCTCTCTTCCCCTCCCGCAGCCAAGGCTTCATTGGAGCAAAGTTGGCCCAGGCGCTGAGGATGGCTCCGCGGCCTCTGCCTCAGGCGCTAGAATGGCTCTGATTGCGGCAGAGCGACGCCCCAAGATGAACAGAGCATCGCCCCCTGGTGGGCATGCCAGGTGGATCCCGGTCGGGCGCATGAGGGAGTCTGTCTGACTGCCTCCCCGTTTCCAACTTTGGAAAAATACAAAAAAAAAAAAAAAAAGTAATGACTTACTGATTTATGCTACAATATGGATGAACTGGCTAAGTGAAAGAAGCCAGTCACTAAAGGCCACAAATTGTATGACCCCATGTATAGGAAATATCCAGAATAGACAGGTCCACAGAAAGTAGACAGTGGTCGTGGGGTGTATTAGCCTACTCAGGCTGCCATAAGAAAGGACCACAGCCTGGGGGACCTGGTAATAAAAGTTTGTTTACTCACAGTTCTGGAGGCCAGAAGTCAGCACAATTCAGCCCATAACGCAGGAGGAATGGAGAGCGACTGCTAATGAATACAGGGCTTCTTTTTGGGGTGATGAGAATGTTCTGGAATTAGGGATGATCAATGTACAAATTTGTGAATATGCTAAAAACCACTGCCCTACTCTGAAAGGATGAACTTTGCCCTGGTGTGAGAAGGAGGCTGGTTAGTCGCCCTGGCCAGGTAGTTCAGTTGGTTAGAGCATCATTCTGATAACGCCAAGTTATAGGTTCTATTCCTGGTCAGGGCACATACAAGAATTAACCAATGAATGCATAACTTGGAACAACAAATCGATGTTTCTATCTCTCAAATCAATAAAAAAAATTTTAATTTAAAAAGCCTGGTTTGCAAAGAGGGAGGAGAAAAATGGGGTGCAACAAGTTGGTGGGTTGGCCGGAGTCTCAATACCAAGGGCTTCTCAACTCCGCTTCAAGTGTCTGCTCCCTGTGTAAGACTGCCCTTCCACAATGTCCGGCACGAAGCATCCTTGTCAGGGACCCTTTCAAATTGGGGTGGAGATTGTAATTGGGAGAATTTTCAAACCTCCAAGAGCCAATTTCCGCCCTGGTGGGCAGTTTGCCGTGGAGCAGACACAGCTCGTGTTGACGTCTCACTTATCAGCACGTGGAGTGTACCCACCATGTGCCAGGCACTGCTCTAAGTCCTTGTCAGCCAGTATGTAACTTAGTTCTATCAATCCAGTGAGGAAGGTACCATTTCCTTCTTGCCCAAAGTCACACTGACCGCACAGCTAAAAAATGGCACAGTCAGAATTCAAACCCTGGCAGCTGGGTTCCAGCGCCCGTGCTTTTACCCTCAGCACTATGGTGCCTCATAACCACCCTGTTATTCTCATTCTACAGATGAGGAAACTGAGGCCCGAGAGCTCCGTGACTGGGCTTGGGTCACACCATGAGTTGGATGTTGGGAGTGGTGTGAGCACATGCATGTCTGTGACGTTGGTGCCCTGGGATTCACAGGAACAGAGTGTGGGGGAGGGTGCGGCTGGGCAGGACGCTGTGATGGGGGGCAAGCAGGGCTCGGCTGGGCACTGCCTCTCGCCGCCTATGTGCCCAGGCTCCCCCCCGGCTCCCTCCCAGTTCTTAGCCCACCCCTGGGGCGGCCCCTTGGCAAGGCTGCGGGAGGACCTGCCCTGCCAGGAAGGTCAGGGCCAGTGCCAGAGGGGCCAAAGAGACACGCAGGGGGCTGCCCACAGCGCAGGGTGCCCGCATCCCTGGGACACCACCTCCTGTCTTGGGGGTGGGTGCGGCAGAGGCCCTCGTGACCTTGTGGCTGACATTCCTCGGTGGCCACGTGGCCCCAACTGGCAGGGACAGCTGCAGACAGGGGCCGGGCCGGCTTTGTTCCAGAGCGGCACCCGTTCTCATCAGGCCCTGCCGGTCTCGGTCTCCTCCCTCTGCTGCTTTCCTCGGTGGGCAGCTGGCGTGGTGGGTCCCCGCCATGAGTGCCTAGAGGCAGGGAGCCACCAGGGTCTCACGCGGGGGGTGCGGGGCTCTGGGAGGATGGGGCAGGACCAGACGAAGCAGCAGATCGAGAAAGGGCTCCAGCTGTACCAGTCTAACCAGACCGAGAAGGCGCTGCAGGTGTGGATGAGGGTGCTGGAGAAGAGCGCGGACCTCGTGGGGCGCTTCCGCGTGCTGGGCTGCCTGGTCACGGCCCACTCGGAGATGGGCCGCTACAAGGAGATGCTGAAGGTGGGAGCGCCCTGCGGTGGGCACGGGACGGTGGGGCCGGCCTGAGTTTCTCCCGGGCTCCCCTCCCGCCTCCCCAGGTCCCCCTGTGCCCCACGAGCTAGTGGCCAAGGACCGAGGCTCTGAAACCACATCTGAGGCCCTGGGTCTTAGATGCTGAGTCTTGGCTTGGGACTTGGGCCTGTGGCCCTGAACTTCAGGGTTCGGGGGTCTTGAGGCCCAAAGGGTAGGTTCCAGCCTTCCTGTTTGGGGTTCTGAGTCTGGGTCTAGGGGGCGTTGGCTCCAGGTTTGAGGCTGGGGGTGAGTGGGTGGTGGGGACCGAAGCTCTAGGCTGGGGCAGGGAAGGGGAGAGCCCTGCTCTGAGCGTGGCAGGGTGAGGCTCCAGGCCTGACGCCTCCCGTCTGTGGCAGGGAGCAGAGAACGCACCCGGGGCCGGGTGTGGGGGGCTGGGGGCTGGAGCTTCGGGGGCTGGAGCTTCCGGATGTGAGGCTTGGCAGGGTGGGGGCTCCGGTCCGATGCTCAGGCTGATGGCCACATGCCCACCGCCCCCGTGGGCAGTTTGCCGTGGTGCAGATCGACACCGCTCGGGAGCTGGAGGATGCCAACTTCCTCCTGGAGAGCTACCTGAACCTGGCGCGCAGCAACGAGAAGCTGTGCGAGTTTCACAAGACCATCTCCTACTGCAAGACCTGCCTCGGCCTGCCTGGCACCAGGGCGGGCGCCCAGCTCGGGGGCCAGGTCAGCCTGAGCATGGGCAACGCCTTCCTGGGCCTCAGCCTCTTCCAGAAGGCCCTGGAGAGCTTCGAGAAGGCCCTGCGCTATGCCCACAACAACGACGACGCCATGCTCGAGTGCCGCGTCTGCTGCAGCCTGGGCAGCTTCTACGCCCAGGTCAAGGTGGGCCCCGGGCCCCGGGTGGGCGATGGTGGGCTCAGGCTCCCGGTCGCATTACCCAGTCGGTCCCCCCATTGAGGTAGGGACCAGACGAATGAGAGTGACGGGGAAAACACTTGCCCAGGAAGGTAGACTGGGTCAGGAAGGGCGGAGCCAGAATTCAAGCCTTGATCTGTCTGACTCGGGGGTGGGGGGTGGTGGTGGATGGGAGGCTCCTGTGTGAGGACCGGCCCTGAACCTGCACTGCTGCGGGCTTGCTGGGCGATCCTGGATGTGGCACGCTTTCCTCTCTGAACCTTGGTAGGTGCGTCTATACAACGCGGGAGAGTAGGACCTACTGTATGGCATGTTTCTAAGGATTCATTCATCAAATATTTATTGGGCATTTATGATATCCCAGGCACTCTTGGCCTGGGATGCAGCAGTGAGAACAATAACGAAGTCCCTGGCCCCATGAAGCTTGCCCTCTACTGGGGAAAAAAAGGATAAATTACAATGAGTAAGTTAATTTCATAGCCTGATAGAAACTGCTTCTTAGGAGGAAGGAAAACAGGGAAAGGGTGAGAGGAGTCGAGGAGAGGGTGCTGCAGCTGCAAACAGCTGGATGTTGGAAGGCCTCGTAGAGGTGATGTCGATGACTTGAAGGAGATGAAAGGGGGTCATGCAAAAATATGGGGAAAGAGTGAAAAAGAGAGAACAGCTGGCTCTGGCCAGTTGGCTCAGTGGTAGAGCGTCAGCCCGGCGTGTGGAAGTCCTGGGTTCTATTCCCAGTCAGGGCACATAGGAAAGACGCCCATCTGCTTCTCCACCCCTCCCCCTCTCCTTCCTCTCTGTCTCTCTCTTACCCTCCCGCAGCCAAGGCTCCACTGGAGCAAAGTTTGCCCGGGCGCTGAGGATGGCTCCATGGCCCCCGCCTCAGGTGCTAAAAAAATGGCTCTGGTTGCAATGGAACAAGGGCCCCAGATGGGCAGAGCATTGCCCCCTTGTGGGCATGCTGGGTGGATTCTAGTCGGGTGCATGTGGGAGTCTGTCTGCCTCTCTGCTTCTCACTTCTGAAAAATACAAAAAAAAGAAAAAAGAAAAAAAAGAAGAGGGAACAACTAAGGCAAAGCTCTGCCCTGAGGGGGTGGGCATCCCTGGCACATTCCAGGAAGGAGAGGCCGGCATGGCTGCAGTAGGTGGTGAGAAGGAGATAGGAGGTGGGTCAGAGGGTAAGGGGTCAGGGAGAAGGCAGATTATGAATGAACTGATGGGTCCAGTGACCACAGGCTTCTGGTCCTGGGCATTTGTTCTTTCCCCAGGCATCCAGGCCGTGCCTGGCTCATAGCAGATGTTAACGCCTGGCACATAGTAGATGTTTAATAAATCTAGGGGGAAATGAGTGTGTAGATGGTTATGAATCAGAGCTGGATTGTGGGGACATGAGAGCCATCCCGGACCACACAGAGGATTTTGTTTTCAGCAACTAGACGGCTAGGGACCCATTCCGTGAGATGCAGTAGAATCGCAGAGAAACAGAGGTGTTTTGAAACTGGTTTTTATTATGAAGAAAATTAACTATACAGGAAAGTCGAGAGAACCATGTAATGAATCTCCATCTATCTACTTTGATTTAACAATTATTAATATTTAGCCATATTGGACATATAATTTTTATTTTCATTAAAAATTCAATATTATATTAGTTTCAGGCATGCAGCATGCTGCGTAGACATTTATCTACCTTAGGAAGGGACCCCTCCAATTAGTCTAGTATCCACCTGGCACCATACGCAGTTACTACAGCATTATTGACTGTATTCCCTGTGCTGTGCTCCATATCCCCACGACCGTTTTGTAATTGCCCATTCGTACTTCTTAATCTCTGGTTTACATATATATTTTAACTGAAGTGTTGTGATACAAAATTATAAACTTCATGATATTTTATCCCAAAGTAGTTTAACATGCATCTCTGGGGTGAGGGGGAAGGACATTTTCTTTTATTAAGGACACTTTCCTACATAATTGCAATACTATTGTCACACACACACTGTAACGAACAACTTTATTTATCTTAAATTTCTGTACTTAATCTGAAAACACGCCTGTACCCTCGGCCCCTTTGAATTGGAATAGAAACAAGAGCCAACACGCAGTGCCGTGGTCAGGGTCTCTCTTACGGCTCTTCAGTAGAAGGTCCCTACACTCCCTTTTCATTTTCCATCGTTTATTGAAGAAGCCAGATTAAACAAACTGCCTTGTAGAATGTTCTACCTCATTGTCCTTGCTTTCTCAAGGAGCAATGTAATTGTTTCTTTATCTCTTTTCCCTGCCCTGTGAACTGGAATTTATATAATGACTTGGTTAGATTTAGGTGACAAATTTTTGTTAAGAATGCTACATGCGCCTGACCTCTGGTGGCGCAGTGGATAAAGCGTCGACCTGGAAATGCTGAAGTCGCCGGTTCGAAACCCTGGGCTTGCCTGGTCAAGGCACATATGGGAGTTGATGCTTCCAGCTCCTCCCCCACTTCTCTCTCTCTGTCTCTTCTCTCTCTGTCTCTCCCTCTCCTTTCTCTCTAAAAAAAAAAAAAAAAAAAAAAAAAGAATGCGAATGCTACATGCGGCCCTGGCTGGTTAGCTCAGCGGTGGAGCGTCGGCCTGGCATGCGGGAGTCCCAAGTTCAATTCCCGGCCAGGGCACACAGGAGAAGCGCCCATCTGCTTCTCCACCCCTCCCCCTCTCCTTCCTCTCTGTCTCTCTCTTCCCCTCCCACAGCCAAGGCAAAGTTGCACAGGCACTAAGGATGGCTCTGTGGCCTCTGCCTCAGGTGCTAGAGTGGCTCTGATTGTGGCAGAACGACGCCCCAGATGGGCAGAGCATCGTCCCCTGGTAGGCGTGCCGGGTGGATCCCAGTCGGGCACATGCGGGAGTCTGTCTGACTGCCTCCCCGTTTCCAACTTCAGAAAAATACAAAAAATACACACACAAAAAGAATGCTACATGCGTGATGTTGTGCTCTTGTTACATCATGTCGGGTGGTTGAGGGAGTGACTGCCCGGTCCTTCCATTTCAGGGTTTGCGCTTTTTCTTTCATGACCCCTTGGAACACTCGGTTCTGCAGTAACATTTACCATACTAGTTTTAGCATCCATTGATGTGTGTTGTCTATTCATTCATTTAAATACTAATCAAATGGCCATTTTTAAGTTCTCTCGTTCCTGCTACAATTATTGTCTGGGATTTTTCTATATGGAAGAACTTTCCCTCATCTATTGGGGCTAGTTGGTTACTTTGGTCAATATAGTTCCTGGAGGAAAGGCAGAAGAAATACTTTTCCTTTTCCTTTCATTACTTTTCAGAATAACAAGTTGAGGTGATAGTTGGCTTCGGTGGTCACACTTATTGGTTTGTTTTGCTTCCTCTTTTTGGAGTATCACTAGAATTCATTAATCTTTCTTTCTTTCTTTCTTTCTTTCTTTCTTTCTTTCTTTCTTTCTTTCTTTCGAGTCAGAGAGAGGGATAGACAGACAGGAACGGAGAGAGATGAGAAGCCTCAATCATCATTTTTTCGTTGCAACACCTTAGTTGTTCATTGATTGCTTTCTCATATGTGCCTTGACCGCGGGCCTTCAGCAGACCGAGTAACCCCTTGCTCGAGCCAGTAACCTTGGGCTCAAGCTGGTGAGCTTTGCTCAAACCAGATGAGCCTGCGCTCAAGCTGGTGACCTCGGGGTCTCGAACCTGGGTCTTCCACATCCCAGTTCAATGCTCTATCCACTGCACCACTGCCTGGTCAGGCTCTTTCTTTCTTTCTTTTTTTTTTTTTTTTTTAATGTTTATTGTATTGATGAGAGAGAGAGAGAGAGAGAGAGAGAGAGAGAGAGAGAGGAGGAGGGAGAGACAAGAACATTAATGTGCTCCTATATGTGCCCTGACTGGGGACAGAACCGGCAACCTCTGTGTTTCGGGAAGGTGCTAACCAACTGAGCCTTCCAGCCAGGGCATGGGTTTTCTTTATATTTAGTATTCTTCAGTCAGTTGCAATCATTGTTCTCTTGCTATTCATATTATCTTAACTTGAGTCCGTGGAATTTCCTTCAGTGTGGCTCTTGTGTCCTTTGACCAGATTCACTTAGTCTTGGGAAGTATTTTGTTTTTTTGCACAATAAACTGTTTCGGGCTCATTTTTTTTTAATTTTTTAAATTAAATTTTTATTCATTTTAGAGAGGAGGGAGAGAGAGAGAGAGAGAGAGAGAGAGAGAGGGAGAGAGAGAAAGGGGGAAGAGCAGGAAGCATCAACTCCCATATGTGCCCTGACCAGGCAAGCCTAGGGTTTTGAACCAGCGACCTCAGCATTTCCAGGTCGAGGCTTTATCCACTGCGCCACCACAGGTCAGGCCTCGGGCTCATTTTCTATCTTCCTTGCCTCAGACCAGGAATCAGCTATTTCTATGGGTCCTTTTTAGTAGGAAATGGTATTTAAAGGCGAGATGTGGGTTCTCAGGGTGCTCCTTGCTACTGGGTTGTCGTTGCTTCTGTCTTTTCAGTTGCCAGGATGTTTCACAGTGATGTTTCCAGTTCAAATCTAATGTTTCAGGGATTTCCTTAACTTTCTTCAAAACTGTAGTATATAAAATTTGTTATTTTTTAATTTTTTTATTTTTTGTATAAGGTCTACCGGAAAGTTCTGTCCGTTTCTATCACAACAAGTTTCGACACGTAAGCACGTGTTTATTTGGCGCATGTGTGCCTCTCTATTTTTATCACTTAATGTATACATACTGACGTAGCAAATTAACTAAAACAAAGTTGATTCACGTTAGTCTTATGTGTGAAACGATAGTGTACCCATGGCTACTGATAAAGTTCATTTACGCCACTGTAATTTTTACGAATTTCAAAAGGAAGAAATGCTATAGAAGCATGTCTGTTGCATCCCCTATATTCCCCGGACTTAGCACCCTCCGACTATCACTTGTTTTTGTCCTTACAAAATTTTTTGAAGGGCAAAAAATTCAAAAATGAAGAAGATATCAAATAAGCACTGGTTCAATTTTCTGCATCAAAAGATAAAACGTTTTTCAAAAATGGGATATACAAATTGCCCTCACACTGGCAAGAAATCATTAATAATAAGGGCAATTATATTATTTAATAAAGTTTATTGACGGTAAGAAAAATTTGTATTTTGTTTTATTCCAAAAACGGACAGAACTTTCCGGTAGACCTTATATTTTTCTGAAGTTGGAAACAGGGAGGCAGTCAGACAGACTCCCGCATGTGCCCGACCAGGATCCACTTGGCATGCCCACCAGGGGGCGATGCTCTGCCCCTCTGGGGCGTCGCTCTGCTGCGATCAGAGCCATTCTAGCACCTGAGGCAGAGGCCAAGGAGCCATCCCCAGCGCCCGGGCCATCTTTGCTCCAGTGGAACCTTGGCTGCTGGAGGGGAAGAGAGAGACAGAGAGGAAGGAGAGGGGGAAGGGTGGAGAAGCAGATGGGTGCTTCTCCTGTGTGCCCTGGCCGGGAATCGAACCAGGGACTTCTGCACGCCAGGCTGACGCTCTACCACTGAGCCAACCAGTCAGGGCCTGATTTTATATTTTAAATGAGGTAAGAAATGCTGATAGATTTGTTCCGGAGCCCCCGGAGGGCTCCCATCTGACCTGAGCAGGAGGGAAACAGAGGGCCGGCCGGGGTCTGATGGACACGCTGCATGCACAGTGGAGCTCCTCTGATTTCCTTGGTTTCCCCAGTGCGGTGTGAGGCTCATAATGGGCGGGCAGAAAGGGTGTTTGGAGGTTTGAGGAGAAAGAAAGGATAGGAGAATGATTTCATTGCTTCGGTGAGTCTGTCCCGATGTTCTGCTAAGCCATGGCACTCAGGGAGCCTTCGGGGAGCAGCTGCTGTGAGGTCCAAGAGGCAACCTCGAGTGGGGTGGGGGTGAGGCTGGGGCTCTGGTGTCCCCCCCTTCTATGTGTCTCCGAAGCTGAGGAGCCCAACTGGGACTGGGTGAGAAGAGAAGCCAGCTGTGTTTTCTTGCCTTTTCATTTATTCTTTCAACAAGTACATACAGTATTTATTGTGCATCTACTAAGTGGGTTATTATCCAACATCAACAAACCAGAAGAAAATCCCTGTGTTCACGGAGCCCACACCTTAGCCCTGGCCATTCCCTCTGCCTGGGTGACTCTTTCCCTGGGTCCCAGAAAGAAGGAATGAACACCCAGGGCAGTCAGTCTATGGGCCCCTGGCTGCCGGAGAAGCCAGGACCTACAGCCCTCAATGCAGGGGCAGCTCCTGACACACTCTTAGCCCACCCCCTCCGCGTGTCCCTCCAGGACTACGAGAAAGCCCTGTTCTTCCCCTGCAAGGCCGCAGAGCTTGTCAATGACTACGGCAAAGGCTGGAGCCTCAAGTACCGGGCCATGAGCCAGTACCACATGGCTGTGGCGTACCGCCTGCTGGGCCACCTGGGCAGTGCCATGGAGTGTTGTGAGGTGAGGCACCAGGGAAGGGGGGCAGGTGGTGGTGTGGACCAGGGTCTGGGGCCCAGAGCTGGTGGGCCTCGTCCTTCCACATCAACCCCCTGAGGCCCCAAGTCTTGCCCTGGTCCAGCCTTTCTGTAACTGAACCCCTGAAGGGGGCTCACTCCCTTCCAGTCCATTGTCCGGGAAGGGGTCCTCCCTCCACCTTCAACCTCACTCCCTTCCAATCCATTCTCAGGGGAGGGATCTACCCTCCGCCCCCCACCACACACATTCTGTGGGACATGTTAAGTAGGAAGAGAGCCAGTCTGTGAAGTTCCACTGACCTGGGTTCAAATCCCAGCTTTGCCCCTTACAAGCCAGGTGACATTGATGGAGTCACGTCTGCTCTCTGAGCCTCAGTTTCCACAGTGGTGGGTGCTGTGAGGCCCCGCTGGTTCGGTGTGTGGGGCCTGAGAACCATGACTGCTGTATTGGGCTCTGAGGATGTTGGTAATCCCTGGGCTGCCTGTCAGAGGGACCCACTGGGTGAGCGGGCCCCAGCGGTGGGGGCAGATGAGCAGGCCTGAGTGACCGGCCTCCTCCCAGGAATCTATGAAGATTGCGCTGCAGCACGGGGACCGGCCACTGCAGGCGCTCTGTCTGCTCTGCTTTGCTGACATCCACCGGAGCCGCGGGGACCTGGAGGTGAGGTCACCGGGATGCCGGGTGGGGAGGTGCAGGACTGGCCCAGTCTGACTGCTGCCCCCCCAATCTGGTTGTGCAGACAGCCTTCCCCAGGTACGACTCCGCCATGAGCATCATGACCGAGATCGGAAACCGCCTGGGGCAGGTGCAGGTGCTGCTGGGTGTGGCCAAATGCTGGGTGGCCAGGAAGGCGCCGGACACGGTGAGGCGGGCCCTGTCCTGCAGCCCCAAGCTGTCCCAGTGCTCCCAGCCAGCGATCTGTGGGTCTGGTCCTGGACAGAACTCTTTCAGACACTTTGTCTAACATCAGCCTTGCCCCAATCTAGGCGTTCCAAGTCATTTTCCAGGCTCAGAGAAGGCCACGGGTTGTCCAGTCACACAGCCAGTAAAGGGGCAGAGCTGGGGGCTGAACTCAGGATGCTTTAACTGCTTCCCATGATTTCACAATACCCCGCGAGACAGAAACATTTTCCCCTCTGTAGCTGCATAAACTGAGGCAGGAGGAGACTTGCCCGCACAGCTCTTGCTGCTGCCTCTGCACACAGGGCAGCAGCTGCCCAGCCACGTCACCCTCCCCGCGCCCGCCTCGCCCCTCTCCCTATCCCCCTATCCCTTCCTTTCCTATAGCCAAGGCCTCTGTCAGACAGCTCTGTCCACAGCCCTGGCCTGTGCTCACCTTCCAGGCTCTGGACGCCATTGAGAAAGCCCAGGACCTGGCCGAGGAAGTGGGGAACAAGGTCAGACCTGACTCTGTCTCCTGGGTGTGGAGAAAGAGCTCCAGGTGGGGTCTTGGGTGGACAGAGAGGGCCCCTTGAGTCCACTCACGCCCTGAGCCCTTCCCGATCTCCAGGAGTTGTCCCCAGCTGTCCCAGACCCCAGCTGTTTCTCCTCTACCCAAAGAGTGCTACAAAGGGCATGGTGAGAATTCTGTAGCTCCGAGGACATAAGAGTTACTCAGAGCTTTCTTGATGGTCATTAAAACTAACAGTGGCCTCCACTCACGGAGAGATGGGCCCCATAGGGCTCTTGAAGGTATCACTCCCAGTCCTCACTGTCTCCTTGCAAGGTGACTATAGTGAGCCCCATTTTACAGATAAGAAAAGTGAGGTCCCAAGGGGTGCTCAAGGGCCTACTACCTGGTAACTGGCCTGTCTTAACTCCAAAGCTATATGGTCTCTCCAAATTTAATAATTTTATCCAAACCTTTCAACATTGGAAATAGGTTCAGTGTTTCTCAAAGTCTTCTAGAAGATGTGCGTTTCTCTGGAATTGGGTAATAGTCCAATTGAAATGCCAAATATATGTCTGTGCCTTTGGCATGGTTATAGCCACTGGGGTCTACCCAAATACCTCGGGCTGACCAGAAGTGCCAACAGGCTGTTGTGTATATTTAACGAATGGAAATAATTATTACAGAGTCAGTGCAGCAGGTTTGGTCAATAAAACCCTCCAAAAACATGGGGTTCCCAGTTGTTTCTAGGGGTGAAGACCACTGACCTCACCACCCCCTCATTCTGCACAAGGGAACACCAAGACCCAGAGAGGGCAGGACATTCCCTAGGTCCATCAGCCAGACAGGAATGTGCCCAGGACTGGACCCTCTGTGACCTGACTGTCTGGTGGCCCCTCAGGGACAGCTTCTCAGGGTGGGGAAGGAGGGGAGGGGGACAGCTGCTGACAGGACACTGACTTCTCACCCCCACCCCGCCGGTCCTGCCCCTGCCGGCCCAGCTGAGCCAGCTGAAGCTGCACTGTCTGAGCGAGAGCATCTACCGCAGCAAGGGGCTTCAGCGGGAGCTGCGCGCCCACGTCGTGCGCTTCCACGAGTGCGTGGAGGAGACGGAGCTCTACTGTGGCCTGTGTGGGGAGTCGATAGGCGAGAGGAACTGCCGGCTGCAGGCCCTGCCCTGCTCCCACATCTTCCACCTCCGGTGAGAGCTCCCGCCGGCCTGGCTGTGGCCGTGGGAGGGGGGGGAGGGCGGGGGCGGAGGCGGGGGGGGGGGACCTCTTCGAGGTGCCCTGGGGCCCAATCATAATAGCAAAACTAACAGCAGACATAGTGTTTCTGCGTCCCAAGTGTTCCTAAAAGCTTCCCATATAGCCCTGGCCGGTTGGCTCAGTGGTAGAGCATCAGCCTGGCATGCAGAAGTCCTGGGTTCGATTCCCGGCAAGGGCACACAGGAGAAGCGCCCATCTGCTTCTCCACCCCTCCCCCTCTCCTTCCTCTCTCTCTCTCTCTCTCTTTTCCCCTCCCGCAGCCGAGGCTCCATTGGAGCAAAGTTTGCCAGGGCGCTGGGGATGGCTCTGTGGCCTCTGCCTCAGGTGCTAGAATGGCTCTGATTGTGGCAGAGCGACACCCCAGATGGGCAGAGCATCGCCCCCTGGTGGGCATGCCGGGTGGATCCCGGTTGGGCGCGTGTGGGAGTCTGTCTGCCTGCCTCCCTGTTTCCAGCTTCAGAAAAATACCAAAAAAAAAAAAAAAAAGGCAAACATAAAGTTACCCCCCCCCAAAAAAAAAAGCTTCCCATATAGTATATTAACTCACTGAATCCTCCCAGCAGCCCTATGAGATGGCCATGCTTATGGTCATTCTCCCCAAAGGGAATTCAGAGCGGCCTCTGGAAGGTCATGGCATTCAGACACCTGGAAGTGCACCCCTTCCAGGCCAGGGAGGTGGGCAAGTCGGGTTGCGGGCAGGGGCCTGGGGGCCCTCTCCTTCCCTGGACACCTTCCAAGTCCCTGCAGAGGAGAGGGTCACAGAGAGAGTCCCCGGCCCGGGCTGGAAGGACGGGCTCAGTGAGTGGACAGAGCCCTTCGCCTCCCAAGGTGCCTGCAGAACAATGGGACCCGGAGCTGCCCCAACTGCCGCCGCTCATCCATGAAGCCTGGCTTTGTGTGACTCGGTCAGCGGTCCTGGGCTTCCGCCTCCCCTCCCCTCCTCCTCCTTCACCATCATGCTGGAGACCTCCTGGCCATGCCTCGGATGCCTGTTTACTCCTGGGGCAGCGCCAGGGCCTCCTCGGACCTCCGCCGGGGCCTGGGCCTGCCCACCACTGCTCCTCGAGGCCCCGCTGCCCTCCCCTACCTCTTTGTACTTTGCTCTTTATAGAAAAATAAACCGTTTGTACCTGGTCCCAGCGATTCTGATTTTCCCTGCCAAGTCTGAGGGTGGGGGAGAGTGGGGCGAGGCTCCCTGTGGGAGCTTCCTCAGACACAAGCATGACTTCGCCCACGATGCGAGGGCCTCCACCTGCCCCTCCGGGTTCTTGGGGTGTCGTGTCAGCGAGTCTGGAGACAAAGACTTCTGCGGGCAGGAGCCGCGGGCCTGCAGGGGTGGACGGGAGCAGCGGACACGCAGGGGTGGCCAAGAGGACGCCATAAGCAGTAAACATAGTAAGCAAGCAACATAGAAAGATGTTAGGGACTGAACCATGTCCCCCAAAGTTCCTATATTGAAGCCTTAACCCCCCCAACTGTATGAAGAGATGGGGCCTTTAAGGAGGTAACTGATGTTAAATGAGGTCATAAGGGTAGAGCCCTAATCCTTCAGATGAGTGTCCTACAAGAAGAGTAAGTCACCAGAGAGCTTTCCCTCTCTCTCTGTCTCTGTCTTTCTCTTTCTCTCAAGATTGTGTAAGTAAGCCTGACCAGGCGGTGGCGCAGTAGATAGAGCATCGGACTGAGATGCTGAGGACCCAGGTTCAAGACCTTGAGATCACCAGCTTGAGCGCAGGCTCATCTGGTTTGAGCAAAGCTCACCAACTTGGACCCAAGGTTGCTGGCTCAAGCAAGGGGTTACTCAGTCTGCTGAAGGCCCGCGGTCAAGGCACATATGAGAAAGCAATCAATGAACAACTAAGGTGTAGCAATGCACAACGAAAAACTAATGATTGATGCTTCTCATCTCTCCGTTTCTGTCTATCCCTCACTCTGACTCTCTCTCTGTCTCTGTAAAAAAAAAAAAAAAAAAAGCCTGACCTGTGGTGGCGCAGTGGATAACGCATCGACCTGGAAATGCTGAGGTTGCCGGTTCGAAACCCTGGGCTTGCCTGGACAAGGCACATATGGGAGTTGATGTTTCCAGCTCCTCCCCCCTTCTCTCTCTCTGTCTCTCTCTCTCTCCCTCTCTCTCTCCTCTTTAAAAATGAATAAAGAAAAAAAAGATTAAAAAAAAAAAAAAGATTGCGTCAGTAAGAAAGCAGCTATCTGCAAACCAGGAAGAGAACCTTCACCAGAAAAAAAAATTTCCAGCATCTTGATCCTGGATTTCCTAGCCACCAGAACCATGAGGGAATACATCTCTGTTGTTTAAGTCGCCCATTCTCTGGTGTTTTGTTACGTTAAAACTAATGGCAGAGCCCTGGCCGGTTGGCTCAGTGGTAGAGCGTCGGCCTGGCGTGCAGGAGTCCCGGTTCGATTCCCAGCCAGGGCACACAGGAGAAGCGCCCATCTGCTTCTCCACCCCTCCCCCACTCCTTCCTCTCTGTCTCTCTCTTCCCCTCCTGCAGCCGAGGCTCCATTGGAGCAAAGATGGCCCGGGCGCTGGGGATGGCTCCTTGGCCTCTGCCCCAGGGGCTAGAGTGGCTCTGGTCTCGACAGAGCGATGCCCCGGAGGGGCAGAGCATCGCCCCCCGTGGGCAGAGCGTCGCCCCCTGGTGGGCGTGCTGGGTGGATCTCGGTTGGGCGCATGCAGGAGTCTGTCTGACTGTCTCTCCCCGTTTCCAGCTTCAGAAAAATACAACAACAACAACAAAAAAAAAAACAACAAAAAAAACTAATGGCAGAGGCCCTGGCCCACTGGCTCAGTGGTAGAATGTCGGCCCCGTGTGTGGAAGTCCTGGGTTTGATTCCAGCCAGGGCCCACAGAAGAAGCACCCATCTGCTTCTCCACCCTTCCCCCTCTCCTTCCTCTCTGTCTCTCTCTCTTCCTCTTCCGCAGCCAAGGCTCCACTGGAGCAAAGTTGGCCGGGAGCTAAGGACAGCCCCATGACCTTGGCCTCCGGCGCTGGAATGGCTCCAGCTGCAATGGAGCAACATCCCAGATGGGCAGAGCATCACCCCCTGGTGGGCATGCTAGGTGGATCCTGGTCAGGCACATGCGGTAGTCTGTGACTGCCTCCCCGCTTCTAACTTCGGAAAAATACAAAAAAAAACCCCACAAACAACAACAACAACAAAAACTAATGACAGAAACGAATGGACTATTATGAAAGTGATGAGTGCTTTGGGACAGTAGAGAATAGATCAGCATTCCTCTTCCTCATCTTTATCTCTCCCCCTAGCTTCAGTCCTAAACCCATTAGGCGGACAGAGCAAGACAGGCACCGTGTGGAGGAGTGGCCCGGGGGGGGGGTGCTGGAACCCAAGCAGTGCGAGGAGGTGTCTGCACAGGGGGAGCCCCGGCGTGGGAAGAGGCTGCATGGAGAGAGGAGGGTGGATGCTCGTATGCTGCCTCATCCTGGAGCATCGGAGCCCACGTCAGGCGAGAAAGGAGTTCAGATGAGGGCCAGGCCTGCTGCGGGTATTGGAGCCAAGCTCGGTGAGGGGGACCATGCAGATGGGAGGTCTGGGAGTGGAGCCTGAGGAAGGCAGCTGCAGACAGGGCAGCCTGGGGCGGTAGGTCAGAGACAGAGCAGGGTGCCGAGGACACCCTGTAGGACAGGGGTCCCCAAACTTTTTACACAGGGGGCCAGTTCACTGTCCCTCATACCATTGGAGGGCCGGACTATAAAAATAAACTATGAACAAATTCCTATGCACACTGCACATATCTTATTTTAAAGTAAAAAAACAAAACGGGAACAAATATATTTAAAATAAAGAACAAGTAAATTTAAATCAACAAACTGACCAGTATTTCAATGGGAACTATGGGCCTGCTTTTGGCTAATGAGATGGTCAATGTGCTCCTCTCACTGACCACCAATGAAAGAGGTGCCCCTTCTGGAATTGCGGCGGGGCCGGATAAATGGCCTCAAGGGGCCGCATGCGGCCCACGGGCCGTAGTTTGGGGACTCCTGCTGTAGGGGAAGGGCCTGGCACAAGGAACCAAAGCCTGAGCGGAGTGAGGAGGGCTCCCACTGGTAGGGTGGGTGGGGTGCGGCCCAGCGCAGAGCACCGAGTCAGGTAAGGAGGGGCAGCTGGCGTGGGTCCTTAGGGCCTGAGTAAGGTAAGCAGGCGGTCAAGTTAAGGAAGGTCAGGTGTGAGGTGTTAGAGCTTGAGTGGAGTGAACGGGTTCTGCATGTGGGGCATTAGCACCAAGAGCGCGTGGAGAGGATCTGGGCATGGAAGGGAGGGGCAGTGAGATATTGGGTACGTAAAGAGATTGAGCGAATAAGTCAGTATTCTCAGGATAATGAATGGGAGCCAGGTCACAAGTGAAGAAGAGAGGTCTAAATAAGAAAAGGGGCGCCCGGGCCGGTTGGCCCTGTGTGGGGAAGTCCTGGGTTAGATTCCTGGTCAGGGAACACAGGAGAAGCAACCATCTGTTTCTTTTACCCTTCCTCTCCCCCTTCTCTCTCTCTTCCCTTTCACAGCCAGTGGCTTGATTGGTTCGAGCACTGGCTCTGGGCGCTGAGAATAGCTCTGTTGGCCTGAGTGTCGGCCTCAGGGGGCTAAGGTTAAGTTGGTTGATTTGAGCATCGACCCCAGACGGGGTTTGCCAGGTGGATCCCAGTTAGGGGGCATGTGGGAATCTATCTCACTATCTCCCCTTATCTAAAAAAAAAAAAAAAAGTGGCCCTGGCCAGTTTGCTCAGTGGTAGAGCGTCGGCCTGGAGTGCGGGAGTCCCGGGTTCAATTCCCAGCCAGGGCACACAGGAGAAACACCCATCTGCTTCTCCATCCCCTCCCCCTTCCTCTCTGTCTCTCTCTTCCCCTCCTGCGGCTGAGGCTCCATTGGAGCAAAGATGGCCCAGACGCTGAGGATGGCTCTGTGGCCTCTGCCTCAGGCACTAGGATGGCTCTGAATGCAACAGAGCGATGTCTCAGATGGGCGGAGCATCGCCCCCTGGTGGGCATGCTGGGTGGATCCCGGTCGGGTGCATGCAGGAATCTGTCTGACTGCCTCCCTGTTTCCAGCTTCGGAATAATGCAAAAACGAAAAAAAAAAAAAAAAGAAAGTAAAGGGGGTCGAGAGGGGGGAGTAAAGAGGGACAAATATACAGTGACAAAAAATGATTTGGCCCTGGCCGGTTGGCTCAGCGGTAGAGCGTCGGCCTGGCGTGCGGGGAACCCGGGTTCGATTCCCAGCCAGGGCACGTAGGAGAAGCACCCATTTGCTTCTCCACCCCCCCTCCTTCCTCTCTGTCTCTCTCTTCCCCTCCCGCAGCCAAGGCTCCATTGGAGCAAAGATGGCCCGGGCGCTGGGGATGGCTCCTTGGCCTTTGCCCCAGGCGCTAGAGTGGCTCTGGTCGCAGCAGAGCGACGCCCCGGAGGGGCAGAGCATCGCCCCCTGGTGGGCAGAGCGTCGCCCCTGGTGGGCGCGCCGGGTGGATCCTGGTCGGGCGCATGCGGGAATCTGTCTGACTGTCTCTCCCCGTTTCCAGCTTCAGAAAAATGCAAAAAAAAAAAAAATGATTTGACTTTGGGTGACTGGTACACAACACAATCAACAGTTCTAATGCTATAGAGATGTTTACCTGAAACCTATGTACTCTTATTGATCAATGTCACCCCATTAAATTTAATTTTCTTTCCAATTTTTTTTTTTTAGTATATGTGCTGCCGAAGCGAGCACAAATTTAATTTTCTTAATAAAAAATAATAAATAAGTATGTGTCAAAAATAATAAGAAAAGGGAAAATAATTCCAGAAGGAACAATGATGTTTAATTGGAATTATAGGAATCGGTGTGAACTCATGGATTTCAAAATACATAGATAAAGAGAGAAATAAGTACAGGGTGGGGTAAAAGTAGGGTTACAGTTGTAAGAACATGAAACACAGGATTTATTCTCGTATTACTATTGGTTGATTATTGTATTTATTCCCCATATGAACAACTGCAATGAGCACATCTAGTTCCCAGATCTTGGCTTCTAAATACCAGGTTCTACTGAAAGGAATCAAGGCTTTTTGGGGAAATGATGGATTCTAGGCCTGCACCGGGAAAGGTACAAGAT
Organism: Saccopteryx bilineata; assembly: GCF_036850765.1. Classification (NCBI taxonomy): domain Eukaryota; kingdom Metazoa; phylum Chordata; class Mammalia; order Chiroptera; family Emballonuridae; genus Saccopteryx; species Saccopteryx bilineata. Next base: position 390,217,852 of record NC_089490.1, on the reverse strand, counting down.
CAGCCTGGAATATCTTGGGTCAGACAGCAAAGAAAGCTGAAAGAATGATGAAGATAATTCAAAAGGACACAAGAGCCAGCTTGGAAGGGCTCCCTCTGGCCCGTCGGTAGTGATTATCTTGGTTCAGGCTGCCACAGCACAATTCCACAGACTGGGTGGCTTAAACCAGTGATTTTCAACCTTTTTTCAGCTGCGGCACATTTTTTACCTTTTTTTTTTTTGTATTTTTCTGAAGCTGGAAACGGGGAGAGTCAGTCAGACAGACTCCCGCGTGCGCCCGACTGGGATCCACCAGGTATGCCCACCAGGGGCGGCGCTCTGCCCACCAGGAGGCGATGCTCTGCCCCTCTGGGGCGTCGCTCTGCCACGACCAGAGCCACTCTAGCGCCTGGGGCAGAGGCCAAGGAGCCATCCCCAGTGCCCGGGCCATCTTTGCTCCAATGGAGCCTTGGCTGCGGGAGGGGAAGAGAGAGACAGAGAGGAAGGAGGGGGGGGGTGGAGAGGTAAATGTGCGCTTCTCCTATGTGCCCTGGCTGGGAATCGAACCCGGGTCCCCCGCACGCCAGGCCGACGCTCTACTGCTGAGCCAACTGGCCAGGGCCTGCGGCACATTTTTTACATTTACAAAATCCTGGGGCACACCACCTACCAAAATGACACAAAATGACACTCTAACACAGTACATATTATACATATAGTTAATAATATAGTTTCTAAATGTATTTATACTCACTTAGTGTGAAACGTGGGCCTGTTTCAACAAACACAAAAGGGATATCCTAGCAGGAATGGTAGAAAGACACACAAGAAGCTCTTCCTCAACAGTTCTCAGTCTCTCTCTGTTTTTAGTTTTTATCGCAGTCAAGCTTGAGAAGCTCAGCTCACATAGATATGTGGTTGAAAACGGGAGCAATGTCAAAATAGCTTTGTTGGCCAGAATGGGGAACTCCTTGGCAACAGATAACCAAAAACTGTCCAAAGGAAGATCAGCAAACTTTAGCTTTTAACTTTAAAGTCAGATAACATTGTGATGCATTGTATATCACCCTCTGCGGGAGCCTCTCTTAAAAAGAAAAAGGTCAGGCCCTGGCCGGGTTGGCTCAGCGGTAGAGCGTCGGCCTGGCATGCGGGGGACCCGGGTTCAATTCCTGGCCGGGGCACATAGGAGAGGCGCCCATTTGCTTCTCCATCCCCCCCTCCTTCCTCTCTGTCTCTCTCTTCCCCTCCCACAGCCAGGGCTCCATTGGAGCAAAGATGGCCCGGGCGCTGGGGATGGCTCCTTGGCCTCTGCCCCAGGTGCTAGAGTGGCTCTGGTCTCAAAAGAGTGACGCCCCGGAGGGGCAGAGCATCGCCCCCTGGTGGGCAGAGCGTCGCCCCTGGTGGGCGTGCCGGGTGGATCCCGGTCGGGCGCATGCGGGAGTCTGTCTGACTGTCTCTCCCCGTTTCCAGCTTCAGAAAAATGCAAAAAAAAAAAAAAGAAAGAAAAGGTCAAATATCTATATACACCATCAGGATAGACATAACCAGCTAAGGCTGAGGCTTCATCTAGTAGTGGCAACATTTACCTCTAGTCCTGACCAGGATTAGAAATCGGGACCATGGGGAAGAGTAGCAGCTTCAACTACTCACCGTGGCCACACAATGACAAGTGCAGTCCGAGCGGGGACCTTCCTGGGTGTGGATGAGAGGTGGCCTACGATTGGTTCATTGCTAGTGGTTGGGATGAATCCTAGAAGGTGATTGGTCAGTGAGCATTCCCTGTGCCTCCACTCTTCTTGTCGCTGATAGCTGGAGGGATTGTGAGGGGAATGTTTATGTTCGGATGGAGGCGGCTGGCGGCGGGCCGGATAAATAGCCTCTGCGGGCCGTATCCGGCACGCGGGCCATAGTTTGGGGACCCATGTTTAATTTCCCCACGGCACACCTGACCATGTCTCACGGCACACTGGTTGAAAAACACTGGCTTAAACAACTGAAATTTATTTTCTCAGAGTCCTGGAAGTACAAGAGCAAGGCACCAGCAGCGCTGGCATCTGAAGAGGGCTCTGTCCTTGGGTTGCAAATGGCCACTTCTTTCAAGGTCACAAATCCATATTGAGGACCCCTTTCTCATGACCCAGTCTAACCCTTAATTGCCTCCAAAAGGTCCCAACTCTGAAAGGTCCCATCTCTGAAAGGTCCCAAATGCCATCATATCAGGGGTTAGGGCTTCAACATATAAATTTTGAGGGGACATAAACATTCTGTCCACAGTAATGATACTAAGAGATTAATTATTGGATAAAGCAAGAAACTGTACTTATATAAATAAATAAATGACTAAATAAAAAATTTGATCCTGGCCTGTGGTGGCACAGTGGATAGAGCATCGACCTGGAACGCTGAGGTCACCAGTTCGAAAACCTGGGCTTGCCTGGTCAAGGCACGTATGACAAGTAATCAATGAACAACCAAAGTGAAGCAACTATGAGTTGATACTTCTCGCTCCACTCCCACCCTCTGTAAAATCAATCAATAAAAATACTTTTAAAAATTGATGAAGAACAGGATATTATCCACAGTACTTCCCCACAAAATACTTATTAATTTCAAGGGGAAAAAAGAGTGACTTCACAGCAGAGAAGGTTAGAAGACACCAGATTAATCAAGTGAGAAAGGTTAACATCTCCAGTAAGGGAAGACAGTGAAAGTAGGTGCTACCTGAATTAATTCAGTGAGAAACTCAGCATCTCTTCTAAGTTATCCCGGCCAAAGATGCAACACCTGGATTTAAAGTCATGAGTAACAGCAACTAAACACATTTTTAGAAATATTCTACAAAGTAACTGCAATTACTTTTTATTCTTCAAAAGTGTCAAGGTCATGAAGCCTGGGAGAGACTGAGAAACTATTCCAGATTAAGAGATGTAAGTGCTACAACTAAATACAATGCTTGATTCTGGATTGGATTCCTTTGCGGTAAAGGACATTATTACGACAGTCGGTGAAACATGAACGGTGTCTGGGAATAAATGATGTTCCCTCCATCTAATCCTCAGACTTCCTGATATGGATGGTTGTGTTGTGGTTACGTAGGCAAATGACCTCCATTGCAGGAAATTTCCATCAAAGTATATGAGGTGATATGATAGCCGGTCAGCCATTTACTCTCCGATGGTACAAGGAGAAAAGTTATTGGTGTCGTATTTCAACTTTTCTCTAAGCTTGATATTTTTTTCAAAATAAATATATGTATTAAAAAATATAGTAGCCTGACCGGGTGGTGGCGCAGTGGATAGAGCATCAGACTGGGATGCGGAGGACCCAGGTTCGAGACCCTGAGGTCGCCAGCTTGAGCGAGGGCTCATCTGGTTTGAGCAAAGCTCACCAGCTTGGACCCAAGGTCGCTGGCTTCAGCAAGGGGTTAATCGGTCTGCTGAAGGCCCGCAGTCAAGGCACGTATGAGAAAGCAATCAATGAACAATTAAGGTGTTGCAACGTGCAACGAAAAACTAATGATTGATGCTTCTCATCTTTCCGTTCCTGTCTGTCTGTCCCTGTCTATCCCTCTCTCTGTAAATAAAATAAAATAAAATAAAATAAAATAAAATAAAATAAAATAAAATAAAATAAAATAAAATAAAAAATAGTAGAGCATAGTAAGGGGACGAGGAGTGTGGGGAAGGGCATTAGAAGGTTGTAAGGGTGAACCTGGATGAGAAGGAGGCATTTGAGCCAGGACTTGAAGGAGGTGAGGGGGTGAACCAGGCAAATCTCCTGGAGAGCGTTCTGGGGAAAGGGGAGCAGAATCCGAGACAGGAGCTGGCCTGGCCTGGTCTCAGAGCAGCCAGGAGCCTGGAACTGTGAGCAGGGCGGAAGCGAGGCGGAGGGAGGTCCTGCAGGAAATGATGGGAGAGGCAAGTTCCCAGGATCCTGTGGGTCGCAGTGAGGACAGGGAGTTGCTGTGGGGTTTTGAGCAGAGGACTGACACGATCTGACTAGGTTTTAAAAGAATTCCTTTGGTTGTTGAGTTGAGAACTGATGATACCAGACAACTGACTTGGATGTTTCAAAAACGTCAATGTCACAGCAGACCGGAAAAGGATTGTTCTAGATTAAAGGAGGCTAAAGAGATGTGACAACTGAATGCTATGTGATCCTTGATTTGGTACTAAATTTTTTTTTAAGGCTTTAAGGGATGTTTTCAGGATAATTGAAGAAACTTTAATGTGGACTATATATTAGATATTATTGTATCAATATTAAATTCCTTAAGTATGACTATGTATTATACTATAAAGTATTGTAGTTACATATGAGAATGTCTTTATTTTTAAGTGACTGAAATATTTAGAGGTGAAATGTCATGTCTGCGATGTATTTGGAAATAGTTCAGGAAGACATGCAAACACAGAACAAAAGTGTAAAATGTGATCAATTGTTGAATCTAGGTGAAAGATCTACAGGTAGATATTCATTGTCTTGTCTTTCAAGTTTTTTTTTTTTTAATTTTATTTAGTGAGAGGAAGGGAGACAGAGACAGACTCCTGCATGCGCTCCAACCGGCATGCCCACTAGGGGACAATGCCTTGCCCATCTGGGCTGTTGCTCTGTTGCAACTGGAGCCATTTTTTAGCACCTGAGGCGGAGGCCATGGAGCCATCCTCAGTGCCCAGGGCCAACTCACTCCAGTTGAGCCGTGGCTGCATGAGGGGAGGAGGAGAGAGAGAGAGAAAAAAAGAGAGAGAGAGAGAGAGAGAGAGGTGAAAGGGGGAGGGGTGGATAAGCAGATGAGTGCTTCTCCTATGTGCCCTGACCAGGAATCGAACCCGGGACATCCACACGCCAGGTTGACACTCTACCACTGAGCCAACTGGCCAGGGCTTCAACATTTTTAAATGTAATTAGCATTTTTCAAAATCACAGACTTTAGGAAGTGTATTAGTCAGGGTTCCCAAGAGGAACAGACCAATAGGAGATATGTATAGATACAAATGTAGATGTGTAAAGAAGTTCATTATAAGGAATTGGCTCACACAGGTGGGCAAGTCCAAAGATCTGCAGGGTGAGTTGGCCAACTTGAAACCAAGGAATACTGATGGTTTAGATCCAGTCTGATTCAGGAGGCCTGAGATCCAGGCAGGTGCTCTACCTAGCAGGAGGCCTGAGATCCAGGCAGGTGCTCTGAAAGCTAGCAGGCTCACTACCCAAGAAGAGCTTGTTTCAGTTTGAGCTTGAAGGCAGGAAAGTCTGATGTCCCAGATCAAGGCAGGTAGGCAGGAGCCATCTCCTTGTACTTAGCAGAGGATCAGTCTTTTTGTTCTACCCAGGCCTTCAACTGATTAGATAAGGCTCACCCACATTAGGAAGGGCAATCTGCTTCATTCAGTCTACCAATTTAAATGTTAATCTCATCTGAAGTACCCTCACAGAAAAACACTCAGAACAATGTTTGACCAAATGTCTGGGCACACCATAGCCCAGTCAAATTTACTCATAAAATTAGCCATCCCGCCTGACCAGGCAGTGGCGCAGTGGATAGAGCGTCGGACTGGGATGCAGAGGACCCAGGTTCAAGACCTTGAGGTCGCCAGCTTGAGCACGGGCTCATCTGGTTTGAGCAAAGCTCACCAGCTTGGACCCAAGGTCGCTGGCTTGAGCAAGGGGTTACTAGTCTGCTGAAGGTACATGGTCAAGGCACATATGAGAAAGCAATCAATGAACAACTAAGGTGTTGCAATGAAAAACTGATGATTGATGCTTCTCATCTCTCTCCGTTCCTGTCTGTCTGTCCCTATCTATCCCTCTCTCTGACTCTGTAAATAAATAAATAAATAAATAAATATCTTTAAAAAAAATTAGCCATCCCAGGAATGTTAGGGTAGAAACAGGCAAACTAATGAAGAGGTCCTTGTAATAGTCTGGGTGAGATATGACGCTTGCTTGAACCAGGGCGATGAGCCACGGAGGTAGTGAAAAGTGTCAATTGCAATAGGGGAAAGAGAATCCAGTATAGAACTGAACTCAATTCCCAAGACAGCAAAGACAGCTGGGATTTATAGCCAACAAGCAGTGAAAAGATCAGTGGATAAAAAAATTACTAAGAGGAGACATCAGGGTAAGTGGCATTCTTTTTTTTTTTGATATTTTTCTGAAGCTGGAAATGGGGAGGCATGCGCCCGACCGGGATCCACCCGGCACGCCCACCAGGGGGCGATGCTCTGCCCATCCGGGGCGTCGCTCTGTCGCCTGGGGCAGAGGCCAAGGAGCCATCCCCAGTGCCCGGGCCATCCTTTGCTCCAATGGAGCCTCGGATGCGGGAGGGGAAGAGAGAGACAGAGAGGAAGGAGAGGGGGAGGGGGTGGAGAAGCAGATGGGCGCCTCTCCTGTGTGCCCTGGCTGGGAATTGAACCCAGGACTTCTGCACGCCAGGCCGACGCTCTACCACTGAGCCAACTGGCCAGGGCCGTAAGTGGCATTCTTGCTAAACTAGCTTCAGAGGATTTTTGCTAAAGACAGGCCAAGGATTTATATTTCCAAGATGGGCAATGAGGAACTTGATCAGATATCTAGGAAGGCAGTCTCCATAAACAGTAGAATTCTTAAAACTGGGCTAGGCAGACTAAGGGAAGTACCCAAAGACAAGACCTAGTGGAAAAGAGGGCTCAGAGAAGCCTGTCTAAAACTTGGTCATGGGTCCTGGCTTGTGGCTCAGTGGATAGAGTGTCACTTGGTGTATGGACATCTCTGGTTTGATTCCCGGTCAGGGCACACAGGAGAAGCAACCATCTGCTTCTCCTCCCCTCCCCCTCCCCCACCTCTCTCTTCCCCTCTCACAGCCAAGAACTCTCTCTTGATTGGTTCTAGTGTGGCCCCGGGCTGAGGATAGCTTGGTTAGTCCAAGCTCATCGCCTCAGGTTCTAAAAATAGTTGGTACTCCAGCATTGGTCCCAGATGGGGTTGTTGGGTGGATCCCGGTCTGGGTGATGTTGAAGTCTGCCTTACTATCTCCCCTCTTCTCACTTAAAAAATGAAAAAGTGCCTGACCAGGCGGTGGCGCAGTGGATAGAGCGTCGGACTGGGATGCGGAAGACCCGGGTTCGAGACCCCAAGGTCGCCAGCTTGAGCGCGGGCTCATCTGGTTTGAGCAAAAGCCCACCAGCTTGAACCCAAGGTCGCTGGCACCAGCAAGGGGTTACTCGGTCTGCCGAAGACCCGTGGTCAAGGCACATATGAGAAAGCAATCAATGAACAACTAAGGTGTTGCAGCGCGCAATGAAAAACTAATGATTGATGCTTCTCATCTCTCTCCATTCCTGTCTGTCTGTCCCTGTCTATCCCTCTCTCTGACTCACTCTCTGTCTCTGTAAAAAAAAAAAAAAAAAAAAGAAAAAGAAAAAGAAAGAAAACAAAGTTTGGTCACGGAGAGACTGCTACCACCCATTACAGACCCAGGCTGGAGGCTCTCTAAACATATTCCTATTTGTTAGACTGTAGGCCCCAATGTAGCCCCCAGAACAGGACACACCTGCCCTGGGTGGGGTGGGACCAGCACAGACAGGACAGTTCCTTCACTAGCTGGGCTTTTTGACTCCTGCCAGACAACTCTAAAAAGTGTGAATTTGGAGCAGCTGCCCCAGTGCTGACGTTGACTCACTGAACAACCTTGGACAAGTCACTTAACCTCTCTGATCCTCCATATCCTTATCTAACATTGAGGATGATAATCCAACCTGTCCCTAGGGCAGTGCTGTTGAGAGGATGGACTACATGCTATTATCTGTGGGGATGCTGTCAGCCTGAGCGAGCAGCTGCAAATGCGATGCCTTCAACTGCATTCCCAGAAAAACACTGAACAGATTTTCACCAAATTTAAGGCGTATCTGTGATGGTTTGACTTAAGCTACATGGCTTTCACAAAGTTCATTTTAGGAGGACCCTGGGCCTCACCTCAGAGTGATAAGCAGAGATCCTCCGGAGCAGAGGACACAGGTGCAACAAATGAATCTCAGATGATCCAAAGAGATCTGTCCTACTCAGTGAGATGAAAAGAAGCAATTACAGACATGATGTTTAATTTTTTATTTATTTATTTTTTGGGTTGTTTTCTTTAAATTTTTTATTTTGGCTTTCTTTTCATTATTTTTTTTTGTTTTTTTTTTTCCTTTTCTATTTTTTCTTATTGAATTTTTATTTTTAAAAACATTTTATTTATTGACTTTGAGAGTGAGAAGGAGAGTGAGAAACACTGACCTGTTTCTGAATGTAACCTGACAGGGATAGAACTTTCAACTTCTGCTTACTGGGCTGATGGTCTACCAACCGGGCTATTTAGCCAGGGCTAATTTTTTATTTTCAGTTGTAGAGGCTGGTTTATCAGTTGAGCTCTTCCCAGATGGGCAGTTCTATGGCACCTGCTCCAAAGTTAGTAGCAGCAGTGATCTCTCTTTAAAACTGGTTAAGACTTCTCTCAGGTAACCCTGAGTAGCCAGCTTGTACTCTAATAAATAATAATTATAAAAATGCTGCCTGAGATGTTATGCCTCCCCCAACCCCTATTTCTTTCTTAATGCCCTTTGCACACGGCTGGTTTGTGTTGTTCATGGTTTGGGAGGCAGAGCCACTGTGCAAAATCCCCAATTCCTAACTGTAAGGGGACCAATTTTGTACAATGAAAAGGAGGACAAAAATAAGTTGAAGAAAGCAATATCGTAAATAAAAGAAACATCTTATTCATTGCAACAATAATACACTATAATATGATAAATGCATAATAAAAACATTTGCAATATTTTATATTGTAATTATGCTTACATGCCTATTAATTTTTAATAATAATTGTAAGAAAAAAGTACTCATTTAGATACAAATAACGTCAGTCACATCACACGCAATGGATTGACTCTGCACGGATCGAATACGGACATTCACAGATTAGTCTTCCAATATCAAAAAGGAGGACATGTAGGAGGACACTTTTTGAGGGAGGACGGAACTTACAAAAGAAAGACTATCCTCTCTAAAGGAGGACGACTGGTCACCTTACCTAACTGGGACAGACTCGGAGGTTCAATCACTCCTTCAAAATCGCCCTTTTAGGTAGGGTTCAAACTAAGACTACATTTCCCAAGGGCCTTTGAGGCTCTTATTCCTTCCCCTTTCCCCTTCCGTTTTACATCCAGGCCCTGCCCACTATGCGCGCTGGCCAATAGCACAGCATAAACAAGACAAGGGCGGGAACGTTTCAAGGGACATGGGGGTGGATCCTGCGGCTTGCTTTTCGTCTTTTGAATCGGAGAAGTAGATTCGCTGTGACAACACGGCCGGAGCTAAGTCGGCTAGAATCAGGACTTGAAGAAAGAGGTCTGACATTAGTCAAGAGCTGGTGTTAAGAAAGAAAGTACTAATTTTCTTTTATGGCTCCTACCCAGTCTTATCTTCGGCCTTTTCCTCCAGGAAATGAATCTGCTGCCGGAACTCGAGAGTCCAGTGACTCGGCAAGAGAAGATGGCGACTGTGTGGGATGAGGCTGAGGTGTGCGCTGGGGAAGCTGGGGGTCCTAGAACCGGGCCAGTGGGGAGACCACCTTGGTCGGAGGGGAGGCGGTGTTTGGGGGGATCAAAGTATGTGGGCTGCTTGGGATGCGGGCAAGGATCTCGACTCCTTCATTCTAGTCTTATGGGTGGAGAAACACGCTGTTAGTGGGCTTGGAGAAAGCGGAGACCTGCCCTCAGTTAAAAAAAATTTTTTTTGTGTGTTTTTTTTTTTTTAACAGCAAGATGGAATCGGGGAGGAGGTGCTCAAGATGTCCACAGAAGAGATTATCCAGCGCACGCGGCTGCTGGACAGTGAAATCAAGGTGGGCATACAGGGCAGGGCGTGCTTGGGGACCGCGTTTTCCTCCTCGGGCTAGAGAAAGAGAAAAGAAAACTAAGCCTTACGAGGGACCAGAAGAGGGATACGGTGTTGGGAGAACAAGCCTGAGAGTAGGAATCACCAGACTTCCTTTCCCAACGAGGTCTTTACGTACTACTCTCAAAAACCCGTCTTTTAGGAAATTTTCATTGTACAGATGAGGAAAGTGAGGTTCAGAAGGTTTTTATTTTGAAGTACTCAGCCCTTAACAAAAGGCAAGCCTGAAACCTCTGTTGGACCCAAAGTCCCGGTCCTTTCCCTCTGCTACAGCGACTTCTCCAGGAGGTCCCCAGACTGGCCTCCTGTTTTGACCTGTGTGGGATGTGGACATAGTCAGGCTCAGCTTTCAGAGAGCCTAAGGCAGGGGTCCCCAAACTTTTTACACAGGGGGCCAGTTCACTGTCCCTCAGACCGTTGGAGGGCCGGACTATAAAAAAAAAACACTATGATTAAATCCCTATGCACACTGCACATATCTTATTTTAAAGTAAAAAAAAACAAAAAACGGGAACAAATACAATATTTAAAATAAAGACCAAGTAAATTTAAATCAACAAACTGACCAGTATTTCAATAGGAACTATGCTCCTCTCACTGGCCACCAATGAAAGAGGTGCCCCTTCCGGAAGCGGGGGCTGGATAGATGGCCTCAGGGGGCCACATATGGCCCGCGGGCCGTAGTTTGGGGACCCCTGGCCTAAGGGCTGAGTGAGCGGATGTGGGAGGGTCTCCTTGGCAGCCTGAATCTTACAAGGCCCTGAGATAAACTGAGCCGAGGCCGAACATTTACTTCCACTCGTCTTCGTCTCAGATTATGAAGAGCGAAGTGTTACGAGTAACCCACGAACTTCAAGCCATGAAGGACAAGATCAAAGAGAACAGTGAGAAGATCAAAGTGAACAAGACGCTGCCGTACCTTGTCTCCAACGTCATCGAGGTGTGTGTGCATGTGGAGGGGAGGAGAGGGGTTAGCGGGTGTGGAGACAGTCTGTGAGGGGCCACTGGGGAAAGAGTGGGTGAAGTTTTGAGGCCCAAATTGCATATTGGGGTATCATTCTGAGGGTTCCCTTCCTAGTGTGTATTTCTAGGGAGATATGTAGAGGAGGAAAAGGCCTCAGAAGCCTGACATGTCTTTTCTCCTGTTTATTTTTCCTAGGCGGTAGATGAGCTCTGTGCAGGGTTTCATCACCTAAGCAGAAGTCTTATCAACCCCATGGTTTATCAGCCACATTTGCTGATCTCAGGGCTAGTCTGAGGCCTGAGGTGGGGATGGTCAGCCCTGCAGGTGTTGGGAACGTCACAGCTCAGGAAGCCCCTGGCTCTGGGGAGGTGCTTTTTTCCTCTCGTCTAAGCTTTTTTCCTTTCCAGCTTCTGGATGTTGATCCCAATGACCAAGAGGAGGATGGTGCCAATATTGACCTGGACTCCCAGAGGAAGGGCAAGTGTGCAGTAATCAAAACCTCTACACGACAGGTGAGGCTGGCTCAACGACGGAGAACCGAGGAGGGTGCCGGGCGGATGTGGGAAGGGATTAGGGAGCCTTAATGAGGGCAAGTAAGTAACTGAGGCTGCTTCTGGAATCTTCTATAGACATACTTCCTTCCTGTGATTGGGTTGGTAGATGCTGAAAAACTGAAGCCCGGAGACTTGGTGGTGAGTGGTGTCCCTGAGCCCAAGCAGAGCTTTTCTGGCCAAGTTGCTCCCATTGACCAGCTGAGCTCTGCCCCAGGCCCAGGTCTCTGTGGCCCTGAGTTTCGGCAGAGCAGCTCAGAGAGTCAGATCCTCACTACCTGCTCTTTGAATCTTATATTGCCCAGGTCCATCCCCCCCCCCCCCCACTCTATAGACACCTGTCACCCAGCCAATTAGTTAGGCCTTGAACTGGGACAAATCCAAAGGCTTTGTGCTGTGTCCCCAGGGTGTGAACAAAGACTCCTATCTGATCCTGGAGACTCTACCCACAGAGTACGACTCACGGGTGAAGGCCATGGAGGTGGATGAAAGGCCCACAGAGCAATACAGTGACATCGGGGGCTTGGACAAGCAGATTCAGGAGGTGAGCGTGGTGTGGCAGCCGCTAGCAGCCTCAGCAGCCTTTTGTGTTTCCCTGCTTCACGGACCAGTGTACTTCCCCCGAATGTGCCTCTTATACTCCTAGCATCCTGGGGAGGTAAGGAGATGTCATGTGACAGTTTAGGGGACTGAGCTCTGGAGAGAGTGAATGACTTGCTTAGGGTCATAGAAGGTTAAGGCCAGCCAGAGCCAGGCCTGGAACTTAGGCTTAGTGTGTTTCCACCATATCCTGTTCTGGAGAGACCACGTCAGCCTTGGTGGAGTGAGCATTCTGCGTTCTCGGTATGGGGGAAGGAGAGAGCAGTGTCCCTGAATTGGAATAAGAGGGTTCTAGATTGGGGTTGAAACCATTAAAAATTGGGCTGTAGGAGGCTTCAGGGCCTCATTCTCCTCACTCAGGCCTTCTTCTTGGCAGCTGGTGGAAGCCATTGTCCTGCCAATGAACCACAAGGAGAAGTTTGAGAACTTGGGGATCCAGCCTCCAAAGGGAGTGCTGATGTACGGGCCCCCGGGCACGGGGAAGACCCTGCTGGCCCGGGCTTGTGCTGCACAGACCAAGGTGAGTGCCTTGGGAAGGGTGAGGAGGAAATGGGCGGAGCTGAGCCCCACAGGCCCAGAGAAACCTCTCAGAGGGACTTCTGACGCTGTCAACCCCCATTCCCACCCCACCCAGGCCACCTTCCTGAAGCTGGCTGGCCCCCAGCTGGTGCAGATGTTCATCGGGGATGGCGCCAAGTTGGTCCGGGACGCCTTTGCCCTGGCCAAGGAGAAAGCTCCATCCATCATCTTCATTGATGAGCTGGATGCCATCGGCACCAAGCGGTAAAGGGGTCCTGGGTGCCACCAAGGGGATTGTTTTAGTCCCTGCTGCCCCACCTTGTCTCTCCCTGGGATGGTGGTAGCTCTGCTTTTGTGCTTCTACTCGCTAAATTCTTGTCGAACTAGTCTCCCTACCTGTTCCCTTCTCCCCTGACCATCCATTCTCCTCACACCTGGCAGTGTGTTCTTTACAAAGCCTGGTCATGTCACTCACATGCACTCACAGCCCCTCACACAACGGATCCTGCTTAAAGCTCTCCCGGGCTTCCTCTGTTACTCCTTGGGGTAAATTCCTGGGCTTGCCGTGGCCCGCAAGGCCCGTGTGGCTGTCCCTGCCCTCCTCCTGCCTCGTGCTGTGAGCCACGCCGTCGGGACTCTCCGCAGCGTCCGCTCGGCTTGCAGGCTCGCTCTGGCTCTGCGGTGGGAGAGACTTTGCACTTGCTGTTTCCTCTCTGGAATGAGCTTTTCCGTATCCCCTCTTCTTTAATGGCTGGTTGCTCGGCGGATGTCTTTTCAGCCTTCAGATCTGAGCTGAGGGACAGTTCCTCAGGGCCACCCGCGCAGGCTCTTCCTTCTGTTCCGGGGCTGGGCCGGCTCCCTGTGTTTCTAAGCGCGGCTCTGTCTGCAGTGGCCGCTCGCCAGGGCTCTGTCCCAGGCAGCAGCCGTTCTCCCGCTTCATCCTGGGCTCCGCACCAGGTCCCAGCTTCCTCTCCAGCCCCACTGCAGTCAGCAGTGACACCTTTTCTGTGCTAGTCCCCGGGCTGGGGCCCCAAGTTGAGCGAGATGTTTTCCGACCCTGGATGGGTTGGGTTAGGCCTCTGGCGGGTGGAGGAGGAGGGCAGGACTTGCCCAAGCTGTGGCCTCACCAGCGTCCTGGCCTCTGCGTGCCTCAGCTTTGACAGTGAGAAGGCCGGGGACCGGGAGGTGCAGAGGACAATGCTGGAGCTTCTGAACCAGCTGGACGGGTTCCAGCCCAACACCCAGGTCAAGGTGAGTGTTGTTGAAGATGAACACGGGGCTTAGGGATCAGGGTCTTCTCGTCCCCTCGCTGTTACAGCTAGAATAGGAGTTGGCGTCTGTCTTGACCATCCCCAGCCCTCTCACTTGGACGCTGGCCTGTCTTTCTGCCCATTGTGACGTGACTGCTATTTGTCTGTGAACCCCTTTCTCCTCAATTCAAGTTGCTTCTTCCCTTGCTCAGGTAATCGCAGCCACCAACAGGGTGGACATCCTGGACCCTGCCCTGCTCCGCTCAGGCCGCCTGGACCGAAAGATTGAGTTCCCGATGCCCAACGAGGAGGCCCGGGCCAGAATCATGCAGATCCACTCCCGAAAGATGAACGTTAGGTGAGCAAGGCCACCGTGAGCAGGGCGCTGCGCCCTGGAGGGGCTGGCAGAGCGGTCTCCTCCTCCTCACTGGACCGAGTTTCCCCAGGCCTTCGCCCACCCCTTCCCACAACTCGTTCACACAGCACTATTCTACACGACAACCACTTCCTCCCAGTGCCTGAGGTGGAGGCTTGCTGGGGCCAGACCCTAATTCTAGCTGCTCTGCACGTTAGAATCCACTGCCCCCCTCCTTCCCCGCAATTGGAAAGTCTGCAGGCCAGAGGCCCTCAGTTTCTGGCCTCCCTGATCCCAGCAGATGGGCACAGCCCAACATGGTCCAGAGGAATCCAGCCAGGGGCCAGATGGACCTGGGTTCAGATCTCTGACTTTTAGCAGGCGGCATAACCTCTCTAAACCTCAGCTTTCCTATCTGGAACTTGGCAATAATGGCACCAACCTTATGGATTGTGGCAACAGCAAGCACAGTGCTTCGCATGGGAGACCATTAGGTGGCAGCAGCATGCCGATAGCCTACCTTACTGAGGAGCGGGGAGACGGCCACCTTGTCTGCACTCCTGCTGCCCTGCCTCAGCCTGGGGTCTCAGGCACAGATTTCTAGAAGGCTGGAGCTCAAGATACAGCAATGACCTGGTTGAGCCTGCTTTGTCCCGTCCCTTCCCCCCACCTTGTCTGAAGAGGAGAGCAAGGCACAGTAGGGAAGGGACTTGCCTATAGTCACAGGGTGCATTGACAGGAGCAGCATGGGAGCACATCGGCTCCCCTTGCCCCATCCCCATAAGTAACTGAGCCCTGTCGCATCTGTCCTCCTACAGCCCTGATGTGAACTACGAGGAGCTGGCCCGCTGTACGGATGACTTCAATGGGGCCCAGTGCAAGGCCGTGTGTGTGGAGGCGGTGAGTGGTGGGGTGAGATGGGTGCGTGGGTGCTACGTGCCTTCCCTGGGCAGGGCGGGGGTCATTTGGCCAGTGGAGACTGCTGCAGGGAGGAGGCTGAGGAGGCCGTGGCCCCTGGGAGCCAGGCCAGAGGTGCAGGGAGGCACCCTAGAGCTTGTGTGTCCTGGGTGCAGGGCATGATCGCACTGCGCAGGGGTGCCACGGAGCTCACCCACGAGGACTACATGGAGGGCATCCTGGAGGTGCAGGCCAAGAAGAAAGCCAACTTGCAGTACTATGCCTAGGGGTCGCCGCCACACCACTCGGTCTCTTGTAGTTAAAATTCGTAATAAAAGATGGTTTCAGCTCCCTGTCACCTGTCTCACTGTCCCCACGTGCTGCTGCTGGAAACTCAACCGCTGTGAGCCTGGATCCAGTTGTCAAGGTGTAGCCCTCGGAGGGCTGAGCGCACGCCTCTGCTGTGGTGGGTCTCTGCCCCCATCCCTGCAGACCCCTCCCCACTCCCTGCTCCTCCACTGAGCTTTAGAGGCCGTGGCGCTGCAGCCCCGGCGTGGAGGCCCCGTGTAGAGCCAGCCATTCCCTTTTCACATTTGGTACCTGGCCCCTGGCCTTAGGTCCTTGTAAAGCCGGGCTCGGGGTTTTTCCCCCTTGGAACTCCTGTTTCCTGGCCCCTGAGCTGCCTCTTTCTCCACATGCCCCCGTTAGCTCTTCTGACTTCTTTCCTCTGGCTGAAAAATGAACCCTGAGCAAGGCCCCCATGAGAGATTTTCTAGGCCTGACCTGTGGTCATGCTGTTCGAGGACATGGCTCTGCCTTCAGCCCCACTCCGTCAGACCCGGGAGCCTTCGGAAGTCCCTCAATGGCCTTTCATGGTAACAGCTCTTCCGACCTCATCAGCTCTCTCCTCCTCCCTCCTTTTCCCTGTCCCGTCTCCTAAGGGATATGCCCACAGTGAGCTACCTACCGGGTCTGGGCTTTTCTGGTGGAATGGGCTCCTCGCTGGGTCTGACCCCCAGGCCCGCCTTCCTTCCCGAGTGCCCTGAGGGCCACGTTGCTCGGCAGTCGCACTGACTCCCCCCCTGCCTGAGGAGCCCCGGCACGGCCTCTGAAGTGCTTCTGGTTCTATTGCCTGCCCTCGGCTCAGCTGCCCGTTCCTGCACCCCCATTTTTCTCCTAACCAGCTGGGGCGTTCACCCTAGTAAACCTGCGGGCACCACCTGAGGCTCAACACAGGAGTCCCAGTGCTGCTGGGGGGGAGCTGGGTTCCTTCCTTTATGGATCAGGCGCAGATCCACCAGATCCCACAGCCAGGTGCAGCAGGTCCCTTTTTGTTGGAAAGCGATTCAGAGCAGGGCCACGGGTGCAGTGGGTTGGGCTTCTCAGCCGCTGTAGGAGACCAGGTGACGCTGTGCAGATGTGCCGCTCAGCCAGCGGCTCCTGGGCCTGCCCTGTTTGGCTGCGGACCAGTGGGTGGGGCCCTACTTCCCCGGCTGCTTCCACCTGCCAGTGCTGCTTTGAGCAGCACCCCATGGTGCCTGACCTGGTCCTTATACAGCATGATCAAAGGTGAGGTTGTGTGGTTTAGAATAGGGATCCGGTGGGTGTTTTTTTTTTTGTTTTTTATACAGAGACAGAGTCAGAGGGATAGATAGGGACAGACAGGAACGGAGAGAGAAGAGAAGCATCAATCATCAGTTTTTCATTGTGACACTTTAGTTGTTCATTGATTGCTTTCTCATATGTGCCTTCACCGTGGGCCTTCAGCATACGGAGTAACCCTTGCTCAAGCCAGCGACCTTGGGTCCAAGCTGGTGAGATTTGCTTAAACCAGATGAGCCCGTGCTCAAACTGGTGGCCTCGGGGTCTTGAACCTTTTCCCTCCGCACCCTAGTCTGACGCTCTATACACTGCGCCACCACCTGGTCAGGCCGGTGTTTGTTTCTTTTTTTTTTTTTTTTTTGTATTTTTCTGAAGCTGGAAACGGGGAGAGACAGTCAGACAGACTCCCGCATGCGCCCGACCAGGATCCACCCGGCACGCCCACCAGGGGCGACGCTCTGCCCCTCCTGGGCATCGCACTGCTGCGACCAGAGCCACTCTAGCACCTGGGGCAGAGGCCAAGGAGCCATCCCCAGCGCCCGGGCCATCTTTGCTCCAATGGAGCCCTGACTGCGGGAGGGGAAGAGAGAGACAGAGAGGAAGGAGGGGGTGGGGGTGGAGAAGCAAATGGGCGCTTCTCCTATGTGCCCTGGCCGGGAATCGAACCCGGGTCCCCCGCACGCCACGCCGACGCTCTACCGCTGAGCCAACCGGCCAGGGCCTGGTGTTTGTTTCTTAATGAAACAGTTTCATTGAGGCCAAACCTGGAGAGGTCTTTGAGAGTGGAGCTCTCTTCCTTGATCGAATTATTTGGGGGGCAGGCTGGGAAAAAGCCGCTGCCTCCTAGGTCTGTGTAATGACACTACCCTTGGGGGTGCTGTAGTTACAGTACATAGTGCGTCCTGTTTTGTTGGGACAAAAAACTAACAAGACGCACAAGGGAAACATGAAGTGTATCTAATCTGGAGAAGCACTGCAGGGTGACAGTTCAGAGGGAGCACAAAGCAGAGGTGGAGGGTGGGGCTGACAGGAGGGCAGGTGGCTGGCGGACTGGGCTGTGGAGCTGCCAACCCGGCTGCAGCCTCGGGCGGAGCCAGCTGCCTGGAAAAGCCCCACTTGGCCGTGGGTGCCGGTGCAGAACAGAGGCAGCACGTTTGTGTACAATATTTATTTTATCTTCTATATAGAACAGGTATTTACAGATACAAACGGAACTACAGCACAACTGCTGCCAACCATTCAGGCCCTCTTGATGGCCACCCCTGAGGATGTCCACAGTCGAGCGGCGGGGCGGGGCCCGGCTGTGGAGCGGCCAGCTGAGTACCTGGGCGCCAGCCAAGGGAAATAGCTGGGGATTATGGCTTCAGCATTCTCCCAGAGCACATTCCTGAGTGCTGACAGCACGGAGCCCTGCCGTCCCCCGCTTACCCCGCTACGTGCACGCAGTGGGGCTGGAGAAGGGGCCTGACCAGGGAGGGGCAGCTGCGAACCGTTCCCTTCCCGCTCCCAGGATATCCGCCTGGACCCTGTGCTGGCACTAGCACCCTTGAACTGGACCGGAGGCCTCTCTGGCCCAGGGCTGCTGGCTGCTCTGCAGGCTGCTGTTTGGCAGCTGGAGGTGGCAAGAGCTGCTGGCACTGCTAGGGAACGTTCACTCAGGGACAGGAGCTGGCCCGGTGCAGGCAGCCATGAGGAAAGGGTCTTGGGAAGCATCTCCCAGCTCCATGCTGTCAGGGCTGGGGCTGCAAGAGCATCTGCCTCTCTGTTCTTTGGCCTTGGAGCTGGCGTAGGAAGGGCCAAAAGGACGGACGCAGCAGTCACCCCAGCCTTGGCCCCTACACTGCCAGGGCTGCATGCATGAGCAGAGGTTTATTCTCAGCCAGGGAGCTAGGGGCCCAGTGGAAGACAGCTGTGGGGTTCCCTGCAGCCTGGGCTCCTTGAGAGGACCTCACTCCCGTGGGGTCCTGGTGGGGAGAGGCCTCTGCTTGGGACCCATGCTGCTGCTTCCTCACTGCTCACTCCGGGAGGTGCAAGGGGACAGGGTGGTAGGAGAGAACCACAGTGTGGCTGGGGTGGGCACAGGCATGGGGCCCTCAGCCCAGCGCGTGACGGATCACAGTGTCGGTCTCACATCTCACACGTGCACACCACACACACACATCAACCTCTTGTCTGGTCGGAGGCTCGCTGGCTCTCCCCGACACTCGCCTCTCTGCCTGACACACGGTCACAGTAAATACGAGTCTTATTGCTTGCTGTGTGGGGCAGGGTGTCAAAGACAGTTACTCCACGAAGAGCGAGAACAGCACCATCACCACGATCCCCATGCAGAGCAGAAGCACTTGCTGCAGGGAGTGCCTGTGGGGGGAGGGATCGGGCTCAGGGACGCCCTGGAAGGGGCGAGGGGAGGGGGGGAGGGGCCAGAAGAGCTCCTTGAGCCTCGAAGGGCCCTGTGTGTGTGGCCGTCCCAGTGGGTCACTCACCATGGGTCATCTTCCTCCAAGAGGTCGGGCAGCACATTCACCAGGGCGATGTAGAGAAAGCCACCAGAGGTGAAGGGCAGGATCCAGGCCACAGTCTCCTCTGCAATGGGAGAAGGCTCGACTGACTGGGAGCCCAGGGGAGCCGTGTGTACCGCACCCTCCCTGCAGGGTGGCCAGGGGGCAGAAGCGGCCTGGGTGCCAAGGGTGGGGCAGATGTGCCCTTGGCTGGTGCCCCTCTGCTGACTGCCACTTGCTGCCACCCCTCGCCATGCCCTTACCTACTCCTTTGGGGGACTGTGTACAGATGGCGAAGCAGGCGCCCAGCAGGCCCCCCAGGGCCGTTGAGAGCTGCAGCTTGGCTGCGCTCCATCGGTCAAAGCCGGCCCGGAGCAGGATGGCAAAGTCGCCCACCTGAGGGAAGGTCCAGATGGTCACTCTGGGCCCCAGCAGGACCAGGCCCTGATTGCCTCAGGACTGGCCGGCACACCGAGCCTCCTGCACCAGCCTTGCCACTGGGCCCCAGGCCCGAGGAGGCTGGAGCACAGATGAGATGGTGGCTGGAGCCGGATGGGCTGAGCAGCTACAGGCCTCCCAAGTCCAGTGTCCGAGTCTGCCATGCAGGGTGGTCCCACCCCAAACCCTGCCCCAAAGCTGACAGTGGGATCCTCTGGAACTCACCTCATGGGGGATCTCGTGCAGGAGAATGGCCATGGTGGTCAGGAGTCCGACCTGCAGGAAGGGGAGTCTGGGGGGGTCTGTGCCGAGGGCCAGTGCACCCACTTGTCCACTCAATCTACCAATATTCACTACGCTGTGAGCGCTCTGGCTGGCCACTGTTTGGTGACTGGAAATACAGCAAGCAATCAAACACAAGGAGCCTGCCCTCCTGAAGCGAACAGTCTGGAGGAGGGGCCAGGACCAAAGAAACAGATCAAGAGCCGTGTGACTGCGCACACTCACAGCTGCTCTGTGGAAGCAGGGACTGGAGCCACGGGCCACGAGAAACACGGGCCTAATTAGATTAGGGGTCAGCGAAGGCCTGTCTGAGGAAGTGCATTAAAGCCAGGGCCTAACGGCCGAGGAGCCAGCTGGTCGGTGGGAGGAAGGACATCCAGGCAGGTGGAACAGTGTGGAGTGGAGGCCACGAAGGAGGACAGAGCTTGCGTATTTAAAAGTAGGCAGAGGGCCGAGGAAGAAGGTAGGGGAGAAGCATCTAGAAGCAGGCAGGCAGGCAGAAGCTGGGCAGCCTGGCAGAGGCACGTGAGCCCAACAAGGAGTGCTGCAGCAAGAACAGAGCGGTGGCTCGGGACAGAGGAAGGCCGTGTCCAGGAGAGCGACAGGGGGGACGGGGGGTTCAGATGAGGGTGCTGCGGATGCAGGAGCAAGAAGCGATGGGCTGGAGACCTGCTGTGGAGGTAGAGCCCACTGGTCAACACAAGCACCACCATTCCCATTGGAATCGCCTGGGCCCCTCTGGCCCCAGCCCCCACTCACCTTCTTGCTCACAAGGAAGCTGGCAGCCACAGCCAGGCCGTGAGTGAAGTTGTCTATGGTGTTGGCCAGCAGATTGAGATAGCCGCTGACCTGGGTGAGAGGAGAGAGAGCTGGCTGAACCAGGTGGGCAGGGGTGAGCGAGGCCGCCACTCGGGGTGGGGCAGTTGCAGGAGGAGGGGGCCCTGAGCGGGCCACTCACTTTGATGCTCTGGACCACGGTGCTCAGGCCGGGCTCTGCAGCCGACTGGGCCAGACAGTGGCCTCCATTGAGCTCGGCAGCAGCAGCGGGGCCTTTGCTGGGGGCCTAGGGCCAGGAGAAGGAGGGAGAGGTGACATTAGATGCTCCCCACTTGGCCAGGGTAGACACAGAAGAGGAGAGATATGGAGAAACAGAGACAGGGAACACCCCTTTTCTCTGGCTAGAATGCTGCTGCTCCATCAGCAGTTCGCCCAAACTCAACAGACCACCCACCTTCTGCACCGCTGTCGCTGTCGGTCTATGACAACAAGCCCCAGCGGGCAGATATGTCACTTCCCCGGGATCCTCCCAAACGAGCTGGCCCAGACCCCCTAAGGTCCCAAAAAGGGGCCAAGAGACCCTTTTTTCAGGGTTCAGCTCAGAACCTGAGCCTCCAGGCCCTGGCGCCACCACAAGACAGACTAAGGCATCCAGTCCGGGGGTTTGGGGCTCACCTGGCTGGTCCCCTCCTGCTCCCTCCTGTCCAGGAACATCTTCTCCAAAGCCAGGAATGTCAGGAAGCCAGCAATGACCCAGAGCCCCAGTTGCTGCTGCTGCTGCAGGCTCTGCCCCTCACCACCTGCAGGGGCAGCACTGACAGGCCAGGCCAAGCCAGGGCCATAGAAGGGAGGCCATTTGGAATGGGACCAAGTCGAGGGTAGGGGCCAGGACTGGCTGGTGGGGCAGGGCCCCAGGGACTCCCACAGGGACCAGAACAAGTCACCTGCCAGATGCCCAGACCCCTGGCCGTCATTCTGGCAGAGCAGGCAGGGCCTAGGCCACCCCTGGACATGGGAACCAGCTCCCCCACCCCACCCTCCGGCCGCCAGCCTGTGACCTCACTCACCATGGCTGGAGCTGCACGTGTAGGCCCAGGCCTCAGGCAGCAGGTGGAGGAACACATTGCCCAAGAGTCCCCCCAGGGCAAAGCTGAGCAGCTGCTTCAGGCGCTGGGCCCCAGCTGCAAGGCAGAGATGTGGAACCTGGGGGCTGACCCACCAGGGCCCCTGCCCCACCTCAACCGTATGCCTCTAAGAGCCTGGGCATGGGCTGTTGCCCTTCCTGGGTCCCCGGGCCCCCAGGCCTAGCAAGGGCTGAGTGCTGGGCAGGAATACACCACAACCTGCTGATTGACAGTGGAGCCTCATGGTTAAGGTCCCAGCTCCCCAACCCACCAGCTGGCGACCTTGGGCGGGTTAGTTCTGCCATTCATTTTCCCTTCTGTGCCTACTGAGGATAACTGTATCTGACAGAGGTCTTGTGGGAATTCAGTGACAACACACAGAGCAGCTACTCATTAAATGGGAATTTTCTTTTCTCAGCCACTGTTACTCTCCAAGAAGTGACAGAGATTTGGGGACTTTTGCCGACTTGCAGCATCCAGAGTTGGAGGTGCCTAAAGGGGGCCATGTCCAAACCCTTGGTTTGAAAGAAACTGAGGCCCAGAGGGCAGAGGCAGCTTGGGGGTGAAGCAGCAAACATCCCAGGGGAAGCTGCTGCTTCCAGGCTGTGTGATCTCAAGACGGTCCAAGGACCTCTCTGCCTGTGAACTCCCATTTGTGAACTGGAGCTAATAATCCATGTCCTCCCTACACGGCCCTCGCAGGTCGCAGGATGCCATGGAGGGACTGAGCTGGTGCACAGGCGTGACGGCAGGGCTCCAGGAGGGCCCGTTCACAGCTGCGGCGCCAGCCTTCAGCCCAGTGACTGGCACGAATGTGTTCATAACTGAATGAACAGAGGAACACAAGCACCTGGAGCCCTCGTTTCAAAGATTCCTGGGGCTGTGGTCCAGACTTAGTAGGTCATACTCTTGGCAGGGGTCCCCAAACTTTTTACACAGGGGGCCAGTTCACTGTCCCTCAGACCGTTGGAGGGCTGCCACATACAGTGCGCCTCTCACTGACACCAATGAAAGAGGTGCCCCTTCCGGAAGTGCGGTGAGGGCCAGATAAATGGCCTCAAGGGAGCCACATGCGGCCTGCGGGCTGTAGTTTGGGGATGCCTGCTGGGTGTAGGCAAAGGCACCTGTTGTGTTAGCGGCTCCCTATCTGATCTTGTGGAGTTGGCATTACGTGCCATGTATGGACAGACAGTCCATGCACACCACACGAAAGGGGAGCCAAGGAAAAGCCTCTGTCCCCCTCCCAGGGGCAGGCCTGTGACCAGCCGCTCCTGTGTTCCCGGGTGAGGCTGGCCCGGGGGCTTTTGGTCTGAGAGCTCTTTTGCACTATGAGCAGAGACTGAGGGAGGGAAACTGTTTTGTTGGCCATTGCATCCCACACCCAGCACAGGGCCTGCAAACACACACCCTTCTCCCTGCACCAGGTAGTGCTTTACTGATACCAGTTCATTTAATCGTCACAATAGTACCTGTGAGGTAGATACTATTGTTATCTCCATTTTTAAGTTTAGGAGCCCGAGGCAGAGTGAAATTAAGTAACTTACCCATGGCACCCAGCTGGTAAGTGGCAGAGCCTAGATTTGACCCCAAGCAGCCTGACACCCACATTTCTAACTACTCTCTATACTGCTTCTTGGTGAACGTTTGCTGGCTGGTATAACCATAATGACCATGGTGCACCTGGGTCTCACAGAACCAAGGTGAGAAATTACATTCTGTCCTCACCCTCCACCTCAGATACACTGTGGCCCAGGATGTGAGACCCAGCTCTCCGTGGAAGCCCAGCATGTTTCCCGCACTGCTGGCCGGCCCAGGGTGCCAGAGGAGGGTCACCCACCTTCTGAGTGCAGTGTGGTCCCCAGCTCCAAGGGAATGACAAGCAACGGGAAGACCCCGCTGAGTCCCACAATGAGTGAGCCCAGGAGGGAGCAGATCCAGGTATCCAGCCTCTCCCCGCTCAGCAGGGACCCCCAGGACTCGCTTTCCTTGTTATCCAGGCGACAAGCTGTTGCAGCCCCCCGGTTCCGGAGGGCCTGCTGGGAGCCCCCAGCCCCTCCCAGGAGCTCCAGGGTAACAGCAGTGAGGAAGAGGAGCCGCTGGCCCGCCATGCCGCAGCCAGGGCAGGGACATCCAGGCATGCCAGGTGCTGCAAAACACAAAGGCCACTTCCGTGAGCTGCCACCCTTGGCTGAACACCTACTTATGAAATACGGCAGCTTAACTTTCCCCACCCACCACGTGCCATGGCATCCGCCCTTCTGCTGGCCTGGTCCAGGGCCTCTGTGGTCCCAAAGGGTGCGTGCACAGAGCAAAGGGGCTCTGTTCCTCCACGGCCCAAGGACCACACGTTTTTTCCTTCTGGGCCAGCTGCAGACTCTGTCAGCACGTCTGCCTGAGGCTAAACTTTCCCTAATGACAGGGTGAGGCGCTGGCTGGGCTTCCCTCAGCCTCCGGCAGGCCCAGCCCAGTTGGGTGTCTCCAGCTGCCAGGAGAGGTTTTACTGCCAGGATGTGCCCTGGTGAGGACACCCCAGGGACTGAGGCTGGCACTGTCTAGCTTGATGAGGCGACATGAGGAGGTACATACAGGTGAGGAAACCAAGCAGCTGAGCTAGGACAGGACCATTAGCTTCTCCCTAGGAAATGAGCTCTGTGTCCCTGGGGCACAGAGACAGACAGGAGGTGGGACCCAGGAGAAAGGCTCCCTCAGTTAGGAGCCACCTCACAGATGCTCAGGGCACTGCCATTAACTTTGCCTTACAGCTGTTGGCCTGCGGGCAAGTCCCCGAAGCCCTCTCCCAGGGCCTCAGTCTCCCTGTCCACAGGATGAAGCTAAGCACTGCCTCCCTCACACGGCGGCGCATCTAAGATGAGCTTGACCACGCAGGTGAACGTGCCTGGCGCGGAGGAAGCACAGCCAGCGCCCCTTATGCTGGGGGAGGCCGGCAGCAGGGTTCCCAGCGAGGATGTGAGTCAGCCAAGAGAGAAGTTCCATCTGGAAATTCGGGCATGACGTTTAAACGTAGTCTGCCCTGCCTCGTGCTGGCTGTGACCTTGAGCTGCAGAGGTCTCTGCCTCAGTTTCCTTATCCGCTCTGGAGGAGGGAGGGAGGGAAAGCAGCTGCCTCTGGCCGTGGGAAAAATGCCCACGTTCAGGATCTCCAGGGCTGAACGGGAGACCCCGATGAAACCTGCGGGCCAGGTCGGGCTTGGAGGCTGAGGGGTCACATAGAGGTGAGGGGACCACAGGTTTGGAAGACGGGAACGGGGTGCGGAGAAAGTGAGAGAGGAGAGGGAAGAGAGAAAGCAAGAGAGAGTCAAAAGAGAGCTGGGGGAGGAGAGCAAGGGAGCGATGGAGGGCGACGTGTGGGCGACAGGGAAGAAGTGCCCAAGGAAGTTTAACTCGGGGCTCCGCGGGAGAGGCACAGGGAAAGGCAGGCCGGGAGGCACAGGGTCGGGAGGATCGCCGGGTCCATCCCGCCCAGGGCGCGGGCCCTGAGGGTCTGGCGGTCACTCACCGTGCAGCGGCGGCGGCAGCGGCGCTCCCGGCGGCCCCGGCCATCCAGCTGTGGCGCCGCGCCCCGCCCCAGTCTGCCCCGCCCGGCCCCGCAGCCCGGCCCCCGGCCCGGAGCCGCCCCCAACGCGCGGCCACGTCACACGGGACCTGTCCGGAACCCGACGCGCCGCGCGCCGTGGTGTTGGAGGGAGTGGCTGGACAGGCGCGCTTCCGTTTTGTGGCCATGGGGGATCCGAGCGGCCAGCGCACTTCCGCTCGGGCCGGCAGGGGCGGCAAGGAGGGGCGGCGAGGAGGGCCGGGCGGAAGTGGGTGGGCATGGGTACCGCGCTCAGCCAGGCCTGGCAGGGCAGAGGCGGTGGCTCGACAGGGACCGCGAACCGCTGGGCTAGCGGGTCTGGGCGCCGCTTCTTCTCTCGGGCTGCAGTACCCCTCGCGGCCGCACGGGGGCGCGCTCGCCTACCAGACTCGCAGCCCCAGGGCGAATGGCCGGCCCCGGTCCTGGGTGGGAGGATGGTTGCGGCGCTCCAGTTCTGAGTCAGCCTGGCGTGGCTGCTCCATGAACAAGGGAAAGGGGAAGTGCCTGCCGCAGGGAGGGGCCTAGCCCCGGGAACCTCAGAAGAGGGAATTTTATTCTTACTCATCGAATTATTTTTATGCTTTGGTTTCTCGCTGGGAACCTCAGGCCTTTGTCTCCAGTGCTTGTAACCCTTTGGAGACCAGTGCACGACGGCTTGACACTGCTGTTCTGAACTCCAAACCTGGGGGAGCGAGTGCTCTGTGCTCCCCTCACCTAGAGGAAGTTGGCCTGACCGCTTGGACTAGGGCAGCAAACAATAGCGTTATTATTATAACTGCAGTTTACCAAACACCTATGTGCCACTCACTCTGCTTGCATTCTCATTGAATCCTCATTCTATCCCATTGAGGTGGGTACTGTTAGCCCAGGTGAAACAGTGGCACAGGTGGCAGAGACAGTATTCAAACCTCAGTGTCCCTGAGCCCCGAAAGTGTGATGGCACCTCTCACTTCTAGGCTGCGGGAGTCTGGCTTGGTGTTTCCACTTTGTATTCTTCTTTGGGAATTGGCCAGGACTGTAGTCTGCTCAGGAAGGGACATGTGGGCACTTACCTGGTTAGGGATTGGGACGGGTTGGGGTTCTCCAAGCCTCTGAGCCTCATTTGCTTTTCCATGATAGCTCCCTTCATCTGTCCTGAGTTGCTCTCCCCTTCGAGGGGGTTTGGAGGCACACTTGACTCTTGATGTCCTACTCCACCTCTCAGCCCAATGTCTAGACCGCCAGTTCCTTCTAGGTGGGATCAGCTTTCCGCTGAAAGTCTCCTGTCTGCCTCACCCCACCAGGTCCGTGGGTTGGCCAGGATGCTCTCCAGTGCCCCTCCCTGAGTTCTAAAATGGAAGCCCTGGGTTGATTTCTTTGCAAAGAGAGGAAGACTCAGGGATGCTGCTCTGGGATCTCTAAGATGCCCCTGCCCTGTATGCAAATCACTCTATCATATGCAAAGCACTTCACAATATACAAATGATTTCACAATAATACAGTCAGCATTCCTGCCTCTGGGTGCTGAGGGCTGCTGGCCACCAGCCAGACATTGGGCGAGACCCAGCTGGAAATGCTGTTCACTGCCGTCTCACTGGCCTTTCCTCTCACCTGGCCTGGGATTTCACCATCAGAATCCCTAAGGGGTGAAAGAAACAAGCTCACTGAAGTAGGGATAGGACTCTAGAAGATGACAATTAGCTGGAGGGCCAGGTGGGGAGACACAGTGAGTGATAAGGTGACCAACCGTCCTCCTTTAGGGAGGACAGTCCTTCTTTTGTAAGTTTTGTCCTCCCTCGAAAAGTGTCCTTCTACAAATCCTCCTTTTTGATATTGGAAGACTAATCTGTAAATGTCCGTATTCAATTGATGCAGAGCCGATTCATTGCGTGTGATGTGACGTCTTTGTATTTGACATGACGATTCGTCAAGGATTAGTACAGTGCGGTGAGACACGATTATGAGACACATACACTTCTCACGGGAGACCTTGAGAGAGAGCACAATATATCAATATATCGAGTGTGCAAATGACTTTGTGTACTTCTTACTGAAACACAACAGGGCACATACGACATTGTAAACTCACGATTATTTCTTTCTCAGTGACTATTAATTATAGACAGGTAAACTCAATTCATGTTTTATTAATTCATTATCTATTTAATAATTTCCAAATACGTATCATTTTATTTACAAGTATTGTCCCGAAATTTGAGTTTTAAAGTGGAAATCTAACCTCAAACCATATCTATTAATAATGCATTTTTATTAAATAGTTGCATAAAACATGTTTTTAAATTAGAAAATAATAAATACACCTGAATATCACTCCAAATTAGTGGTTTTGTTTGATATTTAGTTTTACTAAATGAGTACTTTTTTCTTAAAATTATTATTAAAAATTAATAGGTATGTAAGCATAATTACAATATAAAACATTACATGTTATTATGTATTTATATTATAGTGTATTATTGTTGCAATGAATAAAATGTTTCTTTTATTTACAATATTGTTTTATTCAATTTATTTTTGTCCTCCTTTTTATTGTAAAGAAGTTGATCACCTTAAAAAACAACAAATTAGATCTTCCAGGGGTCTTCAGGTATAACCCAGTAAGAAAAGAGGCAAATAAATAAATATATTTAGACAGATCACTGGTAGCATTGACCAGCATTATCTTGGGACACTGAGATCCCAGGTTCAAAACCACAAGGTTGCCGGCTTGAGCGCAGGCTCATCCAGCTTGAGTTCAAACTCACTAGTTTGAGCACAGGGTCGCTGGCTTGAATGTCCAATCATAATCCGGATCCCATGGTCACTGACTTGAGTCTCAAGGTTGCTGGCTTGAGCAAGGGGTCACTGGCTCAGCTAGAGATCACCCCCTGTCAAGGCACATATAAGAAGCAATCAATGAACAACTCAAGTGCCACAACTGAGAGTTGATTCTTCTCATCTTTCTCCCTTCCTATCTGTCTGTCTGTGTCTGTCTCTCACTAAAAAATAATACATAAATATATTTATTTAACATAATCCACTATTTTATTTCCAAGTTCTTTTTTTTTAAATTATTTTTATTGCCTGACCTGTGGTGGCGCAGTGAATAAAGCATCGACCTGGAATGCTGAGGTCGCTGGGTCGAAACCTTGGGCTTGCCTGGTCAAGGCACATATGGGAGTTGATGCTTCCTGCTCCTCCCCCTGTTCTCTCTCTATCTCTCCCCTCTCTCTCTAATAAAAATGAATAAATAAAATCTAAAAAAAAATTATTTTTATTTATTTATTCATTTTAGAGAAGAGAGACAGAGAGAGAGAAGGGGGGAGGAGCAGGAAGCATCAACTCCTATATGTGCCTTGACCAGGCAAGCCCAAGGTTTCGACCCAGCGACCTCAGCATTCCAGGTCAACGCTTGATCCACTGCGCCACCACAGGTCAGGCTTTCCAAGTTCTTTTTAATTTAGAAATTAAAAATACCATGATCAATAAGAGTTCATAGGTTTCAGGTAAACATTTCTATAGCATTTGAACTGTTACTTACATATTTATATGTACACATCACCCAAAGTCAAATCATTTTCCATCATCATATATTTGTCCTCTTTATTCTCCTCCCCACCCTTCCTGGTAATCACTCCACTTTTATCTGTGTCCATGAGTCTTATTTTTATATCCCACCGATGTGTGAAATCATATAGTTCTTAGCTTTTTCTGATTTACTTATTTCAGTATAATGTTCTTAAGGTCCATCCATGTTGTCATAAATGTCACTATGTCATCATTTCTTATGGCTAATTAATATTCCATTGTATATGTATACTACTTCTTTATTCAATCCTCTATTGAGGGACACTTTGGTTGTTTCCATGTCTTGGCCACTGTGAATAATGCTGCGATGAACATGGGGGTGCATGTGTCTTTATGTACCAATGTTTTAGAGCAAGGGCGGGAACCTATGGCTCGCCAGCCAGATGTGGCTCTTTTGATGGCTGCATCTGGCTCGCAGCCAAATCTTTAATAAAAAAAAATAATGTTAAAAATATAAAACATTCTCGCCTGACCAGGCGGTGGTGCAGTGAATGGAGCATTGGACTGGGATGTGGAAGGACCCAGGTTTGAGACCTCGAGGTCGCCAGCTTGAGTGCGGGCTTATCTGGCTTGAGCAAAAAAAAAAGCTCACCAGCTTGGACCCAAGGCCACTGGCTTGAGCAAAGAGTTACTTGGTCTGCTGAAGGCCCACAGTCAAGGCATATATGAGAAAGCAATCAATGAACAACTAAGGCACCACAACGAAAAACTGATGATTGATGCTTCTCATCTCTCTCCGTTCCTGTCTGTCTGTCCCTATCTGTCTGTCCTCTCTCTGACTCTCTCTCTGTTCCTGTAAAAAATAAAATAAAATAAAAAATAAAACATTCTCATGTATTACAATCCATTCATTTCCTACTGCTCATGTTCATGGTTGTGGGTGGCTGGAGCCAATCACAGCTGTCCTCTGGGACAACACCAAATTTTTATTGGATAATGCTTAACGTACATGGGTTGTTGTGAGGTCAGGAAGTAAACTTCTCTCCTTTTAATCAAGTAGTCAGCTAGCTAATTGCAGAAACCCTTTTGATGAAGAAGATGGCTAAAAGAAAAAAAGATGAGGAGTATCGTACTTTTCAGCAGGAATGGACAAAGGAATTCGCCTTTGTGGAGAGGGCAGGTTCTGCAGTGTGTCTAATATGCAATGATAAAATTGCATTGATGAAATGGTCAAATATAAAGCAGCACTTTGACACACACCATACTACATTTGCATTGAAATATCCAGCGGGGGACAGCAGGAAGAAAGCATGTCAAGAGCTACTGTGCAGAGTGCAAGCTAGTCAGCAGCAACTTCGTGTTTGGACCCAACGAGGTGACTGGAATTCGGCTAACTTTGCTGGTGCTTTAGCAATTGTGAGAAACGGAAAGCCATTCACAGATGGGGAGTATGCCAAAACATTCATGCTTGATGTAGCCAATGAGCTTTTTGACGACTTTTCGGATAAAGACAAGATAATCAAATGAATAAAAGACATGCCTCTGTCAGCAAGAACTGTTCACAATCATACCATCATGATGGCAAATCAAATTGAGGCAACACAAGTGAAGGACATAAATGCAGCACCATTCTTTTCTCTCGCTTTGAATGAGTCAACAGACGTAAGCTATTTATCCCAGTTCAGCGTGATTGCAAGGTATGCTGTTGGTGACACACTATGTGAGGAAAGTCTTGCTGTTTTGCCTATGAAAGAGACAACAAGAGGGGAGGATTTATTCAAGTCTTTCACTGAGTTCGCTAAAGAAAAAAAATCTACTGATGGATAAACTTATTTCGGTGTGTACTGATGGTGCTCTGTGCATGGTAGGGAAAAACAGAGGATTCGTAGCGCTTCTTTGTGAACATGAAAAGAGACCCATCCTAAGTTTTCACTGCATCCTACATCAGGAGGCGCTTTGTGCTCAGATTTGTGGCAAGCAGTTTGGTGAGGTGATGTTGCTGGTCATTCGAGTGGTCAACTTTATTGTTGCCCAAGCTTTAAATGATCGCCAGTTTAAAACACTGCTGGATGAAGTTGGGAATAATTATCCTGGTCTGCTTCTGCACAGCAATGTGCGTTGGATGTCAAGAGGGAAGGTGCTCAGCTGTTTTGCGGCTTGTCTGAGCGAAATCTGGACTTTTTTTGAAATGAAAAACGTCGAGCATCCTGAGTTAGCTAACACTGAGTGGCTCCTGAAGTTCTACTATCTCGTGGACACGACTGAACATCTGAACCAGCTCAATGTGAAAATGCAAAGTGTTGGAAATACAGTCTTAATTTTTTTTCTTTTTTTACAGAGACAGAGAGAGAGTCAGAGAGAGGGATAGACAGACAGGAACAGAGAGATGAGAAGCATCAATCATTAGTTTCTTGTTGCGCATTGCGACACCTTAGTTGTTCATTGATTGCATTCTCATATGTGCCTTGACCTCAGGTCTTCAGCAGACCGAATGACCCTTTGCTTAAGCCAGCGACCTTGGGTCTAAGCTGGTGAGCTTTGCTCAAACCAAATGAGCCCGCGCTCAAGTTGGCGACCTCAGGGTCTTGAACCTGGGTCCTTGGCATCCCAGTCTGACATTCTATCCACTGCGCCACCACCTGGTCAGGCGGAAATACAGTCTTATCCCTTCAACAAGCAGTGTTTGCATTTGAAAACAAGCTGGAACTTTTCATCGCTGACATTGAAACAGGTCATTTACTACACTTTGAAAAACTGGGAGAGTTTATAGATGCATGCACAGCAGTGACCCTGCTCAACATCTTGATCTCCAGCAGCTAGCAGGCTTCACATCTAATCTCCTGCAGTCATTCATTCAAAGCGCGCTTTGGAGATTTCATGAGCGCACTCATCTTTTTAAGTTCATCACCCATCCACACGAGTGCACAGTGGACAGCGCCAACTGGAGTTACATCCCTGGTGTCTCCGTCAGAGATTTTGATCTACAAGGTGCTGATCTGAAGGCCTCAGACATGTGGGTGAATAAATTCAAGTCACTGAATGAAGATTTGGAAAGACTTGCACGACAGCAAGCAGAGTTGGCGAGCAAACACAAGTGGGGAGAAATGAAAAACTTCAACCCGCGGACCAGCTGATTGTCAAAACTTGGAACATGCTTCCTGTCACATACCAGACACTGCAGCATGTGAGTATTGCTGTACTGACAATGTTTGGCTCTATGTATGCATGTGAGCAGTCTTTCTCACATCTAAAGAACGTTAAGACCAACCTACGATCACATTTAATGGATGAAAGTCTCAACGCCTGCATGAAGCTTAACCTCACCACGTATCAACCAGACTACAAAGCCATCAGCAAAACCATGCAGCACCAGAAGTTGCATTAATGGTAAGAGGTACTTTATTCATCATTGGTTAGCAACAGCATAACAATGTTATTAAAAAGAATTCAGAGACTTATTATACTTTAAAAGTGTTGGTCTTACATAAAATGCACATATTTACTTGTATTTAGTATTAACCATATTGTATAGCTGTCACGGAATTACATTTAAAAATATGTGGTGTTCATGGCTCTCTCAGCCAAAAAGGTTCCCGACCCCTGTTTTAGAGTATTTTTGGTAGACACCCAGTAGAGGGATTGCTGGGTCATATGGTAGTTCTGTTCTTAATTTTTTGAGGAACCACCATACTTTCTTCCATAATGGTTGTACCAGTGAATGAGGGTTCCTTTTTCTCCACAGCCTCTCCAACACTGGTTATTACCTGTCTTGTTGATAATAGCTAATCTAACAGGTCTGAAGTGGGGTTTTTTGTTTGTTTGTTTGTTTGTTTACAGAGACAGAGAGAGAGGGATAGACAGACAGGAACGGAGAGAGATGAGAAGCATCAATCATCAGTTTTTCGTTGTGACACCTTAGTTGTTCATTGATTGATTTCTCATATGTGCCTTGACCGTGGGCCTTCAGCAGACCGAGTAACCCCTTGCTCAAGCCAGCAACCTTGGTCCATGCTGGTGAGCTTTGCTCAAACCAGATGAGCCCGCGCTCAAACTGGAGACCTCAGGGTCTCAAACCTGGGTCTTCTGCATCCAACACTCTATCCACTGTGCCACTACCTGGTCAGGCCCCATTGTAGTTTTGATTTGTATTTCTCTAATACTTTTTATTATTTTTTAAATTTATTATTATTATTTTTTTTTTAATTTTTTTTTTATTTATTCACTTTAGAGGAGAGAGAGAAAGAGAGAGAGAGAGAGAGAAGGGGGGAGGAGCAGGAAGCATCAACTCCCATATGTGCCGTGACCAGGCAAGCCCAGGGTTTCGAACCGGCGACCTCAGCATTTCCAGGTCGACACTTTATCCACTGCACCACCACAGGTCAGGCTATTATTATTTTTTTAACAGAGACAGAGAGAGAGAATCAGAGAGAGGGATAGATAGGGACAGACAGACAGGAACAGAGAGAGATGAGAAGCATCAATCATCAGTTTTTCGTGGTGACACCTTAGTTGTTCATTGATTACTTTCTCATATGTGCCTTGACCGCAGGCCTTCAGCAGACTGAGTAACCCCTTGCTCAAGCCAGTGACCTTGGATCCAAGCTGGTGAGCTTTTACTCAAACCAGATGAGCCCGCGCTCAAGCTGGCGACCTTGGGGTCTCGAACCTGGGTCCTTCCGCATCCCAGTCCGATGCTCTATCCATTGCGCCACCGCCTGGTCAGGCTATTTCTCTAATACTTAGCAAAAATGAGCATATTTTCATACATCTATTTGTTGTTTGTATGTCTTCATGGAGAAGTATCTCTTCAGGCCCTGTCCTCATTTCTTAATTGGATTTTTGTTGCTGAGCTTTGTGAATTCTTTATATAAGGTTTACCGGAAAGTTCTGTCCGTTTCTATCACAAGTTTCGACGCGTAAGCACATGTTTATTTGGCGCATGTGTGCCTCTCTATTTTTATCACTTAATGTATACATACTGACGTAGCAAATTAACTAAAACAAAGTTGATTCACATTAGTCTTATGTGTGAAGCGATAGTGTACCCATGGCTACTGATAAAGTTCATGTACGCCACTGTAATTTTTATGAATTTCAACAAGGAAGAAATGCTACAGAAGCATGTCTGTCGCATCCACCATTTCCCCGGATTTAGCACCCTCAGACTATCACTTGTTTTTGTTCTTACAAAATTTTTTGAAGGGCAAAAAATTCAAAAATGAAGAAGATATCAAACAAGCACTGGTTCAATTTTTCGCATCAAAAGATAAAACATTTTTCAAAAAATGGGATATACAAATTGCCCTCACGCTGGCAAGAAATCATTAATAATAAGGGCAATTATATTATTTAATAAAGTTTATTGACAGTAAGAAAAATTTGTATTTTGTTTTAATTCCAAAAACGGACAGAACTTTCCGGTAGACCTTATATATTTTTGATATTAACCCCTTATAGGAGCTGTTGTTTGTAAATATCATCTCCCATTTGGTTGGCTGCCTTTTTGTTTTGTTGTCGGTTTCATTTGCTGTGCAGAATCTTTTTAGTTTGATATATAGTCCCATTCATTTATTTTTGCCTTTATTTCCCTTGCTTTTGGGGTCAAATTCATCAAATGTTCTCTATGGCATAGCCAAGTTCTGTAAGTTTAGCAGCTATGTTTTCTTCCATATAGTTTATTGTTTCAGATCTTATATTTAGGTATTTGATCTGTTTTGAATTAATTTTTGTGCAGGGGACAAGGTGCAGTCAAGTTTCATTCTTTTGCTTGTGGCTTTCCAATTTCCCAGCACTATTTATTTATTTATTTATTTATTTATAGAGTCAGAGAGAGGGACAGATAGGGACAGACAGACAGGGAGGGAGAGAGATGAGAAGCATCAATTCTTTGTTGTGGCACCTTAGTTGTTTAATGATTGCTTTCTCATATGTGCCTTGACCCGGGGGCAGGGAGGGGCTATAGCAGAGCCAGTGACCCCTTGCTAAAGCCAGTGACCTTGTGCTTCAAGCCAGTGACCTTTGGTTTTAAGCTAGTGACCATTGGGTCATGTCTATGATCCCACTCTCAAGCTAGAGACCCTGAAGTCAAGCTGGTGAGCTCATGCTCAAGTGGGATGAGGGTTTCAAACCTGGGTCCTCCATGTCCCAGTCTGATGCTCTATCCACTGCGCCACCACCTGGTCAGGTCCCAAGGCTTTCTTTTCTCCATTGTGTGTTCTTGGCTCCTCTGTCAAAGATTATTCTGTTTCATTAGTCTGCTCAAACCAGATGAGCCCGCGCTCAAGCTGGCGACCTTGGATTCTCGAACCTGGGTCCTCCGCATCCCAGTCTGATGCTCTATCCACTGCGCCACCGCCTGGTCAGGCTCTCTCTGATTTTATATCCCGTGAATTTACTGTATTTGTTTATTGTTTCTAATAGTTTTTTGATGAAGTCTTTGGGGTTTTCTGGATACAGGATCACGTCATCTGCAAAAAGTGATATCTTTACTTCTTCTTTCCCGATATGGATACCTTTTATTTCTTTCTCTTGCTGATTGCTCAGGCTAGAACTTCCAGCACTATGTTAAATAGAAGTGGAGAGAGTGGGCAGCCTTGTCATGTTCTTAAATTTAGAGAAAAAGCCTTCATTTTTCACCATTTAGTATGATATTGGCTGAAGGTTTGTCATATATGGTCTTTATTGTGTTGAGGTACTT
The DNA here is from genome assembly GCF_036850765.1 of Saccopteryx bilineata. Classification (NCBI taxonomy): domain Eukaryota; kingdom Metazoa; phylum Chordata; class Mammalia; order Chiroptera; family Emballonuridae; genus Saccopteryx; species Saccopteryx bilineata. Next base: position 390,182,309 of record NC_089490.1, on the reverse strand, counting down.
TCCTTCTATACCATTTGAATGTTTTAAATAGAAATGAATATCTTATCAAATGCCTTTTCTGCCTCTATGGATAGGATCACATGATTTTTGTCCTTTGTTTTGTTGATATGGTGTATTACATTGATCGACTTATGTATGTTGAACATCCTTGTTTTCCTGGAATTACTCCCACTTGATCATGATGTATATAATCCACTATTTTAAAATAATGACAAAAGGAACCTTATGTATGTACATGATTATAGGTGTCAGTATAGATGAGTCCATGTATAACTGTAAGCAAATAAAAAATATAGAGCCTGACCTGTGGTGGCACAGTGGATAAAGCGTCGACCTGGAAATGCTGAGGTCGCCGGTTCAAAACCCTGGGTTTGCCTGGTCAAGGCACATATGGGAGTTGATGCTTCTAGCTCCTCTCCCCTTCTTTCTCTCTCTCTCTCTCTCTCTCTCTCTCTCTCTCCCCCTCCCTCCCTCCCTCCCTCTCTCTAAAAATGAATAAATAAAATAAAATTAAAAAAAATATATAGAACATGCCTGACATGTGGTGGCGCAGTGGGATAAAGTGTCGACCTGGAACACTGAGGTCGCCGGTTCAAAACCCTGGGCTTGCCTGATCAAGGCACATATGGGAGTTGATGCTTCCTGCTCCTCCCCCTTCTCTCTCTCTCTCCCTCCCCCCCCTCTAAGAATCAATAAATAAAATATTAAAAAAAATATATAGAACATAACACATTAGGGTAATAACATGAATTCCATGGTGGTGGGAGAAAAAGATATAAAAATATAAAAGGAAAATTTAAAAACATGTTAACATGTATATGATCACATTTATACAATTATGTAAAAAGTTATGTATAAAATCTCATCAGACACACACATGCACATGTGCAAATATCGTAGAGTATACTTACAGAAACCTAGCTAAGATAGTGTAAGCTATATGCTATGCTACTTACTGTCTGATATACAGATCTTTGTTAACCAAAGCATATCTATGAAGCACATGACTGCATGTATGTATGTGTGTATGTGTAGATAGATAGATAGATATCTAAATATAGATATAGATATAAATATATAATGCTCTCCTAGCTTGATGGTATGGTTAAGACAACCAGATTCTGGTACTAGATTTCCTGGTGCAAATTACTGAATTCCTTATGCCTTAGTTTCTTCATCTGTAAAATGGACTACTTTATTGGATTGTTTTGAGGATTAAATGAATGAATATATATAAAGTGCTTAGAACTATATGTGGTATATAGGAGTTCTATATACGGGTTAGATAGTATTGTTTATATGTGTAGATACATGGGTATAAAGAAAATGTTACATCCCTGGCCAATGCCACAGTAGATAGAGCATTATTCTGGAACACCAAAGTCTCAAGTTTGATCCTGGGGTCACTGGCTCAATCCTGGGGTTGTCACCTCAACCCTGAGGCCACTGGCTTGACCCTGAGGTCACCAGTTAGAGCCCTGGTCAGGGCATGTATGAGAAGCAAGCTATGGATACACAACTAAGTGAAACAATGAGATGATGCTTTCTCTCTCTCTCTCTCCATTCCTCTTTCTCTCTCTCCTTTCCTCGCTCAAGAAAAGAAGAAAAGAAAGAAGAAAGAAAGAAAGAAGAAAGAAAGAAAGAAAGAAAGAAAGAAAGAAAGAAAGAAAGAAAGAAAGAAAGAAAGAAAAAAAGAAAGAAAGAAAGAGAGGAAGGAAATGTTAAAGAACAGATAAAGACACAGGGTGATGGGGTAGCCTCTCTACTCTCCTTGTGAACACAGATTTTTTTCCACCACATTTAACAACTGGTTTGGAGGTCTCAGGGACAGACAAACTCCAGCAGGGTGAGATGGGCCTGGACACTGCTTACGTCTGAGTGGCTGGGAGAGATTAGAGGGCTATAGACCCATATCTCTGACTTCACTGGATTGCCCGGGGTTTGACTTTAACACGTTGCACCTGGAGCTGGTACCTTTAGGGGGTCTTTTCCAGAAGGCAGAACTGGCTGGGTCTGTGACCAGGGGTGGCTGCAAAACATTGTCAATGCCAATGCTCCGACAACCTTCCCCCTCCTCTGGCAGTACAAGGTTAGAGGCTCTGGGCTGGGCTGGATGCACATTTCTTCTGCCTTCAGCTTCTCAGGACTTTCCATGTTGGTCTGCAGGCAGGGAGCAATCTATTGTAGAAAGGCATCTGAGGCTCAGGCATCCTGCCCAAGGTCTCAGATGAAAAGAGGCAGAGTCAGGTGCTCGCCCAGGGCCATTGCTCACCTACAGATCGGCCTCAGGCTCCGCCTCTCCAAGCCCCTTTGGAACCCCTGACCCTAACCCTCTCAAAAGTAGTTCTTTTCGGGCCCTGGCTGGTTGGCTCAGTGGTAGAGTGTTGGCCTGGCATGCAGGAGTCCCAGGTTCTATTCCCGGCCAGGGCATACAGGAGAAGCGCCCATCTGCTTCTCCACCCCTCCCCTTCTTCTTCTTCTTCTCTGTCTCTCTCTTCCCCTCCCGCAGCCAAGGCTCCATTGGAGCAAAGTGGGCCGGGACTCTGAGGATGGCTCTGTGGCCTCTGCCTCAGGCGCTAGAATGGCTCTGGTTGCAACAGAGCAACACCCCAGATGGGCAGAGCATCGCCCCCTGGTGGGCATACCGGGTGGATCCCAGTTCAGTGCATGCGGGAGTCTGTCTGACCGCCTCCCCGTTTCCAACTTCAGAAAAATACCAAAAAAAAAAAAAAAAAAAAAAAAGGAGTTCTTTCCGGAGAAGCCTTAGCTCCTTTGTGAGTTGCTGGAGTGCTTTCTCCCGTGAATCCTGAAACCTGGCCAGACGATGCCCCATAACTCCACAGGGCGCCTCCTCCCTCCCACCCTGAATGGCCAGTATTCGCAGCCGTTGAGGCCATGCACATGGAGGTTCTCATTGAATTCAGGCAGACAGTAAAAAAACAGTGGAGCCAAAAAATGGTGGGCCATTCTTTTATTAAAGTCTCGCACTGGCCGAAGAGCAGACACCCAGGGCTCCTAAAGCCACTGATACATTCTCCGGTTCCACAACCAGGAGAATCTTCTCCGGTTTCTCCTAGAATCAAAGGCCCCACAAGCCTCAGTACGACTCCCAAAGCCCCTCAGCTCTGGTTCCCCATCTGTACACCTTCTCTCTCTCTGCCAACACGGCTTCTTCCTCAGCACTCTGCATTCCCTCTGCTCTCACTCTGCAAACATGGCTTCTTTCTTCCTCTTCTCCTTCTCTCTTTTCAAAACCTTCTGGCACGAAAACCTCTCCTCCAGCAAACATTAGCAAAAACAATGGCTCTTCCCAAACAGGAAGGTAATTTGCAATTTCACAGACCACGTATACCTGGCACTGCCCAGCCCCCAATGCAAACTATAAGTGAGCAAACATAAAAATCATATTTTACAAACTTATTTGAGCAACACCCCCCCCCCCGCTCAGCTACTCTTCCGTGGGCATCAGCCTCACTACTCTCCGTGTAGCTCTCTGCCTTTCCTACCCCCTCTGGAACCCCTACCCCACCCCGGCAGGCCTGGCCTGTTCATCCCCTTCCATCAGCTCCATGGATTGAAATCCCGCCTCTTTACAGAACTCTTCTGGATCTGTCCAGTCTGAAAGACCTTGGTGTTATGTATCTTTGGGGCCCTTAGTCTTGGCTCCTGTATACACAGACCTCCACCACCACCACCAATCCCCTGTGGCCCTCTAGAAAGAAAGCTTGCCTGTACCCTGAATAAGCCTGTCTGTCCAAATGAACGTAACGTCTCCCTTTCTCCCTCCAACCTCAGAAGGACAAATTGGGGTGGAATCCTGTGTGCTGCCATCTGAGACTTGGCAGGGCCCCCTTTAATTTGTGTTTATTGATATGTTTGCTTACTTGTTATCCCTCTCCCAGCCCTCTCCCTGCCTCCTCCTTGGGGAAACCTGAACTTTTGATGATCAGTCCTTTTTTAAAAAAAATTTTTTTTAAGTTTATTTTATTTTATTTTTTTTAAGTTTATTTTTTATACAACTTGTTTTTTTTTTTTTTTTTTTTTTTTTACAGAGACAGAAAGAGGGATAGACAGGGACAGACAGATAGGAATGGAGAGATGAGAAGCATCAATCATTAGTTTTTCGTTGCGCATTGCGACACCTTAGTTCAGGGGTCCCCAAACTTTTTACACAGGGGTCAGTTCACTGTCCCTCAGACCGTTGGAGGGCCGGACTATTAAAAAAACTATGAACAAATCCCTATGCACACTGCACATATTTTATTTTAAAGTAAAAAAACAAAACAGGAATAAATACAATATTTAAAATAAAAAACAAGTAAATTTAAATCAACAAACTGACCAGTATTTCAATGGGAACTATGGGCCTGCTTTTGGCTAATGAGATGGTCAGTGCGCTCCTCTCACTGACCACCAATGAAGGAGGTGCCCCTTCCGGAAGTGTGGCAGGGGGGCCGGATAAATCGCCTCAGGGGGCTGCATGCAGCCCGCGGGCCATAGTTTGGGGACCCCTGCCTTAGTTGTTCATTGATTGCTTTCTCATATGTGGGTTGGCCGCGGGCCTTCAGCAGACTGAGTAACCTAACCCCTTGCTCTAGCCAGCGACCTTGGGTCCAAGCTGGTGAGCTTCTGCTCAGGCCAGATGAGCCCGTGCTCAAGCTGGTGACCTCGGGTCTCGAACCTGCGTCCTCGGCATCCCAGTCCGATGCTCTATCTACTGCGCCACCGCCTGGTCAGGCCTTTTAAAAAAAATTTAAAAAATATTTTACAAGGGGTTTTTGGGTTATGACAATCTTGACGTATGACATTTTGAGTTTATGACACTCACTCCCATAAAAACTTTAAAAAATTGAGATGTGAGTGTTTTGGCTTACGCTGTTAACGCTGTACTTACAGACGACATAGGCATGCTAGTTTGGCTGTGCACAGTGGAAGAATACGCAGTAACGTGGCGTATGAGTGAGGGGCATGCGTCCCCCAGTACACTTCCCATCGCCACTTTGGACTGTTAAAAGCACAAGTGTTCTATTTGTGTTGCTTTGTTTGGTGACTTTTTGGCCCTTATCATGGCTCCTAAACGAAAGCCAGAGTCTTCAGATGGTAGGGCTTCAAAGAAGAGGAAAGCCATCATGATGGATGTCACAGAGCTACTGGCATCACATGGAGAGAAGCTGTCTGCTGAGGGCCTCATTCAGCTGGAGAAGCAGCTGATTGAAGAGGAAGAGATGGAAACCCCAGAACCCAAGAGATTTACTACCAAAGGTTTGGCAGAAGTTTTCTCTATGGTAGAGGATGGGTTGGCAAAATTTCAGGCCGAGGAAGCCAGTGATGACAGATTCAGTGAGATCTACAGAGCTGTTATGAATGCCTTGCGATGCTATAGGCAGATTTTGTATATTTAAACTTTATTTAAAAAGACCATTTATTTTAGAGAGAGAGAAAGCATGTGAGAGAGAGAGAGAGAAGGGAGGGAGGAAGAGCAAGAAGCTTCAACTCCCATATGTGCCTTGACTGGTCAAGCCCAGGGTTTCGAACCTGCAACCTCAGCGTTCCAGGTCGACTCTTTATCCACTGCGCCACCACAGGTCAGGCTATAGGCAGATTTTGGAAGAGAAGAAGTCATCAAACCTTCCAGACTAGCCTGGAACAATTCTTTAAGAACATAGAGAGGCCTACAACAGATCCTCTACTACCGTCTACATCCGCTGCTTTTCGAGATGAAATACCTGTAGTACAGGTAGAATCATCTCCAGCATCTCCTGCATGTTCCTTAGGCAATCCTGATTCACCTGACCCAGTATCTCCAGCACCTTCTGCAGATTTTTCTGTTTCTCCAGCTTCCTCTTCCCAATAGGTCACTCTATCCCACCTTGCATTGCCCCTTCCAGTGTGCAAACCAACCACGGGAATAAAGGTAAGGAATTTATTTTATTTTATTTTTATTAAGTGAGAGGCGGGGAGGCAGAGACAGACTCTTGCATGAGCCCTGAATGGGATCCACCTGGCAAGCTCCCTATCGGGCAATACTCTGCTCATCTGGGGCCGCCACTCTGCTGCTCGGCAACTATGATATTTTAGCACCTGAGGCAAATCCATGGAGCCATCCTCAGCATCCAAGGCCAACATGCTCAGATCATTTGATCCATGGCTGAAGGAGGGGAAGAGAGAGACGAATGAGAGAGAAGGGGGAGGGGTGGAGTAGCAGAGGGCTGCTTCTCCCACATGCCCTGACCAGGACTCAAATGCAGGACTTCCACATGCAAGGCTGATGCTTTACCACTGAGCTAACCATCCATGGCCAGAATTTTTTTTAATACTCATTTTTTCTGTTACTATAGTACAGTACAGTGTACAGTATAGTATGCTTATGTTCTTTTCCTTTTTCTGTGGCTTAGTTGTGTTTTTATGTTATAGATTATGGTTTTACAACTGTGTTAGGATAGGTGACATAGGCTAGGGTGTGTTTTGATTTACACCAAAATTCGGGTTTATCACTGTCATAGGAATGGAACTGTGTCATAACCTGAGGACCCCCTGTACTTATTGATTTTAGAGAGAGGACAGAGAGAAAGGCATGGGGGGAGGAGCAAGAAGCGTCAATCTGTAGTTACTTCTCATACGTGCCTTGACCAGGCAAGCCTGGGGTTTTGAACCAGCGACCCCAGCATTTCAGGTAGATGCTTTATCTACTGTGCCACCAAAGGACAGGCTAGGGATAGAGTTTTGAAATTCACAGGAAGGGTATTTGTCTTCTGGGACTGGCTTTTCCATTCAACAATATTGTGTTAAGATTCATTCATGATATTGCACTGTGGGCTGATGTGCCGGTGTGAGAATGAATCCACTGTAATTTATTTAGCCATTCCCTTGTTCATGGGCACTTGGGTTATTTACAGAGATTTGTTGTTAAGAATGGGGCAACTCTGAACGTTCTTGTCCATGTTTCTTGGAGCACATGCCAAAGTTCCTCTTGACTGTATGCCTAGCGGGGATGTGCTGGGCCTCAGCTTTATAAGATAAGGCGAGGTCGTGTGTGAGTGCCATCGCAGCCGCTGGCCAATGGTCACATCAGTTGCACTCTGACTAGCGATGCACCGGAGATTCGTGGCTCCGCCTCTTCTCCGACACTTGGTGCTGTCAGGCTTGTTATTTTTGCTCTCTGACTGGTGTAAAATAGCATCTCATTGTGGTCTTCATTTGCATTTCTCTCATCACCAATGAGTTTGAGCATCCCTTAGAGACAAATATTTTTCTCCCTCTGTAAAAGTGCCCATTCATGGCTTTTTATTTATTTTTCTGTGGGCTCTCTGATTTTTTCCTATGGCTTTGCAAGAGTTCTTTATGTATTTTTAATGCTAATCCTTTGGATCGTCCGAGGCAGACGTCGCCTCTAGTTTGTGGCGTGCTTTTCACTTTCTCTGAGGTGTCTCCACTTCTCTATTCCCTCCCACACCTGTGTGTGCCAGGGACGCCCCTGGGCGGCGCACCGTGTGTGTGTGTGTGTGTGTGTGTGTGTGTGTGTGTGTGTGTGTGTCTGCCCCGCGTGGATACCGGCCCCATGTTCCTCCTGCTCCCTGGGGGGTTTTAGGGGACCCCAAACTCCGTCCCAGCTTTGGCTGAAGCGGCCCTGTTGGGGGAGCGCCTCTGACGGGGGTGGGCATGCTGGGGCAGCCAAGGCCTCACTGCGATGATGCCCCCTCCTCCTCCACGGAGTTATCACTTCCAGCGCCTCACCTGGGGGCCGGGCCCCTCTTTGCCCGGCTGGGCACAGCCGGCTGCAGCCGTCGCTCCCTGGGGGCTGGCGGCCGCGGGGGAGGGGAGTCCGGGGCCGGCCCTCCGGGGGCGGGGAGGGGGGGGCGGAAGCTGCCCGAGCAGATAAGGGCCGAGGTCGGTTCTGCGGTGAGACAGTGCGGGACGCTGCCTCCTCCCCCGGCCTCCGCCGAGCCCGCCCCCGCTGCCCCTGTCCCCCCTCCCGGAGCCGAGGTCTGCCCCGGGGCTCCCTCCTCCCCGCCCAGGGCAGCCGTGGGAAATGGGGCTTCAGCCTGCTCATCCAGTTCCAAACCTTAGTTATCTCAGCTGGAGAAGAGTGGTAGGAGCCTCCGCTTACCCCACAGGGCTTTGGAGATGGAACCATCCGGGCTGACAGGCCTCCGTGGGGTCAAGCCTTTTGTAAGGATGGGCACCCTGAGCTCGTCTCATTACCTCTGCTGTTCCCCCTGACTCTCCAGGCCTCATCCCCATTGTGTAGATGAGAAAGTGGGGGTCTGGCCTAAGTTACAGAACCAACCAGCCAGAAGCGAGAGGGGAGAAGAGGGAACTCCTTGCACGGCCCCCAATCTGGGGACGAGCTAGGGTTTGTGGAGCCCGATGCTTATACAATTTGGGGGCCCTCTTTAAGAGAAAAATGACAAAATCGCAAATATCAATTTGATATTGCCTCTCTCTCATGACCTTGGGAGGGACTCAAGAATGGGAGAAGCGCTGGGGCAGCTTCTTGGTTGTCTGGCCCCACCCAGCAGGCCCCCTGGAAAGGCTTAGACCCCACCTACAGGAGAGTGCAGACGCCACCATGGTTACTGGGCAGGGTGGCCCAGCACAGCGGGGGGGGGGGGGGGGGGGGGGGGACTGCACGGGGCCTCTGCTGCAGCTGGTCCCCACCCCTTGCGTGCCCAGGCATCTGTGAGCAGGCCCAACCCAAGAGCAAGGGCAGTCAGGCATTTGGGGGCTGCACCACAGCGAAGCAGAGCCAAGCTCCCTGGTCCCCTCCAGGCCTGGTTCAACTTGCCACTTCGGCCCTCTGACCCTGCGGGTGAGGGTGTGGATGGGGCGGTAGGAACAATGCCTAGGAGACAAGGAAAGGGGACCGCTCTGGGGCAGTGTAAGTGCATCTGCCTTGGAGGCACATGGAGTTGGGATAACAACCTCTGCAAGGCTGTGTGACCTTGGGAAGACTCCTTGACCTTGGTTTCTTCAGCTATAAAGTGGGAGTAATCACCTGACCTGTGGTGGTGCAGTGGATAAAGCGTCAACCTGGAAATGTTGAGGTTGCCGGTTCAAAACCCTGGGCTTGCCTGGTCAAGGCACATCTGGGAGTTGATGCTTTCTGCTCCCCCCCCCCTTCTCTGTCTCTCTGTCTCTCTCTCTGTCTCTCTCTCTCTCTCCCTCTCTATAATGAATAAATAAAATCTTTATAAAAAAAAAAGTGGGAGTAATCATAGTACCTACTTGTCAGAGGTGTTACAAGGCTTCAGTGAGACCATGCATGAAGAAGGGCTGAACCCTTAAAAACAAATTTCCCTTCTGTGAAATCTCCGGGCTAGGAGAGGCCTTTTCCTCTCTATTTTTGGGTGAAGTCACCTACCCAGGGGTGGTGCCTCATATCCGGAGTTGAGAGTTAAGCCTGTGAATGTCTGGCCCCGGTGCCCTGGCTCTGACCACCAGGGCCCACCTCCCCAGGCAGGTGCCTGCCACTGCTGGGTGTGATGCCCAGGCCAGGGAGCCAAGGGGAGCTCTTGATTCGGGGGTCTGCTCACCTCTCTGAATGTTATCATCTCTCTGCTCTCATGGGCACCTGAAGCTGGAATTTTTCCAGCTCTGACATCCTGCAACCTGACCGGAGAAGCAAGAGGCTCTGAGGATGGGAGAGAGCAGGGGAACTGGGGATAAGCCATGACGTGGGCCTGGGCAGCAGTGACACCCCAAAAGGCTCCAAATCCTTTTCTAAACAATGTGGTTTGCATAGGATTTCCACTGGGTTGGCAGTCAGAACGGAGCTCTCACCTCAGAGCTGCACCTTTCAAGCCGCCAGCCCTGCATGGGTCACTTTTCCCCTCTGGGCCTCAGTTTCCTCACACAGGATGCAGGGATCAGAATACCTGCAGCTGCAAGGGTTACAAAACGTTGTGTATGTGAAGCGCCTGATGAATTGGTTTTAACACCAGTTGTTAGAACAGTTGTGTCTGAGAATGAGAGGAGGTGTCCTGTGAGGGCAGGAGGTGTGTGAGCAGAAGGTGGAATCTGGCCCAAAAGCCAGAGAAGGCAGTAGGGCCCCCCAGCTCTTCAGCCCAGAGAGGGAGCACCTCCGGGTAGGGCTGGGAATCACAGCCCCAGCATTCTCCCAGAGCAGCACAGGTCAGGGCGAGGCCAGGGGCCCTGGGGGTGCAGAGAAGACCTGGGAGCAGAGGCTCTTACCCGGACAGGCAGGTGAAGGGGAAAGGAGGGAGGAAGTGGGGCTTCTGAGTGTTGATGGGACACTTTGTTGTGTGACACTGGCCACATGCACACCCCGAGCCCCATGCTGTGACCGCCTCTGTTTCTTTGCAAATTTTCTTTTTATTTATTTATTTATCTATCGGTGGATTTTTTTTTTTAATTGACTTTAGAGAGAGAAGGGAGGGGAGCGGGAAGCATCAACTCATAGTAGTTGCTTCTTACATGTGCCTCGACCGGGCAAGCCCAGGGTTTTGAACCTGTGACCTCAGCATTCCAGGTTGATGCTCTCTCCACTGCACCACCACAGGTCAGGCAATTGATTTCTTTTAGAGAAGAAGGGAAGGGGAGAGAGAGAAACATTGATTTGTCATTCCACTTATTTATGAATTCATTGGTTGATTCTTGTATGTGCTTTGACCAGGGATGAAACCCACAACCTTGGTGTGTCAGGACAATGCTCTACCTACTTGGCCAGGACCTCTTAGCAAATTCTCAAGGTAGGCATTTTCCAAATGGGGAAACTGAGGCTCAGAGAGGTCAGATCACTCACCCAGGTTCACACACTGCATGCTTTGGTTGGGATCTGTCTGGGTCTGCAGTCTGGACTTCAACAGTCACTGCCACTTTCTTATCTTATCTGCCTGACAGGGCTGTGAGTGAAGCTGTGTGATCTGGGTTCAGAGAGCTCCTGGGCCCAGCCACTCTCCCCGCGGCCCCCGAGCTCCAGCCTGGCAGCAGCCCAGGGGACATCACCAGAAGACCCAGGACTGGAGCTGAGCAGAATTTGCTTGTAGAGAGAGCAGAGACCCCTGGGGTAAGGGAATGAGGACACCATCTCAGAAGGGCTTCAAGTAGAGGCACCCTGAGTGTCCACCGATGTCTTCTGATGGCTGAGGTGCCGGAAGAGGGTCTGGGGGCATTTGAGGGCACGGGCTCCTAGTGGCCCAAACTAGCCGAAATGCTTCTGGAATTCCCTTTTTTATCTTAGAAAGTCACACAGATGTGCTTCCTTCTTTTTATTATGTCAGCTTTCTCCACCTTTAAAAAAAAAAAAGTTTCAATCCTGGCCAGGTAGCTCAGTTGGTTAGATTGTCCCGATACACCAAGATTAAAGGTTCGATCCCTGATCAGGGCACATACAAGAATCAACCAATGAGTGCATAAATAAGTGGAACAAATTTGTTTCTCTCTCTCTCTTTCTTTATTTCTCTCTTAAATCAATTTTTTAAAAAGTTTCCCTTCCAAGTCTCTGCCTGAGTGGACACAGGAAGACATGCCATGGTGCACCCAGTGCCCGAACTGTGGACCCAGCCGCCCCCTGGTCTGGTTGGAGAGAGTGCAGGGACAGAGTTGGGGTCAGGGTCCTGCCTACTCTCTCACATGTGCTCATGATTCTGCCTCTTGCCTTGGGCCCTCCTGTCTCCTCCTGCAGGCATCTGTCCAGCCCAGCCCAACTCTCCCCCTAGGGGTTCTCAGGGTGCTGCACCCCTCCCTCCATCCCCTGAGGGTCCTTGTCCAGAGGGGCACTGCCTGTCTACAGCCTTCTCTACATGCAGCCAGCACCCCACTCGTGGGCTTCTGTACCCACTGAGAGGAAACTGAGGCCCAGAGATGAGAGGTGCCTAGCTCAAGGGTGCGCAGCAAGAAGGGTTGTTGGATGCCCCGGGGGGTCTCTGGGCAGAGGAAGTGCCTCCTCTTGAGGAGAGGGCACCAGATCTGGGCCCTGGCCAGGGAGGCAGGAGGGAGGAGGGACGGCCGCGGGGCACCGGGGGCCGCTGCCTGGCAGGTCCCTGTGCCCAGGGTAGGGAAGTTTCTTATTTCTCCTGCTCGACTTCCCCCTTTGATTTATTATAGCCATGAAATGCTCTGCTCTCTTCTCTTTTCCTTGCTGTCCCCGGGGCTGGAGGAGCACAGACGTCCCCAGGCGCCAGCCCTTGGCCTCACTGGACTCCCAGCTCCTCCGAGGTCTGAGCCTGGGGGGGGCAGAAGCGGGAGGTGAGTCGGGGCAGTCAGTGCGGGGTGAGGGGCCCGGCCTCACAAAGGCTGGCCTGGGTAGGACCCCAGGGGCTGGTGCAGTCTCAGCGGGGGAGGTCTGGGGTGGGCAGAGGGTGTGGCAGCAGGTGTGGACTTGAGAGCAGATGGCTCCCTGGGGTCATGGGGGTGGCAGGCTCTGGGCCAACGGCCTCTGTGAGGCTTAGGGATTGGGCCCCGTCAGGGTTTGAAGGCCAGGCACGGAGTTCTCAAATGCCAGCTACCAGCTCAGAGAAATGCTTCTTCTCTGTGACCCCTGACCCCATATTCTGATTTAACAACGGCCGAAGCAGGCCTGGCTCAGGCTGGTCTGGGGATGGGGTTGAGAACCCAGAGGAATAAGTGAGGCCCAAAGCCTGGGCGCCCGGGCTTCTCCGGGCCGCAGCTGGACATCACCCTGCGGCCTGGCCCAGGCGGGAGAGGGACGGGGTCTGTCTGCTGGGCGGCTCGGCAGGTCCGACCGGCCATGGCGTTCCCGCCCGCCACTGTGCGGTGCCTGTGGTAACGGGCTGTTGGCGTTTTGCAATGGACCAGGGGTGGGGAGGCTGCGCACACATGCTTCCTGTGGTGACTGGGCGCTTCCTGTTTTCTCAGGCGCCGGACTTGCTACTGTCGATGTGGAAACAGGGGCAGCTGCAGCCGGCGGCTCCAGGCTGGGCGCCCCACTCTGCCCAGAGGAGCCTAACTGGCCCGCCGCCCCAGGCCCCAGGCCCCAGGCCCCAGGCCAGGCTGGATGGCCTGAGTTGCCCCCCACCCCCCACCCCAGGCATCTGTCTTTCTCATCCCCAACAGCTTCCGCCAAGAGGAAGGGGCCAGGCAGGGCGGTCACTCAAGGCCGAGCAGGAGGCCCCCGAGGTCAGAGGCCGTGGTTAGAGCTCTCGGCTGGTGTCAGAGCACGTGGCTTTGGTCTCAGCTCTGTCTTCCTTCGCTGAATGGTCTGGCCACCCCTGACCCACTCCAGGCCTTGGTTTTCTCTGTATGTAGTGATCATGGGCCCCTGTGATCTAAAGTCTGTCATCCATTGCTGCCCCCATTCTGGCTTGAGTTTTATATCCAAAGAGCCTCAGCATTGGGGACAGGGTGAATACCAAAGCTGTAGGGACTCAGCATAGGCCTGGACAGGGAGGGGACAGGGTAGACTGGGGAATGGCAAGGGCAGGCCAGGTGGGGGCCGGACTGGAACGAGGCTTGGAGATGGGAAGGCCAGGACCAGGTTTGGGAGGTAAGGTGTTGAGACAGAGAGAGTGGTAGGTTACAAGGTTGATCCAGAAGCTTCAAAAGTGGGAAAGATTATAAGCCTGACCGGGCGGTGGCACAGTGGATAGAGTGTCAGACTGGGACGCAGAGGACCCAGGTTTGAAATGCCGAGGTCGCCAGCTTGAGCATGGGGTCACTGGCTTGAGCGTGGGATCATAGACATGACCCCGTGGTCGCTGGCTTAAGCCCAAAGATCATTGGCTTGAAGCCCAAGGCCACTGGCTTGAGCAAGGGGTCACTGGCTTGGCTGAAGCCCTCTGGTCAAGGCACATATGAGAAAGCAATCAATGAACAACTAAGGTGCCACAATTATGAGTTGATGCTTCTCATCTCTCTCCCTTCCTGTCTGTCCTTATCTGTCCCTTTCTCTGTCTCTGTCATGCACATAAAAAAAAGGTGGGAAAGATTTTAAGAACCTCTATGTTTCTACAGACACTAGGAAAGGGTTTGACACCCTCCTTGCATTCTTCCTCGGAAGCCAGGCAAGCGGTTGTTTGGAGGGTGGAGGTAGGGTCAGCGCTTGCAGTCCCCCAAGGAGGTGAGTACCGTGTGGTGTGATGCAGGAGCCTTGGGAGGGACCCAGCCTTTCCCCATCTGTCAGGTGCCTCGAGCTCCATCCACCATTAGGGCCAGGGCTTAGGATTTGGCACTGCCCTCTTCCCGAATATGTTTTGTTTTGTTTTTAAGCTGCTCTTGCAAGAAGGGGAGGGGAGATGACTCTGCTTCTTGTTGAGTTTGCTGACAGCGTCTGACCTCTGGAGGAAGAGTGTCTTTGTAGGGAGTTTGAGGCCTGAGCCCCCTGGTCTAGGAGGTTCGAGGATGCTCTCCCCCCAAGTAGCTCCCCTTACACCTCAAGGCTGCTCATCACAGACGGAGCACAAAGGGCTCGTTCCAGCCAGAGAGGTCTTGGGGATCTCAAGATCCCAAGGCTCCGCCTGAGGGGCCATCTGGCCAGCCTGTCCCCTGCCTTGGTGCCCGGGACCAGCCCAAGTGCTGAGTTGGCGGCTCAGCAGCTGCTTCTGCCCACGGAGGCCCAGTTATAAATAAGCCCAGTATGGCCAAGTCATCAAGTTCTGTCTCAGCTGCGTTACCTCAGTGACCACAGGTTGGGGCTGCCCAGAGCTGGGCCCACCAGAACTGGCTCACCCAAACCAAAGGCCGGACTGGCCTTGCTGCCTCCTGGGGTCCCCAAATCGAGGGTTTGTGCATCTGCAGCTATTCAGACCTGGGCCTCCCTGGACACAGGCCGCAGGAGGGGCAGGGCCATTTCGCCTGCACGGAGCCAGCAGCTATTTACAAACTGAAACCGGGAGGAGTGAAGTGGCTGCGGCCAGAGTGGCTCCAGGCCCCCAGCCCCCACTCCCACTCCATCCCCAGCGGCCCCATCCCCCCTCTCCTCATGGCTTCCTCTTTCCTTCTCCACTCAGCCCCCAGCCTCCCACTGCCTGGCCAGCTCTCTCTGGACAGCCTGCAGGCACCTCCAGTGACCCTCAACCCCACAGCGGCCGGCCTGCGGGTCCCCTTCTCTTCTCCATCCCCAGGACCCCATCAGTCTGGGCTCATTGAAGCAGCAGCCCCTTCCCACCCGGGTCCAGCCCACCCGGGCCTGCCCAAGGCCCATTCCCACAGTTCTCAGTTCCCCTTTGTGCTTGGAAAAGCTCCAACATCAATAGCCACCACCACGCTGCCTGTCCTTGCCCGAAGGTGGCTTCTATGGGTACTCTCAACCTTCACGGAGGGCTAAGGATTCTGGGGTGCTGCAGAGGAAATTGGGGCACCTGGCGACTCAGGGGGCATGTTTCTGGGCAGGAGGCCCCAGCCACCACTGTCTTCAAGTTGAGTTTTGGCTGACTCTTCAGGCTGGTGTGGGTCACAGGCCCTCATGCGGTGCAGAATTGAGCTGGGACGGAC
Source organism: Saccopteryx bilineata (assembly GCF_036850765.1). Classification (NCBI taxonomy): domain Eukaryota; kingdom Metazoa; phylum Chordata; class Mammalia; order Chiroptera; family Emballonuridae; genus Saccopteryx; species Saccopteryx bilineata. Next base: position 390,166,898 of record NC_089490.1, on the reverse strand, counting down.
AGACACTGGGCCCGGGCTGGGCCCATAGGAAATGGCAGGCAGGAAGGTGCTGCATCAGGGGACAGGTCCAAGCAGAGACAAGAGACAACAGTACTAATACTTATTACCAGTAATAGACAAATGCTTCCCCATTGGTCAGAGATTTATAGTTAATATCAGCCACTTCTTTCTGTCCCCAGAACAAGCCTATCCCATCATCTCCATCCTAAGTGGGAACCACATGTCTGAAACTGCACAGCTAGAAAGTGTCTGCACTGAGGTCTCAGATTTCCAGACACCCAGTCCTCTTCCCTCTCCATCCAGTTGCCCCCTTGCTGCAGCTTGGGCTGCAGTCTCCCCACTGGGAGGACAGAAGTTGCCCAGCACTGTGGCAAAGGCAGAAGCTGGAGGGGGAAGCAGGTCTTGGACAACAGAGTTGTCAGATGGCTATTCATGCCCAGTGCCCTCTGCCCTGCCTGGAGGAGGGGATCCGACTGCCCCGTTCCTTTCCTCCCACCGAGTCCCAGGTGAGGCAAAGCCCTGGCCTGAGCTCTGCTCAGCCTCAGCCAGCGGCCGATTGAGTGTCACCTAACCTCTCTGAGTCTCTGAATCCTCTTCTGTGAAACTGTCATTTCACAAACACCAAGCCGATTACAAGCTGTCTCTAAAGCTAGGACACAGCTCTGCCCATGGTTCTGTGGAGAAGGCAAATGAGTTACAAAATCCTGAGAGCTCTGAGAGGGAAACTGAGGCTACGGGACACTGAGAAGTAGTGATGAATACTTCCTGGGGGAGGAGGGTGTCCACTTGGGATGGGCCGTAAGGGACAGGAAAGAGTTCCCCAGAAAAAGCATGGGGGATGGGCTCTCCATTCTGAGTCACATCCCTGTGCCTTGGCTTCAGATTTCCCACGACCTGAGTTCCCTTCCTTCCTCTGGGCTTGGTGAACTCCTATTCATCCGTCAGAGCCCGTGGACACACCATAGCATGACCAGATCTGGCTTGGCCTGGCAGCTCCTCACCTCCCCTCTCCCACCCAGGGTCTGAGCAGACCAGAGGCCAGGCCTCCTTGGCCACAACGCCCTCGCCAGCCCCACCCAGGCCGGCATCTGCTCCCAAGCTCCAGCCCCCGCCATCCCCTGCTCCGAAAAGCACCGTTTCCCTTTTCTGGCTGACCACACGTCGTGCACAGGGAATTTCCATTGCAGCCTGCGGAGCCTCTGATTCACTCAGGTCCCTCATACAGTTAACTCCTTCCGGGCCTGCGCCTTCTGCTCTTGCACCCTGAGCTGCCGCCACCCTGCCTGGGACCCATGGGCAGCCTCAACTGGCCTTGGGACCTGATAGAATCACTCGGAATCCAAAAGACCAGAGTAACAGGCTTTACTGAAGGAAAACCTGCCCGGCTGTCTCGTAAGGGAGAGCAGCCCTCGGTTCTCTAATAGGTCGGATTAAATAGGGTTGATTTGAGGGTGGGGCTGGTAGTCATTAAGGAAAAATGTAGCTTTCAGTGATCTATATAAGATTAACTGTAAATAAGCTAGGGGACCTTCCACACAGGGGTTAGTGACCCGGATCCCCAGGGGTGGGGGGGAGTGTCCTGGAACATCCAATTTGTCAGTGTCCCTTTGTCCACTTAAGAGAGGAGGGGGTCATGGCCCCCACCTGCAACCCTATCAGGCCCCACAGCCTGAAAGTAGAAACCAGCCTCTGGCTCACTGGCTCCCTCAGGGCCCTCTTACACCCAGTACAGGCTCAGAGGCCCCTGCCCAGGTCTCCAGGCCCACACTCGCTGCAGCAAGCTGAGCACAGGTTTGCAGAAACATGAGCCTGGGTCTAACTCGGATTCTGGCCCTTCGTGCTCTGTGACCTGGACAGTGGAAGTGAGGGCTCCACTCTGAGCCCCATTTCTTCTCTGGAAAATGGGGATCCTCCCTGTCCCAGAGCTTCGTTGTGAGGATCCAAGGCGCTGGGCCCGTGACAGGAGCTCAGTAATGATTGCTTTCCTTTCTTCTTTTCAAAGGGCCCCTCAGACCCCATCACAGGGCCCTCACTCCAGCCCCGGGGGTGGCCTTCCCCTGCCGAGACTGGGTTGCTCAGACAGGGGACAGAGAAGTGTGGGGTGCGAGGGAGGGAAGGGGCGGCTGTCCCGGGCTCTCCTCCGCCAGCTTCCTGGCCCCTGCGTTTCTCGGTTTTTCCGAGGAGACCATAGAGCGGCCCGGGGGTGGAGAGCTCGGAGAGGCTGAGGGCCGCAGAGACCCTGAGCCTCAGGGCAGGCCGAGCCTTCCTTCCTCCTGGGGGACCCCGGGCCTCACACTAGAACATCACGGGCTATCTCATCTCATTCTCATGACCCCGTGAGGTGCACCCTAATGCTGCCCCCATTTCACAGAGGAGGACACTGAGGCCCTGAGTAGTGACCTGCCTTCAGCTACACAGCAGACGAAGGACAGGGACAGGATTCAAATCAAGGTCTACCTCCAGGACGCACTTGTGGAGGCCAATGAGGGACATGTGCACTAATGGAACCCTACAGTATTCCAGGTAAAGGCCGACAATCTTTTCCGGCCCTTTGAACAGTGCTGGGAGGCAGGGCGCTCTGACCTCTCTGCAGACGTGAATCCTGAGCTTTGGCGAGTGGAAGGAACTTGCCCAGAGGCCACACATCCAGTCGCGGGGAAGGTCCCAGGGGCACTGGGATAGAAGGGGTGGGTGGTGTCAGGGGCTCCACACGGGGTGGGGTGGGGGCCTGAAGGGAAGCAGCTCCTGCCCTCCGTGAGCCAGCAGCGTGGGGCTGCTGCCCGTGGTGAGCAGGAGGAAGTCACTGTGGGTGGCGGTGGGTTTGAGGTGCCGGAGGCTGAGTGATGTGGCCAGGAGGTGAGCTCCCTGTCTGTAGGCCTGGTCAGCAAGAGACAAGGGTGTGGTGGGGTGGCCGTGATTCAGGGCCCAGCGGAGGATCCGTGCCTCTGGGGATCCGTGCCTCCTGGGGTTGGGGCAGATGGGAGGCGAGACTCAGGGGGGCTGGGGAGAGATGCAGGTAAACAAAGCCTTTGAGAGACAGAGGCCACCGGGTGTGGAGGGGGTGGCTGTGAGCAAAGGTCATGGATTGAGAAAGAGGCTCTGGGAATGGTGAAAAGTATCTTCTGGGTGGAGGTGAGGGTGGGGCTGGCCCACTTGGGGTGGGGGAGGGTAGAAAGGCCGGTGGACTCTGGGTGTTGGGGGCTCCAGCACAGGCCTCAGAGGTTTGCACTTAGGCCTGTGGACAAGTGAGAGCCAAGGAAGAATTATAGATAGGGAAATACCCCTGGGAGAAACTCAAGGTAGGGACAGGGAGGCAGCACAGTCACAGCAGCAGCCCCGTCTCACTCCACTCACCAGCTGCGTGTCCTTGGGCCACAGCCCTCATCAGCCTGAGCCTCATTTCCTTTGTGTGTGACCTGACACTGATAATGAAGTGCCTGCCCCACGGGGTTATGCGAGGGTGGAATGAGTTACAGCCGGACCCGTGGGGGCTGACAAGGGGCAGCTCCTTTCCCGCGCCTCTGTCCTGGGCTGTAAGCACTTTATGAACAGTGGCCGTGGATATCAGCCAGGGTCTCAGGCAGACCTGGGTTTAAGCCTCCCTGCGCCACAGATCGGCTGAGCCACCCTGAGCACGTCCCGGGCCGCTTCTGAGCCTCAGTGTTCTCATCCGTACCACGAGGATGGTGATGGCACAAACAGTAGTTGTGAGGACAGAATGCACCCTGCTGTGGTACGTGCCCCCTTCCATCTGGAGCCAGAACCAAACTCCACACAGCATCGCCCAAGCCCCTGCCTGATGCAGCCTCCCCCTTCTCTGCGCCCCTCACACAGGCCCCCGCTGGCCTGGCCCATGCCCTGCCTGGCATTCGCACTGGCTGGTCCCCCTGCCTGGCACTGCTCCCCAGCTTTCTGCTTGGCTCGCCCCTCGACGTACTGCGGGCCGCCCCCTCGCCCGCTTTCCAACTGGCAATAAAGCCATCTCACCCACTATCCTTATCCCTCGTCTCCCCTGCTCCAGAACAAGCCCCCTGCCCCATGTCAGGGGTCTTTGCCTGTTTGGGTCGCCTGGCCCACTGAGGGTCTGAGTAAATATTTGTTGCATGTCCTAATGCACTAAAGAGCCAGCCTCGTGCTCTGACCAGCGCTCGGGAGCTCCGAGGGGCCCAGGCGACCGAAGCTGGGGCGCAAGGAGCCTCTCCCAGTGTCTCAACCAGGAGAGGAAGTTGCAAGACAGCCATTTCTGTACACAGTTCAGCTCTGTTTGTCAACTTTCCCAGCTCATGACCCGAGGCTGAGTTCTCCCACATGCCCCGTCACTCCCGTGGGGCCAGCTGCTAGGAGAGGAGGAGGGGGCTACACTCCCTCATTTCAGAGCTCTTTTCTGTTGCAGGGTCTGCAAGTTTAGGGGTTGTGTCCCCTATGGGGACTTAGCTCCGAGGACCCAGCACCCACATTTCCTGTTGCCCGCCTACCTTGTGATTGCAATAGCACCCAGCCTAACCCCATCAGCCACCCAGGCCAGTGGGGGCAAAGGGCTGCCCAGCCAGACCCCCACCGCCCCAGCCTGCCAGGCCTCGCTGTCTCTCTGCAGGGCTCAGCACCACAGGGCCTGTCCCAGTGGGATAGCGAACAGCCCTGTCACGTGCTCTGGGAAGGAGGGTAGGTGGGTACAACTTTTATCAAGGGCAATGTGACAGTATCTCTATCTATTTACTGATCTATTATTTATCTATCATCTATCTCAAATTTAAAAGGCAGTACACCTCAAACTAATAAAATATTACACATCAATTATATCTCAATAAAAAAATACATCTAAATAAAAAGGTGAGTCAAAGACCCCTGTGCACTGATGTTACAAAATCTAAATAAATGATCTCAATTCCAGTGAGTTAAGATAGATATATGTCATTTTCAACATTATACTTTAAGGGCTCTCTATGTCTACTGCATTTAAGGAGTTTCTGGCACCGCGTGTTTGCACTGGCGGGGAGGGAGGAGCAGGGTGCCCCTGGGCACAGGTGACTCCTGTTTCAGTGTTAATCTTTAACCATCAACATGTTCCTTGGAAAGTTAAATATAAAGGAAGGAGAATTTAAAGAGTTTTTGTTTCCCTTCAAACATTTACTTTCCCAGAAGAAAATCTTTCTCCTAAATTGTTTTCATTGGAGACACAAAAGTCCGCTTTGTTCTTCGCTGTGGAAGGGTGCTTGTGCATAGACAGCAAAGGCAAACGCGCAGAAACTAGCCCCCAAGCCAGAGCCGTAGCCCATCCAGCCCGAACCAACGTTCAGCTACTCTGGTCATCTGCCCTTGATGGACTGCTCCTCCAGGGGGTCCTCCCTCTAACTACCCTGCTAACGAACAAACAACAAACAGAAAACCCTTGCCAATTGACCCAGCATTTCAACTCTTCTAACTTGTGAAAATTTATCCTAGACGTACACTTGCATATGCGTAAATTTTATCGATTTTAGCATTATTTGTAATAGCAAAGGACTGGAAACAACCTGAACATTTGTTCATAAAAGACTACTTAAGTAAAACTTTTTGGAAAAGACTTTATTTATTCATTTTAGAGAGAGAGAGAGAAGGGCAGGGAGCAGGAAACATCAACTCCCATATGTGCCTTGACCAGGCAAGCCCAGGGTTTTGAACCAGCGACCGCAGCATTTCAGGTCTCTGCTTTATCAACTGCGCCACCACAGGTCAGGCAGTAAGTTTTTAATGACTGGAATACAATACGGCAGTGTTTAGCAACCCTTGGTCTGCAGACAGGTCCGCCAGACATCTTGTGCCAGGTAACCAAATAGTTAACCACCCTGCTGCTGTATGAAGATTATAGACGCAATGATCTTAGTCGAATTCGCTTATGCTCAGCGTGATTTCTGCCTCAGCGATCCTCGAATTAATTCTCTTATTTTCACTGGTCCCCATGTGTAACAAGTTTAAAAACCACTGCTATGAAAATTGACCACAGCTACATGGTGGGAAAGAGAAGCAGAAATATATACATTCCCTCCCCCAATATTTACAATACAGTTCTCTTTATATAAATATTAAAGCCTGTTTAGATTAAAAACAAAAACAAAACTAAGCTATGTGTTAGAGACATTTACATAAATGGTAAAATTATAGAGAAAAGTAATGAAGTAAGTACTAAAAACCATAGGACGGTGTTACTTCAAGAGAGAGGGAAGGGTCTGTGAGGGGACATTGATGCCTCTGGAGGCGGGAAGGGGGTCACTTCTTGACCTGGATGGTGGTTACATAAGAGTTAGCTTTATAATTCTTATTACGTTTTTAGCAAGAGAGAGAGATGGAGAGAGAGAGAAGGACAGGGACAGACAGGAAAGGAGAGAGATGAGAAGCATCAACTCATAGTTGTGGCACCTTAGTTGTTCATTGATTGCTTTCTCATATGTGCCTTGACTGGGGGGTTCCAACCAAGCCAGTGAGCCCTTGCTCAAACCAGCACCCTTGAGCTCAAGCCATTGTCTGTGGGGTTGTGTCTATAATCCCATGCGCAAGCCGGTGACCCTGCGCTCAAGCTGGTGAGCTTCTGCTCAAACCGGATGAGCTCATGCTCAAGCTGGCAACCTCGGGGTTTTGAACCTGGGTCCTCAGCATCCCAGGTTGACGCTCTATCCACTGTGCCATCACCTGACCAGGCAATTATTCTTTAAATTGTATGTAAATGTTTTGCGCATTTGTTAATATGAACAAAGTCTCTCATGATTTTAAAATATTGCACTCCATCTGAACGGTGGAATACCATACAGTCATTAAAAAGAACAAGATAGCTGTATGTGCATGGAAATGGAGTGGATTTGAGGGGAGGAAAGCAAACCACAATGTGTTTTTATGCTACCTTTTAGGGAAAATTAACAAGAGAACACATCTGCCTCTGCGCTTGAGTAAGCTTACACCATTTCTAGAAAGATACGCAGAATCAGGTAAACTGCAGGGAGCCTATGGAAGGGGAGCTGGGCAACTGTTTCCCTTTTTGTACCTTTTGAGTTTTGTATCAGGTGCCTATATTATCTATTCAAAAAATAAAATGATCGGAAATTGTTTTTGCCTCTCATTCTCTGGAACCTCGAAGACATTTGGGTTCAAACTGATCCCTTGCTGAGAAGAATGAGAGTCAGAGCCCAGGCGTGAGGCACCGAGGCACCTGGCGATGGCCAGAGGCCGGGGGCCCCCGCAGAGAAGCAGGAGGCCAGGTCGCCCCCGGCGGTCCCATCTGCTCTCTCCCCACTCCTTCGCCCTCCTCTTCTGACCCCCACCCTGTTCTCTCCTCACTTAAAGTTCTCGCAGCCTCACTTCCTTCCTTTACCACTTTCTCCTGTTTTGTTTCTCTTTCCCTTCCCTTCTGACCCTCACTGTCTTTCCCCCTTCTCTGCCCTTTCTGCCCTCTCTCTGCTTGGCTCCTCAGCCTTTCTTCTTTCTTCCTTCCCTCCCCGCGAGGATCTGGCCTCTCCCCGAGCTCTAGGAGGCAGGTTTCCTGCCCCAGCTCTCCACACAGGCTGTGGGACCCTGGGCGAGTCACTGACCTCCTGGGCCACCGTGTGACAGATGATTGATTGTCTTAGTTACGTGAGATCACAAGGGTGGAAGCAGCAGCACAATGCTGAACACTCAGAAAATAAGTTTTCCTCCTTTTAAAGGAGCTCTTAGCTTTGGGGTGGTGGGCGGTCAGACCCTTCCTGCTCTGCTTGGAATTGCTTAGAATCTGGGTCTGAATGTTCGGAAGGCTTTGAATAAGAGCAGGTCGCTGGGCATGTGAGGTCTGGGAGAGAGGCCTCTGGTGCGCTTCGGGGGGCGGGGGAGGGGAGGAGGGGTGGGGAGGACATGTTGGTGCATGAACAGACACGATGCTCACGTTGAGCAGGAAGTGAGAGTCATTCTGCCCATTCTAAGAGATCTGGGCCCTGGATCTTTTGGGGGTCTTCCTCACTCAGGGCTCTTGGACTTAGCCAGGGTTGAGACAATGGAATCTCTTTCTTCTCCCGGGGTCCTTGAGACTTAGGCCCCAGAAACATAGAGTCGATGTTTGCTGCCTGCACCACAGAGAACACCCCCCTGCCTACAGCCAGCAGAGGCCCCACAGTCACCCCTGATGCAGCCCACACTCCTGGTTGGACACTCAAGGCCCTTTGCTGTCCTGTCCTGTCTTGCTTCTGGCCACAAGGATGGCTGCTCCCTGTTCCCTTGTTCTTTCCCTCCTCCGGACAATGCCCTCCCCCTTACGTGCTCTCCTGCCTGTGGTTCTGACCATTCAGCTGGGCCTCACTGCACCTAGCACCTCCTCCTTGTCCCCCCCCCCCAGAGAACTACACCCGCTGTTTGTGTATCTGTCACCTCTGCGTTCCTGCAAGCTCCCGGAGGCCTCATTCCAGTTTGTGCCCAGCCTGTGCGGAAGACCCTCAAAAACATGTTAGTGATTGAATGAACAAGTTAGTAGATAAATAAGCATATAAGCAAACCAAACCAAGATAATAATGAATGAGTGAATGAATGAATGAATGAATGAGACATCAAGCAGGACCTGGTTGTCATGGAGTAGACCCACCTTCACACACATCTAATTAGCTGGGACTCTGCCTTCTTGACACGAAAGTTGAAGCAGGGATGGAGCCAATGCTGACGCAGCCTGCCCCTGCCTTCCTCTTGGAGAGGGGCCTGGGTCAGGTCTGAGGGTGTCTTGGGGACTTGTGACCTGGACCCCTGAACGAGTCCCAAGTGTGCATGCAAAAAATCAGTGAAGATCAAAGATCTAATAGTGAAACCAAACCTGTGGATCTCTGGTCTTTTGCTGCCTGTGAAGAAACACGTGGGAGCCTGAGGTCCCACTGACAGGAAGGGGGCAAGCTAGTTCTAGTGGGAAGGGGATAGGAAGCAAAAGGCTAGACCCCACAGGGAGGAAACTGAATGCTCAAGAAGTTCTTCCCCAGCGGAGTGGACTCACCGGAGATCAATGGATCAAAACATGTCTCCATTCATCTCTCTGCCTCCCAGACTAGATTAGGATCCCAGACAAGGCAGGGATCTTGTTCAACACTTTCCTGTTTTTCCAGCACTCAGTGTAGAATCAGAAAGTCAATTAATACTGGCAGGACGCACAGATAAAAGAATTAATGAATGAATGAATAAATTGATGAGTGGGTAGGTAGATGGATGGATGGATGGGTGGTGAGCTGAATAGGTGGATGGATAGATGAGTAGATGGATAAATGGACAATGGGTGAACAGATTGATAGCTGGATATACAGAAGATAAACAGGAAATAGAGACTGATGAATGAATAACAGATGAATGGACTGATCTATGACATACAGACAACTAGATGAACAAGTAGATAAATAGATGGGTGAGTGGATGAATGGACTAGCAGATAAGTGAATGAATGAATGGACAGTTGGATAAACTAATAAATAAATGAATGTATGGCTGACTTGATGGGTGGATAGATGGATGGACAAATAAATAAACGAATGGATGGGGAAATAGATGAATGAATGGATAGATGAGAAAGTTTAGTAAGCTAGGAAGACTAGATCGATATCCAGGCATTGGAAAAGAGTGGGGAAACAGATCTGGGCTGCGGGTAGTACCCCCAGAGGTCTGGAAGAAGCAGTGGTACTCAGGAAACTGGAGGAGTGGAATAAGAACCCAGGACCCTCCTTTGGTGGAAAGAAAGTCGGTGTGAAGGGACTGGGGTGGGGGGAGAGGAGAGCACATGTGCTGAAGACCTTGCCCTGGAGCCCAGCCTCAGGCCCGTGGAACCTAGGGGTAGGGGGTCCCCGGCCTAGGAGGAACCAGGCCTGGTAGTCTGCTGGGTCCAAACCCTCAGCCAGCCAGGCTGACCCCAGAAAGTAGAGGCCCCAAGAGTCCAACCCTACCAGGTCTGACCCTAACTAAGTTACTACTGGCCACATGGCAGGGGGTCTTGGGAGACGTAAGCATTTGTGGGGTTAGGAGTTAGAGCCTCACTATGGCTCTGGGCAGCAAAGGCCTCCCTGTGGTAGAGCTAGCCCTCCTCCCTTCCACTCTTCCTCCCCATCCCAGCCCCCAAGGATGCCCCTCACAGTCCCAGCTTCCTCTGGGCAGGGGCCTGGCCCCCATAGCCTCCCAGGCCAGCCCCTGGAGCACCACCTGCCCCAGCAGGCCAGAGACTTCCTGTAGTGTAAGAGAGATTTATGCAAACGGGCTGGGGTGGTGATGTCACCCCAAGGGGACTATCTTCCAGTGGCAGGCTCTACGATAAAATCAGGAACTTGCGCTGGCCCTGCAATGTCAAGGGAGGGGGCTCACGCAGGGCTCCTGTAGCTCAGGGGGCAGGCCTGAGCCCTGCGCCCGCCGGAGTCCGTCCAGCCCCCGACGGGGCTTCCCATCCCGAGGGGCTCCGCACTGGCCCCCACCGAGGCAGGGGACCTGACTGGCTTGGAGCTCGGCTGGATGTTACAGGCGTGCAAAATGGAAGGGTTTCCCCTCGTCCCCCCTGTGAGTACTGGGACTCCTCCACCAGCCCAATCTGTGGCCCTCGGACAGCCGCTGGCCAGTGGCTGCCCTCCCGGCTTGCTATCAGTGGGAAGCTGGCGTTTCCTCCCTGGAGCTCCTGGCCCGAGACCCAGCGAGGGGCTGTTGGGTCCTCAGAGCATGCCCTAGCGGACTGAGGCCGGGCCCACAGCGGGGCCGTGATCGGTGGGGCTGTGATCGGTGGGGCTGTGATCGGTGGGGCCTGAACAGTTATTTATAGATGGGACTTGGGTGGCGGGCCTGAGCTCCAGGGCAGGGTACTGGGCCGAGGATGGTGAGGGTGGCGGCAGAGAGGTGGCGGAGGAAGAGATGGGGACACGGGCATGCAGTGAAATTGGTCCCCAGGACAGTAAAGCCTGGAGAGCAGGAGGCGGCAGGCCGGAGGTCTTGGCTCATGGCCTGGAGCTCTGGGACACTGAGGCTACTATAAGTCTGGGTCCCTGGTGCCTGGCCTGGGGCCTGGCAACGAAGACACGGCTGACCAAAGGGTCTGGGCCTTAAGACCATAGATTCCCAAGGGGCAGAGACAGGGGCCAGCGATGGAGCAGAGACTAGGGCTGCAGTAAGGGCTGGCACTAGGCTGGGGTTCAGGGGGAAGAGGCAGGGGCTGGGTTGGGGTCATCCTGGGGCTGAGATTGGGGCTGGGGAGGACCTGGTGAGTGTGGGGCTGGAGTTAGGACAGGGGCTGAAGCTGGGACGGGGACTGAGACTGGAGGGGAAGAAGCAGGACCAGGGGCCCTGGGAAGGATGGGGCAGCGGGCTGGGACAGATGCCCACAGTCCCTGCTTTGGGGTCAGTCGCAGCCTTCGGCAGGTGTCAGACCTGAGCACCCCCGAGAGGACTCCTTGCCTCTCTCTCACCCCTTCTGCACTCAGCAAGGGTGGGAGCCCTGGAGGCCAGAAGGGGCTTGGCAGGGCCTGCCCACTTGACTTAGCTTTCCCAGCCTGGAAGCAGCTCCCGCTACCCCGGGCCGCCCTCCCCAGCCGAGCCTCAGAGCCCCAGGGAGGCACCGCAGGCCTGACATCCTGCTTCTGCCTGCCCGGCCTGAAAACCCGGTGCTGGGCTCCCGGCCCCCTCACTCGGCTGACACGGTGCCAGCCTGCCCCATCCTGGCCCTGGCCCCCCTCACACCACCTGGGGCCAAGAAAGTAGGGGGCAGGCATGGGGTGATGGAGGTGGTCCCAGGAAGAGCCAGCTCTGTCTCAAGAAAACCGCAGGCCTAGGGCCTTGGACACCCTGTCTCTGACCCTTGACCTTTCAATCCCTAAGCTCCAGATAGAGAGGGCCTTAAACTCCAGATAGCTTGGGCTCCCATACCAAACCCTTTAACCTCTCTTCCCAGACCAGGGGCTACTCTGAGCACTCCTGGGAAGGGGCTCCCAAGGCAGCCCTGGCCCCCAACCTAAGCCCTGAGGGCCAGAGTCACTGTTGTGCAATCCTTGGGCACACGCTTGGGGTGGGGAGAAGCCTGGTGATTGCTGGGAAGACTGTGGGTGTGCATGTCCCTGTCCCTGTGCCGTGTGTGAGGGGGCGGAGACCGAGGAGGAAGGAGAGGAGGGAGGGCAGGAGGGAGGAGGAGGGAGGGGAGGAGGGAAGAGGCTGAGAAGAGGAGGGGAGGAGGGAGAAGAAGAGGGTGGGGAGGACAGAGGGGAGAAGGGGGGAGTAGGGAAGAGGCTGAGAAGAGGGGAGGAGGGAGAAGGAGGAGGGAGGGCAGGGAGGGGAGGAGGGGGGAGGGGAGGAGGGAAGAGAGCTGAGAAGAGGGAAGGAGGGAGGAGGAGGGAGGAGGAGGAGGGAGGGGAGGAGGGGGAGGGATGAGGGGCGGTGAGAGGATCAGGCTCTGGCCATCCCATGGCCCCCAAAGCCTGCTGGGTGAAAGCTGGAAGCCCATCAGCGGGCACAGCTATTGGCCGTCCCTGTGCCCGGACATGCATGGGGCCTGGGCAAGGCTGTGAGAGAGATGAGGGATTAGGGGCCTGTGGAGACGGCGGCAGGGGGACGGCAGGTGTGCTGTGAGGATGAGTGTGCAAGTGGAATGTGAGTGATTGTGGGAGGATACAGGTGCGAAGGTGAGTTTAATGTGCTTGAAGGCAAGTGTGTGGCTACACGTGTGAATCCAAGTGACTGTGTGAGCCTATAGGGTGAGTGCATGTGTGTATATGTGTGCATGTGACCACAAGTATGTGTGAATGTGATTGACCTTTAGAGTGAGTGTGAGGACAAGTGTGAGGGGACCTGTGGGAGCGTGGGTGTGTGTCCTGGGGACTATGTGTAACTGGGAGCTGTGGGTGTGTCAGTGTGTACATGAGGGCAAGTCTGTGAGACGGGCTCGGGCACGCATGTGTGAGTGTGGCTGTGCAGCGCCTGTGTGGAGGGTGGGGTGGGGCGGGGGAGGCGGGGAGGCGGTGCTCTCCCCTCAACCTTGGTCTTCTTTTGATCTTTGATCTCCAGGGCCCCATCACCCCCTTTCTGCAGGGGCCAAGGCTCTTGCTCTCCTGGGTCCCTGCTCCCACTCTCTGTGGCTCTCCCAGTCCCGAGCAGAGGGAGGCCCAATGTAGCTGTTCAGTCCGGGAGGGCGGCGTGGACGCAGCGTGCGTGGCGCTGCGCTGGGCTGGGGTCTGCCCACTACAGTCCGAGTCCTGACACCCTCTTCTCTCAGCAGCCATCGGAAGACCTAGTTCCTTATGACACAGACCTGTACCAACGCCAGACGCATGAGTATTACCCCTATCTCAGCAGTGATGGAGAAAGCCACAGTGGTGAGTACAGGGCCCGCCCCGCCCACTTCCCCGGCCGGGCCTGAGTCCTGAGTGACGCCCGGGGTCTGGACAGAGAAAAAAGAAGAAATGGTTCCCAGAGCTTCTTTGGAATTTGAGAATTGGGTTAAGCTACTTCCTAAGGGATGTGAATTCACTGCCCTAAACCCCACACTACGCCACAGCCCAGCCTCTATTTACTGAGCATCTTTGGTGTGCCAATGCATGAGGCCGGATTCTTCCACGTCTATCTTCTTATCCAATCCTTGTGGTCCTTTTACAAATGAGGAAACAGACTTAGGGACCTAAGTGATTTGGACAAGGTCGCACCACGGGTCTGGGGAACCCAGGTCTGTCTGCTACAGGTCCAGTGCTTTTCCACCCCCGTCCCGGAATGTCTCCTCCTCCTCTCTGTTCTTGTCACCCTCACCCTGAACTGTTGGAGCAGGCCTACTCCCTCCTGTGTGTGGCTAGAAGTGACTTTAACCTCTATGGCACTTGGGGCCAGATAATTCTATGTCGTGAAAACTGCCCTATACATTGTGGAATATTTAGTGGTGTCCCTCGCTTCTACCCACTAGATGTCAGTAGAGCCACCAGTCATGACAATCAAAAACGCCTCCAGGCCCTGGCCGGTTGGCTCAGCAGTAGAGCGTCGGCCTAGTGTGCGGAGGACCCGGGTTCGATTCCCGGCCAGGGCACATAGGAGAAGCGCCCATTTGCTTCTCCACCCCTCTGCCGCGCCTTCCTCTCTGTCCCTCTCTTCCCCTCCCGCAGCCAAGGCTCCATTGGAGCAAAAGATGGCCCGGGCGCTGGGGATGGCTCTGTGGCCTCTGCCCCAGGCGCTAGAGTGGCTCTGGTCGCAACATGGCGATGCCCAGGATGGGCAGAGCATCGCCCCCTGGTGGGCAGAGCGTCGCCCCATGGTGGGCGTGCCGGGTGGATCCCGGTCGGGCGCATGCGGGAGTCTGTCTGACTGTCTCTCCCTGTTTCCAGCTTCAGAAAAATGCAAAACAAAACAAAACAAAAAAAAAACGCCTCCACACTTTGTGGAATGTTCCCTGGAGGGGCAGAATGGCCCCGATTTGACAATTGCTGGTCTAAAGGAATGGCTCTGAGGGTTCCCATATCCAGCAGGGAGTGAAGCCCCTCTTTGCTGGGGTGGGGGTGAGAATGGGGCCTGGACTAGAGAATCCTTCTGTCTGGGTGCAGCTGCCACCCCAAGGCCCAGCCTTGATCCTGGAGCAAAGTCAGGGGAGGAGAGAGGTGCCAGGGACCTGGGCAGTGGGCTGTGAGTGCATCTGGGCATATTGATGGGGACACCCCTGAACCAAAGGTGACATTGCCTCGTTAACAGGTGCTCAGCGGGGTTCCGAGGCCTGGGCGGGCCGGATGTGGGGATGTCTGCAGCCCTGCAGGGAGAGGCACCCTGGGTGCCATAGCTGAGCAAGGCTGCACACTTGAAGCCACAGCTGGGGGCCAGTCACACCCTGATGCCACATCCAGGACTGTCACATGGGGCAAGTCCTTACTTAGAGCTTGCATGGATGCCAAACCTTGTGGACAGTCCCACCTGGAACTCACACCTGGCAACTGTCACAAAGCCCACACCTGGAAGCCAGGCCTAGGAGGAGGTGGTGGATGGACCTCGTGGCCACTTCAAGAAACACACAGGTTTCTTTCAGGACCCCAGGGCTTTAAACTTGTTTATAATTATACAAGAGATGCATCCTCTCTGTAGAAAAGCCGAACAATTCAGAGAGAAATTCTCACTTGTTCAACTCTACCTCCAGCTCCCACCACCAAGATGGGGTCTCTATGAGTCAGAGAGACCTTTACACACACCTAGCAGTCAGGACCTGAGCAGGTCCCTCTGGCTTGAGGACTGGCGCCCCCTGGTGGCTCCAGGCAGCAGGGTGCTCGGGTCCAGGCAAACTCAGGGCTGCCTGGGACTGCTTCCAGTATTAAGGATCCTTTGGGCTCTGGCCCGACGCCCCTCTCAGTTTCACTGAGTGTGGGTGCATCTCCTTCAAGTCTCCTGAAGCCTCGGATTTTCCCTCCTGTAATATGGGGGTGCTGTTCCTATATTTAGAAACGAGGTAGGCCTGGGGATGGCTAATGGAGGGAGTGAGAACTTTAGAGAAAGCTGGTGCTTTCTTGGCTCAGGGCCCAGGAAGCTCCCTTATATCTGGGTGGGGCTCTAGGAAGGACTCCTGATTAGATGTCTGAGCCCCGGTTTGGCTCATGAAGCCACAGTATCTTCAGAGAGTCGTCCCATGTCACCTCATCTCCCAACCTCTACTTGTCTAGGCATCCGATCTGGCCCTTCCTAACACCCGTTGGAAGGTATCGGCCGAGGACTTAGGAGTGGAGACAACTCCACATCCCTCCCCCAGTTCCTGCACGTTCCTTGGTCTATGTCTGAGGCAGTGAGGCTTCATGAAAAGGCACTGCGGGCAGACCCCGAGGCTAGTCCTGCCTGGTTCCCTCACTCACCAGTGTGTAACCTTGGAGATAGTGACTTAACGTCCCTGAGCCCCTGGGACAGATCAACCAGCCAGCCAGCCACCCAGCACTGACTGTCCAGCCCACCTGCCCACACATCCCCCAAGTGGCCTCTGATTAGATGCCTGCACCAGACTCTGTTCTAGGCACTGGAGCTCCTTGGAGCTATGGCCCAGTGAGCGAGACACAGTAAACAAGCAGATAAGCAGACATGTAATCATAAGTCCTGTAAAAAGCAGAGTAGTGTCTGGCCCTGGCCGGTTGGCTCAGCGGTAGAGTGTCGGCCTGGCGTGCGGGGGACCCGGGTTCGATTCCCGCCCAGGGCACATAGGAGAGGCGCCCATTTGCTTCTCCACTCCCCCCTCTTCCTCTCTGTCTCTCTCTTCCCCTCCCGCAGCCAAGGCTCCATTGGAGCAAAGATGGCCCGGGCGCTGCAGATGGCTCCTTGGCCTCTGCCCCAGGCGCTAGAGTGGCTCTGTTCGCGGCAGAGCGACGCCCCGGAGGGGCAGAGCATCGTCCCCTGGTGGACAGAGCGTCGCCCCTGGTGGGCGTGTCGGGTGGATCCCGGTCAGGCACATGCAGGAGTCTGTCTGACTGTCTCTCCCCGTTTCCGGCTTCAGAAAAATACAAAAAAAAAAAAAAGCAGAGTAGTGTCATCTGGGCTGTCTCTGTAGGGGGCTACTTTAATGTGGGTGGTCAGGGAGGGCCTCTGAGGTGGTGACACTTGGGTGGACATCTGAGTGAAGAAAAGGCAGCTGGGGGGCAGGGTGACCTTGGCACAGGTCCAGAGTGGCTGTGAGCAGGGTGAAGACATGCAGATAAAATGAAGCCAGGGGGTCTGCAGGAGGCAGACCACACAGGGCCTGAAGGCTGTCACCAGTTTGAATTTTATCCTACAAACAATAGGAGCCATTGGAAGTTTTGAGCAGGAAAATAACATGATCTGAATAACCTTCTGTGTGTGTGCGGTTTGGTGAAAAGCTAAATATATTTTAAATCTTTAATATTTATTTATTTATTTCACGAATAGGGGACAGACAGGAAGGGAGAGATATGAGAAGCATCAACTCCTAGTGGTGGCACTTTTGTTGTTCATTGATTGCTTTCTCATATGTGCCTTGACTGGGGGTCTCCTGCCAGGCCAGTGACCCCTCACTCCAGCCAGTGATCTTGGGCTTTAAGCCAGTGAACTTTGGATTCAAGCCAGCAACCATGGAGCCGTGTCTATGATCCCATACTCAAGCCGAGGACCCCACGCTCAAGCTGGTGAGCCCGTGCTCAAGCCGGCAAACTTGGGGTTTCAATCCTGGGACTTCAGCATCTCAGGTGGATGTTTCAAACCTGGGTCCTCTGTGTCTCAGTCCAACGCTCTGTCCACTGCGCCAGTGCCTGGTTGGGCATTTCTTTATTCATTTACAAACATTTATTGACTAGCTTCCATATTCTAGGTGGAGATGAATCTAGCTTGATTTTTAAATTTGAGGCTGTATTCACTTGTACTATGAAAGGAAAGAATTGCCTTTCTAGTCATTCACATTACACACATTCACTCACATACTTCTCCACACATATATCAAGGTAATTATATAGTAACTTTTTCCTTTTTCTAGTTTTATTACATAACTGACATATAACACTGTATGAATTTAAGGTGTACCGCATAATAACCTCCCACATACATATATTGTGAAATGATTACCACAAGTTTAGTTATCATCTATCACCTCGTGTAGTTACAAAATTTTTATTTTTTTGTGATGAGAACTTTTAGGATTTACTCTCTTAGCAACTTTTAAGATAGTAGCACACAGCGGTGTTAACTGTGGTCACCGTGCTGTGCATTACCTCCCAGGACTCACTTATCTTATAACTGACAGTTTATGCTTTTGACCACCTTCAGCCAACACCCCACCCCCACCCAGCCTCTGGCAACCACAAATCTGATCTCTTTGTTTCTATGAGTTTTCTTTTTTAAAGATTTCATATGTAAGTGAGATCACTCAGTATTTGTCATTCTCTGTACAGTAACTTTTGTCAAATCAGTATCTGAGTTTCCCATTATTAGGAACATGTGAGTAAGACTCGGTGTACTTTACCTGCACACTCTCGTCCCGCCTGTCTGGGGGGGGCCGTGCAGCAAGGAGATAGGAGCCTCATCCTGGGACCAGGCTGCGGGAGGTCTCGCCCCACCTCCCCATTACTATCTGGGGTGACCATGGGCAGGATACTTCACCTCTCTGTGTCTCAACTTTCTGAATACTTCACATGCTTCGATCATGAACGTTACACTACAAGGATTTGTTATTCTTTTTTTTTTTTTTTCAAGAGAGAAAGGGAGAGAGATGAGAAGAATCAACTCATAGTTGTGGCACTTTCAGTTGTTCATTGATTGCTTCTCGTATGTGCTTTGACTGGAAAGCTCCAGCCAAGCCAGTGACCCTTTGCTCAAGCCAGTTGCCTTGGGCTTCAAGTCAGTGACCGTGGGCTCAAGCCAGTGACCTAGGGGTTGCAAACCTGGGTCCTCAGCACCCCAGGTGGATGCTCTATCCACTGTGCCTCAACCTGGTCAGGCAGGATTTGTTATTCTTATCAGCACAGTTTCCTAAGAAAGGGTGAGGGTTGGTGTAAGGTTTTGCAGTTGTTTGTTTTTACCTCGTGTTTCTAATCTATGCTCTCATTTGATTAATATATAGTAGCTTGAGTGTGTATAGAAATCTGGGTTAAAAATAATTTTTTTCTTTAGAAAAAAAAATTTTTTTTTTCTGAAGTGAGAAGTGGGGAGGCAGACAGACAGACTCCTGCATGCGCCCGACTGGGATCTACCCAGAAAGCCCACTAGGAGGCGATGCTCTGCCCATCTGGGGCGTTGCTCTGTTGCGGCTAGAGTCATTTTAGCGCTTGAGGCCAAGGTCATGGAGCTGTTCCCAGTGCCCAGGGCTAACTTTGCACCAATGGAGCCCTGGCTGTGGGAGGAGAAGAGAGAGGCAGAGAGAAAGAAGAGAGGGAGGGGTAGAGAAGCAGATTGGTGCTTCTCCTCTGTGCCCTAACTGGGAATTGAACCTGTGACTTCCACACGCTGGGCCGATGCTCTACCACTGAGCCAACCAGCCAGGGTTCCCTTAGAAATTTTTTAAAGCATTTTTCTACAGTCTCTTGGTTACCAGATGTTCTTATTCAATAAGATGCCTTTTCTTTCAATGTCCTCTTTTTTTAAAAAAAAAAGTGAAAGGAGGGCCTGACCTATGGTGGCGCAGTGGATAAAGCGTTGACCTGGAAATGCTGAGGTTGCCGGTTCGAAATCCTGGGCTTGCCTGGTCAAGGCACATATGGGAGTTGATGCTTCCAGCTCCTCCCCCCTTCTCTCTCTCTGTCTTTCTCTCTCTTCCTCTCTCTCTCCTCTCTAAAAATGAATAAATTAAAAAAAATAACCCAATGATAACCTATTTAAAAAAATAAATAAATAAAAGTGAAAGGAGGGGAGATAGTGAGACAGACTCCTGCATGCACCCTGACTAGGACCCAACTGGCAACCCCATCTGGGACCAATACTCAAATCAAGTGAACTATCCTCAGAGCCAGGCCAATGCTCGAACCAACTGAGCCACTGGCTGTGGGAGGAGAAGAGGGAAAGGGGAGAGGAAGGGGGACAGAAGCAGATGGTCACCTCTCCTGTGTGCCCTGACTGGGAACCGAACCCAGAACACTTATATGCTGGGCTGACACCTATCCACTGAGCAACAGGCCAGGGCCCATGTCCTCTTTTCTTAATGGTAACCTATTGTTTGTTTGTTTGTTTTTTGTTTAGTTTTGTTTTGACTCTCCAGAAGTTTATAGTCTCTTTTCCCAATAGTGATTCCACTGAATAAGTTTTTTCCTTTATTATTATTATTATTATTTTAAGGGTTTTATTTATTGATTTTATATGAGAAAGGAGAAAGGATGGGTGGAGCGAGAAGTATCAACTCATAGTTGCTTCACTGTAGTTGTTCATTGCTTGCTAGTTGCCTGTTGTGTGTGCCTTGACTGGGCAAGCCCAGAGTTCCAAACTGGCGACTCTGCCTCCCAGGCTGACACTCTATCCACTGCACCACCACAGGCCAGGCTTTTTCTTTATTTTCGATTAGAGAGAGAGAGAGAAACATTGATTTGTTGTCCCACTTACTTATGCATTCATTGGCTTATTCTTGTATGTGCCCTGACTGGGGACGCCCCTTGGCATATGGGGACAATAATTAACTGCCAGGGCTGAATGAGCTTTTGAAAAGATTACTTTGGCTGCTCTGTGGAGAGTAGTTGCAGAGGAAGCAAGAATAGGAACAGGGAGAAAGCACAGGTAGGAAACTGTTGGAATAATTCAGGCAACGGATGACGGTGGCTTGGATAAGGGTGCTGGCAGTAGAGACAGGAAAGAGTGACTAAATTCAGGATAGATTCGGGAGGCAGGATGCACAGAATTAGCTATTTGTTATTATTATTTAAATGCGGTGAAATACACACAGTAGGAAATTTACCACCTTCATCCTCTTTAAGCGCCCATGCAGTGGCAGTACGCACACTCACATTGCTGTGTGACCATTGCTATCATCCATCTCCCGAGCTCTTTAGACTGACTCTGCGTCCCCACTGAGCACCAGCTCCCCGGTGCCCCCTCCCCTCAGCCCCGGGGAACCACCGTTCTATTTTCTGTCTCTCTGCCTCAGGTACCACATCTGAGTGAAATCGTACAGTGTTTGTCGTTCTGTGACTGGCTTATTTCATTCAGCTTAATGTCCTCAAGGTTCATCCATGTTGCAGCATGCGTCAGAATTTCTTTTTTTTTTAGGGCGGAATAATATTCCACCATATGTATATAGTACACTTTGTTTACCCATTTGTCTGTCAGTGGACACCTGGGTTGCTTTTAGGTGTTGTGAATAATGCTTCTATGGACAAGGGTGTACAGATATCTCTCCCAACCCTTGCTTCCCAGTTCTTTTGGGTAGATACCCAGAAGTGGATTTTCTGGATCATATGGTAAATGTATTTTTAACTTTTGAGGAACTGCCACACTGTTTTCCACCGCGGCGGCACCAGTTTACATTCCCACCAGCAGTGCCCAAGTGTTCCAGTTTCTCCACATCCTTGCCAGCGCTTGTCATTTTCTATTTTTGGATAATAGCTATTCTGCTGGGTTTGATAGGATTTGCCATTTGTGATGGGATTCGTAGAGGAAATAGAGTTCCAAAGTATGATTCCTTCTCTCCACCCGTCCATCTTTCAAAATATTCTTTCATCCTTTCATACCACTAATCACTGACCAACTTATTCACACATCAAGCTAAGCATCCACTCACTCACTTTCCAAATGCCCTTCCCTCCACCTACCAAATCCTCCACCCATCTCTCACTGGCTTATTTATCTAATAAATTTATATAAGCCTCTTTTATTTTTTTCTTCTTTTCAAAGTAAGAGAAGGGGAGATAGCGAGACAGGCTCCCACATGTGCCCTAACAGGGATCCACCTGGCAACCTCCATCTGGGGCTGATGCTCTGCCTATCTGGGGCCATGCTCACAACTGAGATATTTTTAACACTTGAGGTAGGGGCTCCATGGAGCCATCTTCAGCTCCTGGGGCTGATGTGCTCAAACCAATCGAGACATGGCTGCAGGAGGAGAAGAGAGAAAAAGAGAAGAGGGAGGCGGAGGGTGGAGAAGCAGATGGTCACTTTTCTTGTGTGCCCTGACCAGGAATCGAACCCAGGACATCCACATACTGGGCCAATACTCTACCACTGAGCAAACCATCCAGAGCCTATATAAGCCTCTTTTATATTCCAGGCACATTGCTAGGTGCTGTGCAATGAATAAAACTCAGGTCCTGCCAGATTTGTTTTTGCAACAAGGGAAATAACTAATGCCCTAATAACGAGGATGCAAGATAGAGAGTAACGAGTACCATGAGACCTGGAGCTCTCTACTCCGGGCCTTCAGTTTCCATCTCTGAACAGTGTGCAGGAGGCTGGCCCTCAGGAGCCCCCATCCAATGCTCTGTAATTTCCTGAGAAGGTTTCTTCTCAGCTCTTACTTTCTTAATTCCTCATCTTCCTTCTCTGTCTTGTTCTTACTTCTTCTCCCCTGGGGGAGGCCTGGCTTCAGGCTGGGGTTTCTGCTCTGAGGACATAAGGTCAACTGAGTGACACTTAAGGCTTGACTTTTTTTGGAGTGTGTGGGGGGTTGTTTTAAATATTTTATTTTTGTCCTGGTGACATACAGGTATCAGTGACACCAAAACACCAAGTAAGAATAGGGATGTGGGGATAGGACTTTGGTCCTGGATTAGGAGCTGGTTTAGAGGAAGGAAATGAGAGATTTAGATGAATGGGTCGTGCTGGCTGGCTGGAGGATGGGTGGATGGATGGATGGATTGATGATGGACAGATAATGGTTGGATGATGAATGGATGAAGAATGGATGGCAGATGAGGGGTGGATGATGGCAGACAGACAGATGGATGAGAGCAGTCAGTAAAGTCTGTCACCGTGGTTGGACTTAAAGCTCGTCGGCAGTCTTGTTCCTCGGAGGTGGTGTGGTAGAGTGGTAAGAGTTCAGTCCCTGGGAACCTACACAGCTGGGTTTGGACCCTGACTCTAGCAACGACGGCCTGTGGACAAGGGACTTAATTTCTTTGAATCAGAGCTTCCTGTGTGCGAAGGGAAGATAATCCTATAGTAGCCATCGGGTGGGTCCCAAGCCTGCAGGCTTTTCTAGCTTCCCCAGTGACTCTGATGAAGGGCTGCTGTGACCCTCTCCGGGAAAGGCCGGCCTCAGGCCGGGGCCACCACAGTGAGCTGTGGGTCCCAGGTGGAGCTGGAACAGAGGTGGAGAGCAGGAGGGAGAGAGTAGTCAGGGCCGTCCCCCCACACCTGGTCAGAGCGAAGGAGAGGGTTAAACGAGAGAATGTGGATTAAGTACTCAGCACGGTGCCTGGCACATAAAAACACACCGAAAGGTAGCTTTTATGGGTTGTTTTATTAAATATTGATTGAGGCTTACTATGTGTTAGGTGCCCAACAGGCTCTGGAAAGGATGGTCCAGAGCTATCTCTAGATATGCAGGTGACATATTCTTTCAAGGAACAGAGAATCGTGCTAAGGAGGCATACGCTGCAGGATGGCCTGGGTGGCCCACTGATGGGACAGAAAGGGATAAAGCAATACACTCATGAACAGTCATTTAGAAATGAGGTCCAAAGAGCCTGGGAGTGCTCACCTTTGCAGTAGGAAGAACTCCTTTTCTTTCTTTATTTAAAAAAATTTTTTTATTAAGTGAGAGGCAAGGAGACAGAGAGATAGACTCCCGCATGTCACGTACCCAACAGGGATCCACCTGGCAAGCCCCTCACCAGCTGATGCTCTGCCCATATGTGGCCGCTGCTCTGTTGCTCTGCAACTGAGCTATTTTAGCACCTGAGGTGAGGCCATGGAGCCATCCTCAGTGCCTGGGCCAACTTGCTCAAACCATTTGAGCCATGGCTGAAGGAGGAAGAGAGAGAGAGTAAGAGAGAGAGAGAAGGGGGAGGGATGGAGAAGCAGATGGGCATTTCTCCTGTGTGCCCTGACCAGGAATTGAACCCAGGACTTCCACACACCGGGCCAATGCTCTACCACTGAGCCAACTGGCCAGGGCCTAGGAAGGACTCCTTATACCTAATGTGTTCCTTCAGAGGGTCCTGTGTGGGACCATCTTTGCTTACTAGCCAGCATTTATTACATAATTGCCTGAGCACCCAAATCAAGGGTAAAAGCGAGGTTTCCATTGGGCCTTTTGAAACCTTAATTATAGCTCAAGAGTCTCCGTTGCAGTTTTCAGGGGACCCCGGGGCAGGGTTGCAGAACTTCAGTGAGCAATGGAACCTCCTTAGGACCCTGTTAAATTCCAGATTCCAAGCTTCCTTCTCAGCACTTCTGAGTAAGTGGGTCTCCAGTGGGCCCCAAACCTGCAGGCTTTCCCAGGTCCCCATGTGATGCTGATGAAGGGCTACTGTGACTCGCTTTGGGAAGTATTGGCCTCAGGCGGGGGCCACCAGCGTGAGCCCACGGGTCTCAGGTGGAGCTGGAACAGAGGTGGGGAGCAGGAGGGAGAGAGCAGTCAGGGCCGTCCCCCCACACCTGGAGAGCTGCATGTACTCAGGGCCCCAGCCCCCAAGGGGAGGGGGTGTGAGAGTGGGGGGGTTGGTGGACGGTAGCGATGAGGCATTCTACCAACAACTGAACACTTCAGCTTGGGCAGGGGAAGGGGAAGATGGGAAGGGCTGGGAGTGCAGCCGGAGGGTGGGTTTACAGCTGAAGGGGACCCAGATCTGCTCACTAAACCCCAGGGCCCTCAAAGGGCCCTGTCTGAAGGACAGAGCCAGCTCTCCCACAGCAAGCCGAGAGTTTCGGGATCATGCCAGCTCACAGAAAGACAGAGGTGCAAATGAAGTGTTGTTGTGTTTTCCCTTCAGGTTTTCAGAAGATTTTGTGGAGGAGAGTCGGAGGGAGTTCTTAAGAAAATAAGATTTATTCCTTCATTCATTCAGTCAGGAAATGTTTGTTGTGTGCCTGCAGGGTCTAGGCACCAGGAACAAAGAATCAAATAAAAACCGTCACTGCCATTGTGGTTCAATGCTGGGGCCCCAACTCCAGTCTTTGGGAGAGAGAGGGCGTGCCAGCGCCCCTAAGACTATTTCTCTGTGCCATCCACTAAGATGATGGGAGCCAGGGGAAGAAGAGGAAGTACTTATATATTAAAGCATCTGTCCTTCGCTCAAGTGCTAACTCAGGCTCTTCAGAGTAAAATAGAAATAGTAGTAATAATAATCAATGTTTATTGAGTCTTACTTGGTGCCAGGTTCTAGTCTAAGCCCTGTGCAGGCTCGTTTCATTCTCTAAGCCTAGGAAACGGGTGTAGTCATTAGCCCCATTTTACAAGTAAGGTAACTGAGGCTTAGAGAAGTACAATGACCCACCCATGTCACACAGCAGTAAATGGCAGAGTCAGAATTTGAACCCAGCTCTGCCTGACTCCCAACTCATGTATTTCTCTCCTCTGTGTCATAAAGCTGTACAGGGGTGGGAGTCTGGATTGGGGGGGCAAATGATTTCATATGTGGAGGGGACATCAGTAACTACCCAGCTGGGTCTCCAACTTTCAGAGTTTTTCTGGGTCACGTAGCAAAGCCATCCCAAAGCCAAAAAAAAACACATCTTTTCTCAGGTTTGTGCGAGAGAACAAAAAAGAGGGAGACAGACAGACACGTCCACATCGCACGCACATGCGCACGTGGGGCTGGCGCTGGTCCCATGCAGAGCCCTGTGCTTGTCCCAGAGACGCTGCCCCGGCCTAGTATCCTGCACACTCTGTCTTTGGGTCACATGAAAAAATAAGTCTTGTCACTTTGTCACCATATCTTCTAGACCCAAAATGCACCCAGGAAATCCTCAGGCACGTGGCAGTTTTTGTTCCTGGAAAAGGGACCAGAGGAACCATGCTGAGGACCTGCCTGGGTCCCAAGACAGGGCTCCCAGGGGCATGTGGCTACTCCCCAGACTCGAATCCACCCCACCGCAGACTGAAAGCACCCATGGGGGAATTTCCAGGAAAGCCTCGGGTCCTGGCAACCTCGCAGGGACACAAACACAGCCACCACGGCACGGCTTGAACGGGGCAGCACCGAGAGCCTGGACTGGTTCTGGTTTGGGAAGAATGTCAGCCCTGTGACTTTGCAGTCACACACCTTGGCCATGTGACAAAGTGTGCGCATGTGACTGGGGGCAGCCTGTCAGTCCGGGAACCACTGGGAGATCTTAAGGGTGGTGGGGTGGGAACCAGCCTTCTCCTTGGGCCTACTTTGGGGCTGGGAGGCTTGCAAATGTGAACTCATAGGTAATCTCCTGATAACGATTATCCCCACTTTACAGGTGAGTCAACTGAGGCCAGAGAGGTCCATGCGTGTGCTTGATGTCACACAGAAATTAAAGGTCAGAGCCAGGATTCAGACTCTGGCTCGAAACCCTGCGTCCTTGTGGCGGCTTGGGAGGCAGAACAGAAGCATTGAGAATGCAGGCTCTGCTTCAGCCCTGGGTCCTGACTCTGCCACGGTGGAGGCCTTCGCCCATGGGCACGTTACGGCTGTCTCCTCTCCGAGCCGCAGGGTCCTCACCTATAAAATGGGGATTGTCAAATAACGAGCTGGGTAGGGAGATGGTGGATGTCAACACGCAGCCCAGCCTGGTCTGTGGGGATTGCTCCATACGGCCTGGTAGTCTTATTTTTTCAATTATTCTAAACTTTTCCTGCTGGGCCCACCCCGGACTCACCCCATACTGCCCGGCTGTGCCCGCAGACCATTACTGGGACTTCCACCCGCACCACGTGCACAGCGAGTTCGACAGCTTCGCGGAGAACCACTTCACCGAGCTGCAGAGCGTGCAGCCCCCGCAGCTGCAGCAGCTCTACCGCCACATGGAGCTGGAGCAGATGCACGTGCTGGACACCCCCATGGCGCCCACGCACGCCGGCCTCAGCCACCAGGTGCGTGCGGCCTGGTCCAGCCTGTGGTGAGGCCCGGGCTTCGCAGGAAGCTGACACAGGCTCTTACTCAACCCGGCTTCCTGTCCCACAGCGCCAACGGTGGCTGGTGCCCCAACGGCTCCTCCTGACCCTCCGACTGACCTCGTGACCCCGCATCCTTTATCTCCTCTCTCCCTCATGATGGACAGAGCCCAGATAATCCCCCCCCACTGACCCACCTGACCCCAACAGCCTGTTGTTGCCACTAACTGGCTGCAACCCTCATTCACTGGCCCCTCAGGGGTCTGGTGTCTAGGTCGCTGAGCACAGACCTGCACTGACCTCTACTGGCCCCCTCTGCTCCCCACCGACCCCCTTTCCTGACCCTCCTCAGCCCCACCCACCCTAACCCTGGCTCGTGACCTCCTTGGACCTCCATTACCGGCCCTGACCTCCACTGCCCCTTCACCTGCTTGTCACCCACTCGCTCGTTGGCCCCTCTTCGCCCTGTGGCCACTGCCAGTCCATGCTTTTTTGCGTGTGAGAAAAAAGGGCCCTTCCCTGGGCCACTAGGCCCTGAACCAGGCGGCCCAGCCGGGCGGGACTTCAGCAGTCCCTCGTCCCCATGATCTGCACCCTGTGTGGGATGGGCCTGCCTGGAACCTGGCTGACCACCCGGTCCCCAGCCTTCTTTCAAACCTTCCTGGCCCCTAGTGACCTCCCCACCCTCAGCAGCCGCTCTTCCCTCATTCAGTGACCCCGGCCCGGCAGCCCTGAGTTCCGAACGTCCCTCCTGACCTCAACTCTCTCCCCCCCACCTTTCCAGGTCCCCTACCTGCCCCGCATGTGCCTCCCGTACCCCTCCATGTCCCCAGCCCAGCCCAGCACGGACGAGGAGGAGGGCGAGCGGCAGAGTCCTCCGCTGGAGGTGTCTGATGGGGAGGCTGATGGCCTGGAGCCCGGGCCAGGCCTCCTGCACGGGGAAACAGGTAGGGGGGCTTGGCCCGGCCCCAACTCGGGCTGTATTTGTGCCCTAGGCCCACCCAGCCAAGGCCGACTGGCACAGCGGTCCCACCACAGAGCTGAGTGTGTGTGTGTACTTGTGAGTGTGTGAACATTTGCCGATGTGTATGTTCACGTATGTATTATGGGAGCATCTATGATCGTCTATATTTACGGATGTGTCTGTGAGTACATGTGCATGCAAGTTGTGGGTGTACACAGGCCTCTCTGTGACTGAGCATGGGTGGGTGGGTGTGCATCTGCGCCCCTCTGTGCTAAGTGTGTGTGTGCCAGGAATAGGGTGGAGGCGCTGGTTTCCCTGTAGACCTCCCCCAATCCTGTCCTTCCCCAAAGACAGTCTGCAGGGGCCCTTATGCGGGGCGCTGGGCGTGGTCCTGGGCGGGGGGGGGGGGGCGCTGGGCGTAGCCAGGGCGCTGACCACCTCCCACCCACAGGCAGCAAGAAGAAGATCCGCCTGTACCAGTTCCTGCTCGACCTGCTCCGCAGTGGTGACATGAAGGACAGCATCTGGTGGGTGGACAAGGACAAGGGCACCTTCCAGTTCTCGTCCAAGCACAAGGAGGCGCTGGCACACCGCTGGGGCATCCAGAAGGGCAACCGGAAGAAGATGACTTACCAGAAGATGGCCCGCGCACTGCGCAACTATGGCAAGACGGGCGAGGTCAAGAAGGTCAAGAAGAAACTCACCTATCAGTTCAGCGGGGAGGTGCTGGGCCGCGGGGGCCTGGCCGATCGACGCCACCCGCCCCACTGAGCCCGGGTGAGCGACCTGCTGGGCCCGCCGGGCCTCTACGCAGGCCATAGCATTAACCCCTCGCCCGGCCTGGACACAGGGAGGGAAAGCTCCCAGGGGCCAGGGCAGGACTGTGGCGGGCCGGGCCTTGCCTCACCGCACACTCCCTCCTCCTCTAAGCTCCCACCCACATCCCTGCTTCATCTCCCACCAGGACTCCAGCTCCAGCTCCAGCTCCAAAAGGCACTTGGGCGTCTGACCCTTGGCTTAATACAATCAGGTGCTTCCTGGGGAGTTCGAAGTCATCATATCTATGTAAATTGAACCCTCCTTTTAAGCCTCTCTCCCTTCTCACACCTCTATCCATTAGCTTCTACATATTAAAGTTATTAAAATTGTTTGTGCACCTTGTCTGGGCCCTCTTGTGTGACCTTTCCTTCTCCCCTGTGTCTGTCTATTGGGCGTTTACTGAGGCCTCTACCCAGTGCTTAGATGCTGGGGCCGTGATGACACAGTAATCGGTCAGGAGCTAGAGCTGGTGGAAAGAACAAGTCCCCAGTTGTATTTAGGGGAATAAATCATTAAAAAGCCCTAAACACCTGATAAATGGGTTTCTTAGAAGTCTCCATGAACCTGACCGGTGGTGGCATAGTGGATAGAGCATAGACCTGGGACACTGAGGTCCCAGGTTCAAAATCATGAGGTCGCCAGTTTGAGTGCGGGCTCACCAGCTTGAGTGCAGGCAGGGTTGCCGGTTGCCAGTTGCCAGCTTGAGCGTGAGAAAATCGACATGATCCCATGGTCACTGGCTTGAGCCCAGGGGCACTGGCTTGAGCCCAAGGTCGCTGGCTTGAGCAAGGGGTCACTGACTCAGCTGGAGCACATCTGAGACGCAATCAACGAACAACTAAAGTGCCACAACTACAAGTTGATACTTCTCATCTGTCTCCCTTCCCATCCGCCTGTCTGTCTCTAGCTTAAAAAAATTCTTTAAGAAGTCTCAATCAGACTTAACCTCATAAACCATAGGTTATGGCCCAGGTGTCGGTAGTGATACTAATGGCAACAACACTATCCAGTGTTCCGGCCATTAATTGCATGGAAACCTTGAAAAATGGGTTCTAATATCATTCCGCTTTACAGACTGGGAAACTGAGGCTTGTCGAGGTCAGGTCATTTGTTCAAGTTCACACAGCTGGCTCTGGTCAGGCCAGCTGGAACTGCGCGTGGGCTGCCGCGTCAGTGAGAGGTAGGAGGCTCCCGCATCTGGAATGAGGTACAGGTGAGCATGGTGGATTCAAGCCCTAGAGTTCCAGGGGGCCACAAAGCGCCCCCCGATTCCATGGGAGCAGGAGCCTAGACACAGGCGAACCCCTTGGGTCCTCTGGCTTCCAGGCCACAGCAGGCGGGAAACAGAGAAGGGAGAGCGGGGAAGCCTCCGAGCTTCTTGCTTCCCACTCTCCAGTAGCAAGAAGTGGCGGCCGACAGCCTGGGAGTGAGGAGACTTCGGAAGCAGCCTGCAGACCTCAGCCAGCCCAGGTTCTGGGGCCTGTAGTGTTGGGCAGACAGCCGGCACACCTCCCTGCCCCGAGCCCCTTGGGCTCCCAGAACCCCAACCCTGACATTAACGAGGTGTGCAGTCCTCTTTTAAAGAAGGCTCAGGTGCATGCGATGCGGTTTAAAAGTGGTTAAAATGGCAGAAAGGAATGAATTTCTGTGTTTAAAGGGATGGTAAGTTTCAATCATCCATACTACCCATAGGTGTTTGAGCCATCCACCTCAGAGCCATGGGCCAGGCACAGTCCCATGGCACAGTTTGCCTGTGAGATGGACACACAGACAAGGCTGGGCTTGGGGTACCCCTGACGGTCACTGGGGATGGGGGCCAGAAGCCATCACATTGGGCTGGCGGGGAAGGGCAGGGGCCAGCCAGGAACAACTCGGCCCCACATTCTCCTGGAGAGCCCTTGCTCTCTGGAATTTGTCTATATTTAGCAGGTAGCTGGGAAGGAGGCAGATAAGGAGGGCCTGGGGAGGGGGAGGGCCCCTTATATAGAGGGGGGACGGGTCCCTGCTCAGATCCTCTTCCCGTGGCCCATGCCTGCTCGGTTCCTGGTTTGACCTCTCTCAAGATGCCTGAGCCGGGGAAGAAGCCAGGTAGCTGCAGGCCTGGGGCTGGGCTGGACGTGGGGCAGGTGGGCTGTCTGCGATTAGGGGACAGGCCTAGGACCAAGTTCCTGAGGTGGGGGGGCTGTCTTCCTAGGTCCTTTTCTGACTCTCGGTTTCTCCTTCCTATCCTTGTGGTGAGAGCGAGGATAAACCAGGGTCAGGAGTAGGAGGGGAGAAAGCCAAGGCAGAGGCCCTCAAGGCCATGCCCCCACTCTCAGGATGCAGAGGGACCCTTCCCTGCCTCCATTCCATCTCCTTCTGCAACGAGGTTCGGCCTGGCTTGCCTTTTGAGAAAGGGGCCCTGCAGACAGGCGCCCGGGTTGAGTCTAGACTCTCACCGGGCTCACTGCATGCTTCTGGACAAGTCCTTCCCCTCTCTGGGTCTCAGTTTCCCCATCTATACAAAGAGGGATTGAGTTGGTCCTTTCCACCTGTAAGACTCTCTGCTTTAGGAGCCTGTATCCCTGTGGCCTCCACAGTGGGCGTGGCCACACATTGAGGTTATGCAGACTCTCTGCTCTAGGAGAGGACGGTCAGGAGGCCCCTGAGCCGGGCCAAGGGCAGGGAAAGTCACAGCCTTTCACAGGACCACAGGGTCCTGGTCCTGGCCTGTGTCCTCAGTGGGGCTGTCCAGGGCAGGGATCCACCCCCCAGCCCTCAGCCCCCTCCCAGGCCAGTTTTATCTCAGTCGCTGATTTTCAGCCCGAGGCTCTCAGAGGACAAATTTAGCCACATCCAAGTGGGCAGAGTACCCATCCCTCGCCAAGGGCCCCAGACGGTGGGGGTAAGGGGGAGCGGAGCTCGTCCCTTGTTTCCCTGGGTAGGTTATCCCGGGATGCGCTTAGCAAACGTCTTGTGTAGAGGTTAGGACCACCACCACAGCCCTGGCTCTCCTGCTTACTGGCTGTGTGACTTTGGTAAGTCACTTAACCTCTCTGAGCCTTGGTAATCTCATCTGAGAAATGGGCATAATAACTGCACCTACCTGATACAGCTGTTGAAGCATTAAACAAGGTGATACATTGAAACAATTATCACTGTATCTAATAAGAGGGGCTGCAGGGGTGGGGTGCATGGGCAAGCCAGGGGCCCCTGCAGCCTCCATTGGACCCTCAGTCTCAGCCTTCAGCAAGAAGCCACGGTCAATGGAGGTGGCCGCTGGCAGCCCTGCCGTGTTCGAGGCCGAGACAGAGCGGACAGGAGTGAAGGTGCGCTGGCAGCGAGGGGGCAGTGACATCAGTGCCAGCGACAAGTTTGGCCTGGCAGCCGAGGGCACACGGCATACGCTGACAGTGAGGGACGTGGGCCCTGCTGACCAGGGGTCTTACGCAGTCATCGCCGGCTCCTCCAAGGTCAAGTTTGACCTCAAGGTCATAGAAGCAGGTAAGACCCCAGTCAGTCTTCCCTGAGGCTTGAACTTCTGGGGGTTTGAGCAGGGACAGCCCCTCCATCTCTCCATTGTCCAGGGCATAGGAGGTGCTTTCCCATTTTCTGGCCTTTGGTCCGACTGTGCTGTCTGCCAGGAAAACCCCCTCTCTTCTGAGAGAGCAAGGCCTTACTGAGTGCCCCCGTATGGCTCCCTGGCCTGTTCCAGCCATTGTGGAGGCGGGGGAAATCCAGAGACGAACAATGTACAACGCTGCCCTCTGTCTGGACACCCACACACAGCCTGCGGGTGGTGCGCCCCAGGGAAGCCCCGGGAGCCCAGCCTGGGGGCCTGGGCCCAGGCCAGAGCCTGGGCAAGGAGAGGTGTGAACTCCAGAACTGGTCAGAGCTGACCCACAGCGATGTGAGCACGCGGGCCTGTGAGGGCGAGGGGCAGGTGAGATGCAGCCTGGCTCCCCGCTCAGTGTGAGCCGCCTTGGAGGGGGGTGGGCAGGAAGAGGAGGAGTTTTGGAGCCTTCATCCAAGTGAGATGTCTTGTGGACTGTGGGTCCTGGGTCTGACGCTCAGGAGAGACGGGGCAGAGGAGAGGAGTGGGCGCGTGAGCTCACGGAGGGCAGAAAGGGAGAGAATTTAGGGGAGAGACAGAGTCATGGTGGGTGGAGTGAGGACAAGAGAGGGACCACAGGACGCTGTGCACGCACCGCAGTATTTAATGAGTCTACAAAGGAGAGGCCAGGGACAGGAAGGGTGTCTGGTTAGAAACTACTCCTTGACCGCCTACCCGATACCCTGCAGAGAAGCCAGAGCCCAAGCCAGAGCCCGTGCCAGTGCCAGCCCCTGCCGAGGCCCCTGGACTTCCCGGAGAAGCCCCGGCCTCAGCCACTGAGGTGGAAGGAGGCTCCCCAAGTCCCGAAGGTGAGAAGGTCTGGGCACGGAGGGCCAGGGCCAGAGCATGGGGGTATCCCAGGGCAGGTCTCAAAGGCCTCTGCTCACAGGGTCAAGTTCAGCAGCCGCCAACGGCCCTGGTGCCCCCGATGACCCCATCGGCCTCTTTGTGACACGGCCACAGGACGGCGAGGTGACTGTGGGTGAGTGTGGGGCTGCTGCAGCCAGGGCGAGGAGGGGAGGGGGGCAGCAGAGCACCCCCTGGCGCCCACTCTCCCCCTCTCTCGCAGGCGGCAGCATCACCTTCTCAGCCCGCGTGGCCGGGGCTAGCCTGTTGAAACCACCCACAGTCAAGTGGTTCAAGGGCAAGTGGGTAGACCTGAGCAGCAAGGCGGGCCAACACCTGCAGCTGCATGACAGCTACGACCGGGCCAGCAAGGTGGGGCCTGCAGGGCACGGGAGCCTGGGGGGACTGGCGTTATGGGGACCTAGGACAGGGTGATGTGGAGAGTCCTAGGAGGCATCGGGGTACCGTGAGACTAGGGGCACACAGGGAGTACAAAGAAGGAGTATAGAGAGCCTGGGAAGCAAGTTGGGGGGCAAGAGGCACATGGGGAGCATGGAGAGGCTCAGAGAAGGGTTATGGGGAGGCCCAGGAGTCCTGTGGGACATGGGGGACGTGGAGGCCAAGACAGTCTCAAGAGGGCGTAATAAAGCTTGGTGGGGGCAGGGAGTTCAGGAAGGCTAAGTAACAGTGTGAGGCACGGGGGACATCCGGCCAGTGAGCGTACGAAGTCCCTGGATGGATGGGTATCAGAGATAAAGGGACCCCAGTGGCCAACCAGAACAATTCATTCTACAGACAAGGAAACCAAAGCTTGGGAGGGTGTTGTTGCTGGTCTGAGGTCACTTGAAGCCAGGCCTAGAACCTGTGCTTTGACATCCAGCTTCTGCTCCTCCCACTCATCTATAAACCTGGCCCAGGCGAGGGGGCTCCTGGCAGGGGAGGGCCAACACGCTCAGTTCTGTGGGCTGTCCCCTGCACAAAAGTGCCTCATCTTAAGTGAATGCCATTTGCCTTGTAGCCATCACAGGTTTCTACTTTATTACTATCTTGTGCCAGCAGATGGCAGTAGTTTGTCTTAAGAAGGGGCTCCTTTTGCTATTTACACAAAACTGCGTGGGTTAACTTAACCTTGAAGAGTGAGAAGATCGGTGGATTAGTCTCCTTTAGGGGTGAAGAGCCTCATCTTCTGGCCCCCATCTCCCCTGACACCCCCACAGATCTACCTGTTTGAGCTGCACATCACAGATGCCCAAGCCACGCTTGCCGGAGGCTACCGCTGTGAGGTGTCCACCAAGGACAAATTTGACAGCTGCAACTTTAACCTCACTGTGCATGGTGAGGAGGGCCCCGGCGTCTGTCCTCAGTTCGGGGTCCCTAGGGGTCCGGTCCCCTGCACCTGCCTCCATTTCCCAACACTAAGGAGGATGCCTAGTCCTAGACAGACAACTGCTGAGCACATGTCCAACGCCGCTCACACAGGGGCGTGAAAGGCTCCCAGGCTGGGGTGGGGTGACGGCCAAGCCCAGATCTTGTCTGAGTCTTCTCTTGGTGTCCTGGGCTCCTGGCACAGGTGAGCAGGTGAAGGGTGACAATCCCTGATGGATTGGGGACTTTAAACTGCCCCCTTCTTGGTACCCTGATTCTGGCAAGGCTCAGGATGCGGGGTCCTGAGGCAGACGCTCACTCTCAAGTGGTCATGGGTGGGCAGGTGTGTGATACTTGGGATGTCACTCTCTGAAGTCCCCTTCCCTGTCTCGTCTCCCTCTTTGAACCCAGAGGCCATCGGCCCTGGAGACCTGGACCTCCGGTCAGCTTTCCGCCGCACGTGAGTGGCCAACTCTTCCTCAGGGCCTGGGGGAGGCAGCTTCAGGGTCAAGGTGGGGGCTGTCGGGGATGATGTGGCGGCCAGGGCCTGGGAAATGTGGGGGTGCAGGGCTGGGGGTGACGTGTGTGGTCAGGTCTGAAGTTGATGGTCATGGGTGGGGGGGTAAGCTTCCCTGCACAGGTGAGGAACTGGGTCTAATTCCCACAGGAGCCTGGCTGGAGGTGCTCGGAGGACCAGGTACCCTCCCCCGGCCCTACCTGCCCCATACACAGACCCTGGGGCCTGAAATGGGTAGGGAGCCCCCATCTGGCCAGTGTCCCTTTCTCTCACTCTACTGCGTCCCCAAACTTCCTGGCTCCCAAGCCCCTTCTAGTCGGCTCCACTGGGTCTCACTGGGGGTCCCTGTCCGCAGTGACAGCAATGAGGACGCGGGGATTTTGGACTTCAGCTCACTGCTGAAGAAGAGGTAAGCCTCCAGGCAGCAGCTCCCGGGCTGGTGGGGAGGCCTGATTGCCAATGTAGTCCTGTGGTTTCTAGCGCTGGGGCCCCCAGCAGGGTACTGTACCTCTGAGCCGGTTTCCTCATCTGTCGAATGGGACAGTCCGGTGTTGGGAAGAGTTCAGAGGGCTCAGCAGACCCTGTGTCCTGGGAACTAATGTCTTTATAGCGCCCCCACGACCACCCCACACGAGTCTGCAACAGCTCCCCTCAGTAGGCTCTGGGGACCCGGGACAGGCTGGGGGAGGGCCCCAGAGCCACAGGAATTGCCCTCCCAGCCCAGCGCGCTCCACTGACTCATGGCCTCTGTGTCCTCTTTCTCTCTCCCCCTGACGTTTCTGTCGATGCTGCTGTGACCCAGAGAGTAAGCATTGGGGTGGGTGCTTTCTGGCAGCAGGGCGCTGGTGGGACCGGTACCTGCCTGCCCACGGCCAGTGAGAGATGGGTGGGGCTGGTAATCGGACCAGAGTGAGAACCCCCAGGGACTGGGGGGGTGTCTCTGGGCCTCAGGATCTCCTGACACCCACGTGCAAGGTGTGCAGGATTCCCTGCTGGGGCCTGTGGTGCTCACAGGAGCCCTGTAAAGGGAGTGTGGGGAGGAGGGGAGCAGGGAGGAGGGAGAATGGAGGAAGGGAGGGCCTATGGGCTGTATCCCAGGTCTTTGTGGGAAGGTGACCCACGCCTCTAATGCGTCCCCTGCTTTTCTGCCCCACATGGAGCAGCAGTTTCCGGACCCCACGGTGAGTGCCCGGTGAAGCCCAGCACCCCTGTCACCTCTACTGACACTAGGAGCCCCTCCCTAGCCCCAGCCCCAGCCCCAAACTGAGCCTTAAGCCCCCTACGACCCCAGAACTGGCTGGGGACCCCTGCCGGCTCAAGCTGCCCCACCAGAAGGAAAGGGGCGGAGGGCCAGGGGCAGTGACAGCTCCTTGGTCCTGGCCCCAGGAAGCCCCACTCTGGGGAGGGGGGCTGCAGTCCTCCCCTGGCATCCGGCAGCCCCTGAGGGCTCCGCGTGGACTGTGGACGCAGGGACTCGAAGCTGGAGGCCCCGGCAGAGGAGGACGTGTGGGAGATCCTGCGGCAGGCGCCCCCCTCCGAGTACGAGCGCATCGCCTTCCAGCATGGTGTCACCGACCTGCGAGGCATGCTCAAGAGGCTCAAGGGCATGAAGCGGGATGAGAAGAGCACGGGTTAGCCCCGCCCCCGGTTAGCCCCGCCCCCCACACGTGGGGAAAAGTCCAGCTTAGCCCAGGAAAGGAGAAGAACATGGGTTAACCTCCCCCCCACCCCCCGCCATAGGATAAAATCAGGAGTGCCTAGGCTAGCCCCTTTCTGCACAGAAAATGGGCAAAGGTCAGCCCAGAGACATCATGAGGAAAAGGACAGAGCACAGGTCGGCTCTCCTCACCAAGTAAAAACCAGGTGATCTTCCCTCACCTGCCCTGGAAAAGAAAAGAAGCCTGCTTAACCCTCCCCACCTGCTTAACACACAAGAAAAAGGGAAGAAGCCAGTTTAGGTCAGAGCCACAGTTGGGAGGAGACGAGCCTGTTCATCTTCCTCACAGGCAAACAAAACAAACTAGCGGTGAGAGCTAGCCCCCCACGCCCAGGCGGGCCAGAGGGCAGGGCTCGGGCTAGTCTGTCCCCGGCAGCGTTGACAACGCAGGTGTCAGCCCTCTGGAAGCCAGCCAGGAGAGGGGGGCCTTACCTGCCCCTAGCTGGGGGCACCTCGTAGGAGGGCAGAAACCGGAGGTTGCTGTTAAGAGTCCAGAGGTAGAGAAGGCCCATCTGTCCCCTCACCTATTTTCCTGCCAAGCTTCTGCCTTTCTGGAAGCCCCTAACCTTGTCCCTGAGCTAAGCAGGTAGAGAGGACCCCAAGGAAGACAGGAAAGAGGAGAGAGGAGAATGAAGAGACAGACAGGGAAGTGATAGACACATAGAACAGACGGAGATAAACAGTCGCAGTGGAGACCCAGAGAGAGAGGGGAGGCGGGACCGGGCCCTCTGCCACCATGGCTGTGGGGTACGAGCCTTCTGCAGCAGGGCCAGCTTCGGGGGTGGGGGCAGGGGCGGCAGGGTGGCCAGGGCTGAGGGGTGGTGCTCAGCCTTTCAGAAGAAGCTGCAGCCGGCCTACCAGGTGAGCAAGGGCCACAAGATCCGGCTGACGGTAGAGCTGGCCGACCCCGACGCCGAGGTCAAGTGGTTGAAGAATGGACAGGAGATCCAGATGAGTGGCAGGTGCGGCCAGGGGCGGGGAGCAGGTTCTGGGGGCCAGGGTGTGGGGAGGGGGCCCTCGGGGAGAGGGCTGTTGTAGGCCTTGTTCTTTCTGCCTCTGCATCCATGTTCTCCATCTCCCCCCAGTTTTCTCTCTCGGGCTCTAATTTCCCATCTTTCTGTTTCTGCCCATCTCTGTTCTTCACTCTTTTTCTCTCGGCCTCGCTTCCTCCCACTGGGGACACTCCAATGACCCCTTCGGTGCCACAGCAAGTAAGGCCCAGCTTCTGGGAGGTTGGGGTGGAGACCAGGGGTCCCAACGGGGGATAGGGTGGCGAGAGTCCACAGCTCTGTCACCTGTCCTTTGCGGCCCCTGCCCAGGTACATCTTCGAGTCCAATGGCACCAAGCGCACACTGACCATCAGCCAGTGCTCGCTAGCAGATGACGCGGCCTACCAGTGCGTGGTGGGCGGCGAGAAGTGCAGCACCGAGCTCTTTGTCAAAGGTGGGTCCAGGACCCCGGGGCCGTGGGACCCTGAAAGGGGAGGGCCACAGAGGGGCCCACCCATTACACTCTCCCTGCCCTGACAGAGCCCCCCGTGCTGATCACAAGGCCCCTGGAGGACCAGCTGGTGATGGTTGGACAGCGAGTGGAATTTGAGTGTGAGGTGTCTGAGGAGGGCGCCCAGGTCAAATGGTGAGCACCTTAGCCTGACCTGTGGTGGCGCAGTGGATAAAGCGTCGACCTGGAAATGCTGAGGTCGCCGGTTCGAAACCCTGGGCTTGCCTGGTCAAGGCACATATGGGAGTTGATGCTTCTAGCTCCTCCCCCCTTCTCTCTCTCTCTGTCTCTCTCTGTCTCTCCCTCTCCTCTCTAAAATAAATAAATAATAAAAAAATTTAAAAAAAACTGGTGAGCACCAGAGCACCAGGGGCACGGGGGCATGAGACAGGGCTGGGACGCGGGGGGGGCGTCCCCAGAGCAGGCTGCCACACATGCTGCCCCCTCACTGGCCAGGCTGAAGGACGGGGTGGAACTGACTCGGGAAGAGACCTTCAAATACCGGTTCAAGAAGGATGGCCGGAGACACCATTTGATCATCAACGAGGCAACGCTGGAGGATGCTGGGCACTATGCCCTGCGCACCAGCGGGGGCCAGGCACTGGCCGAGCTCATCGTGCAGGGTGAGGCCCGCAGCAGCAGGCAGGGCAGCACATGAGCCTCAGGGACGTGGGCCCGGTCACCCCAGCACCCCCAGCCTCGTACAGTTATTCGGCAAACCAAAATCGAGACCTGTGTGACCCTGGGCAAGTCACCCTGACACCCGAGTCACTTCACTCATCTGTAAGACGGGGACACTGACGTCGCCACCTCAGAGGGCAGTGGGAGGGTCAGGTGGGCCCGACTGGCATCACCTGCCCACACATGCACACGCTTGAGATTCCTTCACATGCACACACGTATCACACACGCACACGTGTGTTCTCACATGCCCACATGATCCCCGCAGGGATTCACACCCACACCCACGCATACCCTTCCCAGCTCACTGGCTCTGCCCTGCCCCCAGAGAAAAAGCTGGAGGTGTATCAGAGCATCGCAGACTTGACGGTGGGCGCCAAGGACCAGGCCGTGTTCAAGTGTGAGGTGTCGGATGAGAACGTGCGGGGCGTGTGGCTGAAGAACGGGAAGGAGCTGGTGCCTGACAGCCGGATAAAGGTGTCCCACATCGGGCGGTGAGTGTGCGGGGCCCAGCCCCAGGGCCGGTGGCGGTAGCGGTAAGGACAGGCGGAGACTGAGACAGAGACAACAGAGAGACAGGGACCGAGATAGAGACACACAGAGAGACAGGAAGAGACAGAGACAGACAGATAGAAATAGACAGAGATGGACAAAAAGAGATAGACACACTGACTGAGACAGGACAGAGACTGAAATATAAAGTAAGAGAAAGAGACAGACAGACAGAAAGGTCTGGAGAGACAGCAGCATACTGAGGAGAGCCCATCCAAGATGGGGAAGAAGCAGGGAGCTTGACATAGAGGGCTCGGAGCCCGCGGCCCCTCCCCCCAGTGTGACCAGGGCTGGGCGGGAGGTCACGGGGGAGGCTGGCTCTGGCCAGGGGCCCTCACTCTCTCCCACTCTTACTCATGTTCTGAGCATCTGGGCCGGCCCGTGCTGGGCCCAAGGTCACAGAGATTAATGAGACCAGCCCCTGCCCAGTCTCCAAGGGCCCAGCCAAGTGGACACTCCTACCCTGCCTACCTCTGAAAACATGTGAGGGAGCTGGGAAATGCAAACACCAGGGGCCGGTGGACACACAGTGCAGGGCACAGATGGGGTCCTGTGGAAGGGTACACCCGAAACCAGTATAATTTTGTTAACTACTGCCACCCCAATAAGAAGGAAAAAAATCCGATAAAAAGGGGGAAAAAATTAAAGAAAGCACTTAAAACACCAGAACACCAGTGAGCTAGGATGGGGCGAGGGTCCCCAGGAACCCTGGCTAGGGTGTCTGGTGAGACCAGGAGTATGTGGCCCAGCAGGACCCTCTGAGCCACCACTGCCCTGCAGGGTCCACAAACTGACCATTGACGACGTCACGCCTGCAGACGAGGCGGACTACAGCTTTGTGCCTGAGGGCTTCGCCTGCAACCTGTCCGCCAAGCTCCACTTCATGGGTGAGCTGCGCCCGGGTTGGGGCTGGGGTCCCTGTTGCTGGGTCCAGTCTTTGCCCTGGTGCCACCTGCTTTTCCTTCTTTTGCAGAGGTCAAGATCGACTTTGTGCCCAGGCAGGGTGAGTCTCAGGGTCCCTGTGTGTCACCTCCCCACACCCACTCACCCAGCCAGATCTCCCTTCTGGGAGAGGGGCCTTGAGACCTAACCCCAGCTCTGCCACTCAGGACCATGGGTCATTTATAATCTCTCTGAGCCTCATCTCTAAAATGGGGATCCTAATACTAGTGCCTCCTCCACAGGGTGGGAGGAAAGATAAGATGATTGATGTGTAAGCTGTCAAATGGCGGCACAGATGTGAGGTTTTATGATTTTTTTTTTGCTTTT
This sequence comes from Saccopteryx bilineata, assembly GCF_036850765.1. NCBI lineage: Eukaryota > Metazoa > Chordata > Mammalia > Chiroptera > Emballonuridae > Saccopteryx > Saccopteryx bilineata. Next base: position 390,126,698 of record NC_089490.1, on the reverse strand, counting down.
AGAAGTGTCTCTTCTACTTCTATTTTTTATTTTTTTAAAGTTTTTACAATTTATTGATTTTTTAGAGAGAGACAGAGAGAGAGAGAAAAAAACACACCATTCAGTTATTGATTCTTATATGTGCTCTTACACCTTGGTGTATTGGGATGATGCTCTAACCAACTGAGCTATCTGGCCAGGGCTCTCCTACTCTTAGATAAAACTTTGATCAGGCATTTTAGAATCCTAGTTTCAGGAGACTAGTCCAAGCTGAGGCATGCTCTAGGTTAGTGCTTTCCAAACTGGGTTCACGTAAAGATACTCCATTTAGAAGGATTCAACTTTGGGAAACACTGAATACTTGCCCCCATTCCCATTGTTGTGTGGTTAAGAAATGTGCTTAACTTTGTTAAATCCAGACTTTCCTAAATTGTTTGGCCATGGGGGCTGTTTTTGTTTTGCCTTTTTCTTGCAGGACATTGATGTCCCCTCCCCCCAACACAGTTTGAAGAATACTACACTAGGTGTCCTGATGTTGCCAACCTCCCCGGCAACTTCTGGAGTGATAGAATGTTCTAGATCTTGACTGGGTGCTGATTACACTGGTGTATACACATTTGTCAAAAGTCTTCAAACTGTGCTCAGATCCCAGCACTGTACCGTGTGTCAATTATACCTCAATAATAAAACAACCAGGGACATGTGTTCCTCCCAGCCCCCCCTTTCCCCGTTCTCTGACTGTTGCTATGTCCTTACCCCCAGAACCTCCCAAGATCCACCTGGACTGCCCAGGCCGCAAAACAGACACCATTGTGGTTGTGGCTGGCAACAAGCTACGCCTGGACGTCCCCATCTCTGGCGACCCTGCTCCCACTGTGGTCTGGCAGAAGGCCGTCACATCGGTACCGGGTGTCCTTCCTCCACTTCCCCATCTGTAAAATGGGTGTTTGGGCCTCATGAGTGCTGGGACCTGCTCCCCACGTGTGTATGCCCTGCAGTGGCCCCTGACGGGGAGTGCAGAGCCTCAGCTCGCCAGAGGGGGGCAGTGAGGAGGGGGCAAAGGAGAAATAGAGGGACTGGGTGGGGATTCATTTCCCTCCAGGCTGTCAGCCACCTTCCACCTCCTTCCCTTCTCTGTTCCCAGGGGAAGAAGGTCCCAGCTGGGCCAGCACCTGATGCCCCTGGGGACGCAGGTACCAGCGATGAGTGGGTGTTTGACAAGAAGGTGAGTGAGCAGAGGTGGGACCAGGCTCGCTTACATGCGGTCCCCACTCTTGGGCAGGCCTCTGTGAAGGTGCCACCTCCGGTCAGTTGTGCTCCTGCCCCAGACAGGGACTCCACACACACACGTGTTTACAGGGTCTGCTCCCCGAGAGTGGCCAGGAAGCCCCGAGCAGGCCTGACCTGTCTCAGGAGGGGAGCTGGGCGGCTCTCGGCCCCTCCCCCTCCACGCACGGCGGGGGCCTCACAGCAGCTCTGTGAGGTCATGCTCTTCCCGCTTGGCGGACAAGGAAACTGAGGCACAGAGAGGATAAGGGGTCGCCTAAAGTTTCATGATAGAGCTGGAGCCCGAGCCCCTTCCTTCCTCCTGCTTTGCCCAGGGCCGGTGCCCAGTAAAGGTGTTTGGACCAGGGGCTCACGTGGGAGCCGGTCCCACCCAGGCTCTGCCTCCCCCGTGGACTCGTTGCTGAGCTCCTTCCCCATCTCGGGGCGGTTGATCATTCCAGAGGCTGAAGAAGCTTCTGGGACCCGACCTGGGCCCTTTCCCCCACTGTCCCCCAGCTGCTGTGTGAGACTGAGGGCCGAGTCCGAGTGGAGACCACCAAGGACCGCAGTATCCTTACTGTGGAGGGGGCAGAGAAGGAAGATGAGGGTGTCTACACCGTCACCGTGAAGAACCCGGTGGGCGAGGACCAGGTCAACTTGACGGTCAAGGTCATCGGTGAGGCTGGCTGGCTGGCCGGGGTCAAGGCAGGGAGGACAGAGGGGCAACCAGAGAGGGCCTGCCCATTCACTCATTCAGTCACTCAACAAACATCAAAGGACAGGCTCTCAGATCCATGGAGAGGATCGGGACTAGGACATGGGTGAATGTGGGAATGTGGCAGTGGGGAGCCACAAAGGTATAAACCCAGGTTGGTGACATGATTAGAACTACATTCTAGAAAGGTTGCTTCGGCCCTGGGGGTGGTGGAGGCAGCCTGTAGCTGTTGGTTGGAGTGGTGAAGGAGCAAGCAAGGTCGGCCCTGGGCCGGGGCAGGGCTGATGTGGGTCCACATTCCCCCGCAGATGTGCCGGATGCCCCTGCAGCCCCCAAGATCAGCAACGTGGGCGAGGACTCCTGCACGGTGCAGTGGGAGCCGCCTGCCTATGACGGAGGGCAGCCAGTCCTGGGTGAGTGGGGGCACCGGGGCGGATCCGAGGGCAGGAGGTGCGGGGTGTCTGCGCCCCAGACCTGAGCTCCTGCTTCCCTTCATCAGGTTACATCCTGGAGCGCAAGAAGAAGAAGAGCTACCGGTGGATGCGGCTGAACTTTGACCTGCTGCGCGATCTGAGCCACGAGGCGCGGCGCATGATCGAGGGCGTGGTGTATGAGATGCGCGTCTACGCGGTCAATGCCATTGGCATGTCCAGGCCCAGCCCTGCTTCCCAGCCTTTCATGCCCGTTGGTGAGCCTGGCATTGCCCTCATGCCGCCCTGGGTCAAGGAACCCTGTAACAGCAGCTGCTCTGTGTGGGCGGCTGCCACACTGGGCATTTACATCCCTGATCTGTAATCTGAAATCAGGGATAATCCTCTTCATTAAACAGATGAAGAAAGTGAGGCCCCAAGACGTCAAATGACTTGCTCAAGGTCACCCAGCTGCTAGGGGGTGGAGCTGAGACTCGCGCCACTCTGACCCTTGGTTCACCTTCTTGAGGCTCACTTTTCACGTCTTCTTGTTAGGATGAAATGAAATAAAGCAGGCACACAGCAGGTGCTCAGTAAATGGTCATTGTCCCCTGTTCCCCACTCCCTTCAACCAGGGTGTGTCCTGTATGGGACACAGTGAGGGCAGTGGGTGCCTCAGGGGGCATGCTGAGGGACGTCTCTCTGTGTAGAGAGCACTAGACCGGGAGCTGGAGATGGGTTTGTGGAGCTAGCGCCATGTCCCCAGGAGGGCCACCTGGAGTCACCGTCTCCCCCTGAAGCCTCAGTTTCCTCATCTGTATAGTGAATGTTGAAAGGGTAGCATAGACAGCAACAGGCTCTCAGGGACCAGAATGTGGGAGCTTTGGGGGTAGTTGTGTGAGGCAGGGGCAGGAGCCCCCTCTGGCCCAGGGACGGGACACGGCTTGGGGAGAGGGCAGGAAGGGGGTGCCTGTGGGGAGAAGGGTCCAGGGGCCTCTCTTCTTAGGGTCTGCCTTCCAGCCTGCTCAGCTCTGAGCCAGCTCGCCTCATCACAGGGAAGGAAACACCCAGGTTTCAGGCCAGTTTTCCTTAAATTACGTGACAGCATTTCCGACACTATCTGATGAAAGTGGCTCCTTCGAAGCTCTTCGGGTCCTTGGGTGTCTTTCCCTATGTAGAGCTCTCTTTTGTAATTGCTGTTCATTTTGAAGCCTATCTAGAGACCTGTCTTTTAATGGAGATAAACTATTTCTTAAAGTACTTGAAAGCCAGCCAAGGGAGTCCCCCCCACCCCGCCCTGTGACTCAGGCCCTCTCTGCCCGCCCCCTGCCCAGGCCCCCCCAGCGAGCCCACCCACCTGGCAGTGGAGGATATCTCCGACACCACTGTGTCCCTCAAGTGGCGGCCCCCAGAGCGCGAGGGAGCGGGTGGCCTGGATGGCTACAGTGTGGAGTACTGCCAGGAGGGCGGTAAGTGTCCCTGCCCGCAGCCTGTGCCCTTCTCTGAACTGTCCCCGCAGGCCAGGCACCCGTCACCTCGCTGGGCCCTGTCTGCGGTGGAAGCCCCCGGGATGGTCACCGCCAGAAGCTGGGCAGCTGCGTGGGGTGCCAATGGTGACCCTGCACGTGGTCTTGTCCCCCCACCCGACCCTCAGGCTCAGAGTGGGTGGCCGCCCTGCAGGGGCTGACAGAGCGCACATCGCTGCTGGTGAAGGACCTGCCCACGGGGGCCCGGCTGCTCTTCCGGGTGCGGGCACACAATGTGGCCGGGCCTGGGGCCCCCGCCACCACCAAGGAGCCCGTGACGGTGCAGGAGATACTGCGTGAGTGCCCCTTGGCTAGTCACAAGACCTGCCACGGACACCCTGGCCCTTGGTGCAAGTGGAGGTCGGGACAGTCCAAGAGACCCTCCTAGAGGGAGGAGCTAAGTGCTGGGCAGGGACGGGGTGGGGGTGAAGCCTCTATCCATGCCCCAGGCCCAGGGCAAACCTGTGCAGAAGTGTCCTCTTGGGTTCCTGTGTCGACCCGTGTGGAACAGGGACACTGTAGGTCATCATACCACCGTCTCCCAGCTGTGCTCTGTGAGTCCCTCAGCTCCATGGGTGGACAAGGTCCATGTGCTCAGGATTGAGCAGGAAGGCCCTGTAGGCTCAAATTGGCCCATCTGGGGTCCACTTCCCAACAAAGGATCTATCCTCTAGGACTCATTCTCAGAGTGGAAAGAGACAGCAAATAGGGGTGGTAACGGGACTGGGGATAAGGTCCAGAAGCCTAGATTTGCATCCTGGCCTGTGTCACCTCAAACAAGTTGCTTGCCCTCTCTGATCTTTTCCTCTTGTGGTGTGCAGAGGCTCGGGCGGAAGCAGGAGTTTTGTGAACCCTTTGGGGCTGGATTGAGGGAGTTAAAGGAGGGGACAGCCCAGGAGGCAGCGTATTTCTCAGCTCAGGTCTCTGTGCCCAAAAGAGAATGGAGCTGTGGTACTCCTCGGGCTTTGGGCCGTGGCTGGCTTTTGCTGAGCTGCCCACTCTGCCCACAGAGCGGCCGCGACTCCAGCTGCCCAGGCACCTACGCCAGACCATCCAGAGGAGGGTCGGGGAGCCCGTGAACCTCCTCATTCCTTTCCAGGTAGGACTGGCCGCTCCTCTGTCCTGCAGTGGTATTCATGCCTAGCAGCTGCACGTGCCTCAGAGCTCACCGCACCCCAAGACCTCGCCTAGGCCTATGAGGATGGGTGGGGTGGGCCCCCAGGGAGAGCCAGGCCTGGGGCTGAGCTGTCCCCCTACACAGGGCAAGCCCCGGCCTCAGGTGACCTGGACCAAAGACGGGCAGCCCCTGGCAGGCCAGGAGGTGAACACCCGCAACAGCCCCACAGACACCATCCTCTTCATCCGGGCTGCTCGCCGCGCCCACTCTGGCACCTACCAGGTGACACTGCGCATCGAGAGCATGGAGGACAAGGCGACACTGCTCCTGCAGGTCGTCGGTGCGTGGTTTGGGGGCCTCCCTCTGAGCCTGTTCATTGCCTGTCCCAGAGCTGGGTGGCCAGGGCCCAGGGCTTCACACCTGCCCATCCCGGGGCCGCTCCTCCGGACACCCAGCGCCCCCCAGAAGAAGGCACCCAGGCCCAGACTGGCAGGGGCGATGGGGCCCTGGGTTGAGGGTGCCCTGCTCTCGCTCAGGCAGTATCGGGTCCGGCGTTCCACCTGGGTCTGTCTCCTGCAGACAAGCCCAGTCCTCCCCTGGACCTTCAGGTCACCGAGGCCTGGGGCTTCAATGTGGCTCTGGAGTGGAAGCCACCCCAAGATGATGGCAACACGGAGATCTGTGGCTACACAGTCCAGAAAGCTGACAAGAAGACTATGGTGAGCCTGGGGCCCTGGGCCCCCCACGTACACCCTTCTTAGGGCCTGGCAGACCCAGGTCTCAGCTGCCCCTGGAATGGACCCACCTCTCGCCCCGCCATGATCTGGTTCTTTCCACAGTTGGGGTACAGATGCCAAGGGTACCCAAGAGAGGGCCCTGATAGGAAGTAGGGCCTGCCCCCAGCCCAAGACCCTTCCCTTTCCTCCACACCCACAGGAGTGGTTCACCGTCCTGGAGCATTACCGCCGCACCCACTGTGTGGTGTCCGAGCTCATCATCGGCAATAGCTACTACTTCCGGGTCTTCAGCCATAACATGGTGGGGCCCAGTGACAAAGCCGCCATCACCAAGGAGCCTGTCGTCATCCCCAAAACAGGTGCCGTACCTTCACTCCCACCCCGGGGGAGCTGGGGCAGGGACGCAATGGGAACACGGAGGGGAGCTTGGCTTGCTGGGACCTTTCTGGTACAAAGCCCTCTCCCCAACAGGCACTACCTATGAGCCACCCATCTACAAGGCCCTGGACTTCACCGAGGCCCCAAGCTTCACGCGCCCCCTGGTGAACCGCTCAGTGGTAGCCGGCTACAATGCTGTTCTCTGCTGTGCTGTGCGGGGCAGCCCCCAGGTAGGGAACTTCTGGCCCAGGTGCAGACCCAGGAGGCAGGGCTCAGGGGCTCCAACCCTGAGCAGTCCTCTCCCCAGGTTGTCCCCCTGCTTTCTCTGCCTCTGGACACCAGGACTGGTGCCTCTCCCTGTGTCCGGCCTCGGTGCTCGCCATTGGCTCTCTGTTCCCAGCCTTGGGCACGGTTTGGGACTCCAGTGGGAGCCCCCAAAGTAGAAGCATAAATGCCAATCTCCCTACATTCCTGAAAAGTCCTTTCAGCCTGAGACCTCTCCCTCCCTCCCATCACCCAATCTATAGCCCAAGATTTCCTGGTTCAAGAACGGCCTGGACCTGCGCGGGGACGCCCGCTTCCGCATGTTCAGCAAGCAGGGAGTACTGACCCTGGAGATCAGAAAGCCCTGCCCCTTTGATGGCGGGGTGTATGTCTGCAAGGCCATCAACTTACAGGGCGAAGCACGGTGCGAGTGCCGCGTGGAGGTGCGAGGTAAGGAGCCCGCTGGGCCAGCGCCCGGGAGGTGGAGCAGGCAGGGCACCAGCCGGGACTCTGCTGTCCCGGCCCAGGCAGCTGCTCTGGCTGGGGTGGAGCAGGCAGGGCACCAGCCGGGACTCTGCTGTCCCGGCCCAGGCAGCTGCTCTGGCTGAAAGAGCAATGACCGTCACGTCCAGACGGCACTGCTGCTGGAGCCACTGCCCCAGCCCTCTGGGACTTGTTGGGGCTGGGAGGTGCAGCACACACGTGGCACAGCCTCCTTCTCTCCTGCAGTGCCTCAGTGACCGTGCTGGCTCCTCGCAGATGGCCAGGTATGTACTCTGGACCATCCCAGGACTCAGGGCCCAAATCAGAGGCAGCCATCAGGAAATGGGGGTGCGGGTGGCTCTTAGTCAATCCAGCTCACTCATGGGGGACCCTGTGTCACAGGTGCACCTGGATACCAGCCACGTGCCAGGAGCCTGGGAGGAGATGGACAGGCCTCCTTGCTGTTGGATGTGTGTGCTCAAGTGGGTCTCTGGGGGCTGGCTGGGGAGGTATCAGTGGGGCAGTGTGGGGACAAGCAGGTGTGAGGGGACCACGCGGTCTGACCTGTTGGGAGCTCTCAGATTTGGGGGGCAAAAAGCAGTGGGCTCAGAAAATGATGGTTGCAGACAGTCCTGGCCTGCCGTGCTTTCTCTGTGTATAAGGGCAATAAAAGATCAGTGCAGAGACCTGCCTCTTCCTGACCAGTGTGCTTGTTCTCACGCAGGCACAGGGAAACTTAGTTGAGCTTCAGAACAAACTGAAGGCAGAAGAGTTAAGGGAGAGTGGACTCCTAAATTCAGAAAACACTAATACTTAGAAGGAAGCTCAGTCTCCCCCACGGCACACTCTTCAAGTGAGGAGACTGAGGAGCTGTGACAAGTATATTGGAAACAGAGCTAGCAAACCAGGACTCTCCTGCCTGGTCCCACGTACTCAGGACCATCTTTGTCCTGCTGACCCATGGTCACCACAGCCTGGATGTGGTTCTGTGCCGATAAGGCCTGGAGTGGGGGGGGGGTCTCTGTGGGCAAGCCCCCAGTCTGTACACATCCCGGTCCCATTAGGAGATAGCCTGTCCAGTTCAAGACACTGGGAACCAGAAAAGATGTAGGGACAGGGCCCTACTCTGCTCTTCCTTCCCCAGTGGGGAGCCCAAATCTGATCATCAGTTTCCTTTTGGGAGGAGGAAGCCAGCAGGTCTGAGTGCCCTGATAGAGTGTAGTCTTTCCTGCCCAGGGAGGGAGTAGAAGGTTTTTCCATTGCAGAGAAAATACTCTATGATGGCTGGCCCCAGGGTTACTTCTCAGGTTCTACCCAAACCAAGACACTCCTGGCCAAGATCCTAGAGCTCTGGGTTCCAGGTCCTGGCCTAGTGACAAGCCTCTCCGGACCGTACCTGTAAGGAACATGGGAGCTGGGACCCCAGTGTTGCTTTTAACTTTACTGCTAAATTCAGATCTGCTCAGGTGTCAGCCAGTTCGGCTGCCCCCTCTAGTGGCCAATTTGTAGCACAGCAGCCCTCTGTGGGCCCAAAGGCAACGTAGCAAAGGGAACCCCGCCCACAGCCTCTCTCTGAAAGCCCAAGCCTGGGGAGGAGCCCTGCACCCCCTCCCACCCCCGCTTCAGCATCCCAGAGTTCAGATGAGCTCGATATTGTCTCCCTGCTTCCCTCAGACCAGAGGTGTCAGGCCCAGGCTGAGGAGGCATCACTTACTGCCGGGAGCCCAAGGACGGTTAAGGACGTTTATTTCACATTCACACGTCTGTACATTTTCTATAAATAATGTGGAGCTGAGATAAATATGTACAATCGCCTCTTGCCCACTGCCAGGCCACCTCTCCCACTCTCCTGGTGGGAAGAGCCAGGAGCTGCTGCCTGCAGATGCAGATGTATACACTGACCTTGGCCCTTCCCCACCCCTTTGGGTATCCGGGCCTGGCTGCTGGTGGTCCCTGGGAGTCTCCTGGCGCCAGCCACTCTGCTCCCTCCTGCCTAAGGCAAGGCGGGCCACAGGGAACGAGCTGCCCCCTGCAGGGGTGGAGGCCATGGCAGGCAGCGGCAAGGCCCATGTCCACAGTGGCAGCTGCCAGCTCAGGAACTGCGTAAGGAATCAGGGAGCCTGCCACTCAAGTGCTACCCCTCGACTCTCCCCGCCTCCCCTGGTCAGAGAGGACAGGCCTCAGCTTCCCTCGCTCCTCACAGCGGGACTTCTCCAGGCCCCTAGCTGTGCCGATCACAGGGCAGCCAGCCAGAGTCCTGCACTGGGAGGTCACAATGACAAGGACACAGCACACATGTCCCAAGGACACTGGTCTGTACTCAGAGAATTCTTAGAAGCCACTGGCCCAAGACACACACACACACACACACACACACACTCTTGAGCCCTGAGGGAACAGCAGGCTGGTCTTCGGAGAGTAAACGGGGAGAAGGGGGTACCGAGCTCAGCCCTGTGATGGACACACTAAGACACACTGACAGACATGTAACTCGGAACCAGCTAAGCCGCGGCGAGGGGCTTGCAGGGAACACACACGTGTCCCACTTCTCATCACAGGAGCTTCGTGCACTTGGGAACAGCAAGAGGTAAGGGGCGTCCCCCGGGCGGGAGCAGCCTTAACCCCCCGTCCATCAGCTAGAGACGGGTCGGGGTGGGGTTCTGAGATCTTCCTCACTGCTACGAACTGCAGCCACATACGAGAAGAGACACAACACAGAGTAGCAGATCTCATGGGCCTAGAGGGGAGAGAAAATCAGACAGATCAGCATCACTGAGATCCCACCTTCACATGGGATCTGCCACGCGGGACACCCCTGCCCTAACACTGGGCTCGGGCCGAAGCAAGCCTCAGAGCTGGCCGGTGGGAGAGGGGGTTTGTCTGGCCTCTCCCCCAGGGCCGAAGACCTGTTTCAGCTTCAGGTGAATCTTTGGCATCTAGACCAAATTCGCTTCTCAGATCATTCCTAACATCCCTCAGCCTGTGCTCTCAGAGGACCCACCCACTCTGTCTGAAGGTCCCAGGGAGCCCTGTGCAGACTAGCCCGTCAGGGTTGGGCGGCACACTCACCATTGGTGTCTTGTACTTGTGGCTCACCACTTCTTTAATTTCAGGAACTAAAACCGGACGGGTAAGAGACAAAACAGAAAGTTCAAAACTAAGAGCAATAGTGCCATGCGCCCCCAGGCGGCAGCGCCTGGCACCAGGTCCCCGTCCCCTCTGTGGCCTCTCCCAGTGGCTGCAGCAGCTCCAGCTAAGACAGCTTCTGTCCAGCCCCTGCAGGATGAGAGGACGCTTCCCCAGACACTGCCCTCGGAGGTCTGCAGCGGCTCCTTGCTGGATGAACATGACCACCCCTTTCTTTGAGAGCCCCTGCATGGGAGCGAGTCAGTCTTTCACCAGCCTGGTCAGGGCTCCTGTCCAGGCCCCCGAGAAACACAGGACGCTATTCCCAGCTGGGCTGGGGAAAAGAGTTGTCTAGGCTGTGCCTCACCTTGCTGAAATGCCTGAGAACTCGTCCCTGTCACCAGCCCAAAACTCGGGTCGTGTTAAGCACGACTGGTTCCCTGTACTCCCAGCCCCTACACAGAAGGCCCTGAGGCTGGATAAGGAAGTGGCATGACAGCAAACCCACCAGACATGTACGTTTTCCTCCCTGAGTGGCAGGAGAGGCCCAGGCCCGCCTGTGTGAGGGAGAGCGTCAGAGGGCTCTGGAGCAGACACACCGCGCAGAAGAGACAGGCGAACACAGCACACCCGGGAGGGAGGTGACAGGGAGCATCAGGCAAATACACGCATGTCCACAGCCCAAAATGCAAGACTAAGAGCCACCCCTGCCCCAGCCATGCAGGGGTTCTGCGTGGCCAGAGGAAGGAGTAAGGCCCCCCAGGCTCAGCCATCCGCCCGGCCCCTGGCGATGGGGGCGGAAAGGGAGGGTGAGAGTTGGCCTCACTTCCTTCTGAGCCTTGGAGGTGAATTCGGGGACTCCTGGTTAACAGGGAACAGACTCATCAAAGGTGGAGCAAGAAGCCTAGGTTCTGCCCTGAGTCGGAAGATTTCCCCAAATCTCTCTCTGGCAGACGAGAGAGGGAGCGCACAAGCGGGAGAGTTCAGAACCAGGGAGCCAGCGCCAGAGCGGAGGGAGGCTGGGAGGAGGCGGTGGGGAAAGAAAGGAAGAGACCAACTGGCACTGTGAGCAGCTGGTCTGGCTGGAGGGAGGGAGCCGCCCGGCCCAGCGCCCAGCGCCCAGCGCAGTGCCCCCGGCAGGGGCCTGGGGAGAGGCAGCAGGAGCTGAGCGGAGCCGTCACTTTACCTGCCAGAGAACGGAAGTTTTCATAGCAGCGGTGAGGGGCACAAGAGAACGAAGCACAGACACAGCAGGAGCTCAAAGCCCCGGAGGGAGAACCCACTACACCACCGGGGCCCATCGGCTACAGCTGCTCGCTCGGCTGGGGGGAGCTCCCAGTTTCCAGCTACAACTGCCCCGCCCGCCTCTGAGGCCCGCTAGGCTTCCTTGCCCTCTAGAGTGAGTCTGCCGGGATGGCCACATGCCCTCCTCCAGTACGGAGGCTAGGTGGGCATCGGAGCGGCACCAGTGTGTGTGGGTGGCACCCAGGGCTACCAGGAGGACCTTAGCAGGTGACGGGGACACAGCCTGGGGACTGCCCACCTGCTCTGCCCCAGAACTTTCTGACCACCCCCTGGCCAAACAAGCGAACATGGCGCCAGGTCGCCGGGCCTCTGGAGTGCCACCTCTACACTGGAGCCCCGCCCCGGGCCACTTGCTCTTCTGAGACCCACCCCCTGGTCGCCACCGTCTCTTCTCTCTCCCTTTCTCTCGTCTCTGGGTCCTCTTTCCTTCCCTCTCACTCCTGCCCCTGCAGACCTCTCTGCAGGGGGCTGCTTCTCTCTCTGCTGCTAGGCCCTCCTCTGGAGCTCTGAGGTTTGAGTTACTGCCATGTGAGTCCAGGCCTAAGAGCAAAGTAGTGTAATTACCAAATTCCTCCAGGACAAAGACGCCTCGGACTGTATTGCACTTTTTAATGTGATTCAGCTCTATGAAAACCTGTAAGAGAGGGAGGGAGGGAGGGAGGGAGGGAGGGGTAAGGCCCAGAGGCTCCCCCCAGCCCCACAAAGCCCACTCTCCCGGCTACAGCCCCGCCCACACACAGAAACCCTATTTCCCAAAGGGAGGACAGAAGAATCCACACACACACAACTCAAAAGCGCTAGGAAGCGAAGATAGCAGAAAGGGCGTGTACCTTCCGCTCCTGGCCGGAGGAGAAAGCATGGGAGAGAAATGAAGGCGTTAGTTTTACCGGTCAAACCCAACCCGAAGGCCCTCTGCTGGCTTGGGCTGCCCGCCTGTACCCTGCATCCAAGGCAGCATCGGTGGGACACTATGCCCCAGGGCTCCCCCCGCTTAGGCCATCCGCTCTCGACCCTTCCATGCATCCTCCTCCGGCGCAGAGGGCTGGCACGGGCGCAAAGCTCCCCTCGGACTGTCCTTGGGGGGAGGCGTTGCTATCTTCCTCGAAACAGGATCCAGGCTCTCCCCAGAAGCACGAGGTGATGAGAACAGCTACCACTCATGAGCACCTACCAGGAGTCCTACAAATACTGTTTGCGGTCCTTACGGCTATGTGGCACAGCACAGAGAACTACCCTGCTTTACAGACGATGACACCGAGCGTCAGAAAGTTTATCTGCCCACGAATAACAAAGGCGGGCTCTGGCAGTCCTGCCTCGGAAGACCAGGCTTTCCCTACCTGTCACCCCCACAGCGTCACTCCCGCGGAGGGTCCCAGGCTCCCTCAACGCCCGCTGACTGTTATGGGGCAGAAGGTGGACCTCACGACCCTTATCATCAGTCAGGGGTCAATTTCCCTTCTCGGTAGGACCTCTCTCCTGGGGCAAAGCCTTAAACTCCAGAACAGCTCATACACACTTTATAACAGATATTAGATCCGTCCAAAGGGGCTCTATAACAAGGGTGGGACCCGGAAAGGGCATCATGGGAGGCCACCACAGCTCCCCGAGTAGTGCCAGCACCTTCATGGTCCAGGAAAGTATGTAGGTTTGTAAACCCCTCTTTGGGCTGTGTATCCTAGCATAAGTATACTATTTAAAATATTAATGTTACCAATAGCAAATATACTAGAGAAAATGCACCGCTAAGAAGCCTGGGCAGCTGTCCACATCACGCCCAAGCTGCCCAGCTGGGCTCCAGAAGGAGAACTAACATGACAAGCGGCTGGAGAAGGCACAGGGTCAGACGCCCACCTCCGCCGCGGAGCCGCTGCCCCACAGAGGCAGAGGCGCTCCACGGACTCAGACCCGGCTCAGAGCCTCAAGGACAGGGACCAGGATGTCGGGGAAGGGGTAGGGGAGGCACTTGTGTGAAGAGTCAGAAGTGGGAACGGACCCGAGATGATGCGCTGGTCTCAGAAAGAACTGAGCTTAAGGGATGTCCACTGAGAGAAAAAGCAACAGTGTGTTAAAAGACCAAGAGAAAGGAAGTCAGCTCCTGGTGTGGAATCACAATGTGGGAAAGACGGATTGTGAGGGGTCCCCAGTCAAAGAGGGCGAGCGGGCCTGTGGAGCAGGGACGGACAGGGACGCTCAGAGGAAGGAGAAGAGGAAGAGGAAGAACCAGCAGGAGGAAAAAGCACACACACACCCCAGACGGGACGAATACAAGCCACATGCACACACACGCACACACCAGGCGCGCGCGCGAGATCAGGGGTCTACTCTCCAAGCAGAACCGCGCGTGCGCAAGCACACCCTGGGGACAGGGAAGCAGACACCGTGCGAAGGGCCAAGTGAGACGCTCCCACTCACACTGTGCTGAGTCTAATGAGTCTAACGACAGAGGCTCCCTCTCTCCCGGGGTCCCGTGTAACCTCCCTGCTGCACCCGCAAGGTGGCTGTCAACAGCACTGTGCCCTCCTCTGCTTTCTCTCTGGTCCAGCTGCCCCAGTTCCCCAACTCGCCCCAGAGGCCCTCCCTCGCGCTCACTGGGAAAGCACTGGGGACCCCAACACTAGTCCTCCTTGCGATGGAACAACAGGGCTAGCTTTGTGCTGCTGCTCGCACCCACCTGGTTGTGCATGAACTTGAGATTGATCCCTTCCAGGGTGACCTGCAGCAGGCCGCCCTCACCAGTCTTCATGTCCTGCACAGGGAACTCGCCACCTAGTTCAGGCCCTGCGGTGAGGGAGGAGGCTGTCAGCCCACTGGGAGGTGGGGAATCCTGCCCCTGGCTCCCCTGCCAGGCCTCTGATGGGAATAAGCACTGGAGAAAATAAACAGCGGGCGGGCGCTCGCTCGCTCACTCAGGGAGTTCTCTTCTCACCGGGTTTGATGCTGTGCTGCCGGGCAGCAGCTCGCTCCATGCTGTCCTTCACGCAGTAGTACAGCTCCCGGCACTGCGGCACAAGGGGGAGAGGGCTGCTGTCACCCCAGCCTTCACGGTCCCCGCCCTCTACTCCACAACGGCCACTGACAGCTGGCGATGCCCGGGCCTCAGGGGCAGCTGCATAGACCCCACACGACAGCCAGAGGCAAAGGTGGGGCTCCAGACACAGATGTGGGACTTTTAACTTCCTTACAAGAAACCCAACACTTTGCCCTCAACGCCCACCCCCGACCCAGAGTTCACGGGTACCTTCTTTGTGTAGAATTTGTTGAGCTGGGTCTCAGAGCCGTTTCTGCGCCACAAGCACAGCACCTTGGTCTTGGGACAGTAGGTCATGTTGATGAGCTTCTCGTACCACCAGCGCTCATACACAGTCCCGATGTTACTACGCAACACCACGCAGTCGTCACAAACCTGGGGGGGGGTGCACGGAGCAGCTCAGTGGTGCTGGTCTCGCCGGGCCTCTCGCTTCCCGGGCCACACTACCCTGCTGGGACACCGGGTTCCGGGAGTCCCCCCGCGGTCAGGTTGTCTGACGCATGCTCACACTCGTCCTTAAATGCAGACGCAAACCCTCAACTACCGAAAGGTCTGTCCACTGGAAGGTTGACCGAAAGAAAAGGGGCCACGGAAAGGATCCCGGAAGCCGGAAGGAGGCTCACTTTTCACTGCCTTGGACATTGTCACTCATGATGCGCATAAAACTCCATGGTGCTGTTTGCTTGACTATCTGACTGCCCCAGTGGTTTGTCAGTGCTGTAAGGGCAACAGAACCCGGGTCTCCCTTATTCACTGCTGTTACCCCAAAGCCAGAGTGCCTACCACATAATACGTGCTCCATAAATATGTGGACGGTAAATAGGAGCATGCACGACTACCAGGTTTAGCTGACCACCTAAGGTTACTGGGGTTCTAAAAGCCTCATGAAGAAAAGGTCCAAAGTATTTAGCTGAATAAGAGTTAGAAACTTGGGTTCTCACCCCAGTCTGGCTCGGGGGTTTTCAAAGGGAACAATGCAAACACTATTCCGCTCTCCAGAACCTCAAGGAGTATCATGGAACGGAGAGGGCGGGTGTTTGGCCGAACACACAGTTTCCAGCCTTCAGAGACAATGGTACTAGTAGGCCATGCTCGCCTACGCTGCTGGTGCAAGTGGGAGCTGGTACAGTCTTTGGAATGGCCATTTGGCAGAAACCATCAAAATTTCAAATGTCTACATAAGCTTGATTCAGACAGTTCACACTAAGAATTGAGCCTATAGAAATTCTCATGTGAGTGTGCAAAATATGGTTCAATGAAGCATTGTTTAAAAAAAGATAGGTAGAGGCCCTGGCCGGTTGGCTCAGTGGTGGAGCGTCGGCCTGGCGTGCAGGAGTCCCGGGTTCGATTCCCAGCCAGGGCACACAGGAGAGGCACCCATCTGCTTCTCCATCCCTCCCCCTCTCCTTCCTCTCTGTCTCTCTTCCCCTCCCGCAGCCGAGGCTCCATTGGAGCAAAGTTGGTCCGGGCGCCGAGGATGGCTCTATGGCCTCTGCTTCAGGTGCTAGAGTGGCTCTGGATGCAACAGAGCTATGCCCCAGATGGGGAGAGCATTGCCCCCTGGTGGGCATGCCAGGTGGATCCCAGTCGGGCACATGCGGGAGTCTGTCTGACTGCCTCCCCATTTCCAACTGTACACTCCCGGAGACTCCGCACGGGCTCCCCTGTACACTCCCGGGGCTCCCCTGTACACTCCCGGGGCTCCGCACGGGCTCCCCTGTACACTCCCGGGGCTCCGCACGGGCTCCTCTGTACATTCCCGGGGCTCAACTGTACACTCCCGGGGCTCCGCACGGGCTCCCCTGTACACTCCCGGGGCTCCCCTGTACACTCCCGGGGCTCCGCACGGGCTCCTCTGTACATTCCCGGGGCTCAACTGTACACTCCCGGGGCTCCGCACGGGCTCCCCTGTACACTCCCGGGGCTCCCCTGTACACTCCCAGGGCTCCGCACGGGCTCCCCTGTACACTCCCGGGGCTCCCCTGTACACTCCCGGGGACTCCGCACGGGCTCCCCTGTACACTCCCGGGGCTCCGCACGGGCTCCCCTGTACACTTCCGGGGCTCCCCTGTACACTCCCGGGACTCCGCACGGGCTCCCCTGTACACTCCCGGGGCTCCGCACGGGCTCCCCTGTACACTCCCGGGGGCTCCGCACGGGCTCCCCTGTACACTCCCGGGGGCTCCGCACGGGCTCCCCTGTACACTCCCGAGGGCTCCGCACGGGCTCCCCTGTACACTCCCGGGGCTCCGCACGGGTTCCCCTGTACACCCCCGGGGCTCCGCACGGGCTCCCCTGTACACTCCCGGGGGCTCCGCACGGGCTCCCCTGTACACTCCCAAGGACTCCGCACGGGCTCCCCTGTACACTCCCGGGGCTCCGCACGGGTTCCCCTGTACACCCCCGGGGCTCCCCTGTACACTCCCGAGGACTCCACATGGGCTCCCCTGTACACTCCCTGTACACTCCCGGGGCTCCGCACGGGCTCCTCTGTACACTCCCGGGGCTCCGCACAGGCTCCCCTGTACACTTCTGGGGCTCCCCTGTACACTCCCGGGGCTCCGCACAGGCTCCCCTGTACACTTCTGGGGCTCCCCTGTACACTCCCGGGGCTCCGCACAGGCTCCCCTGTACACTCCCGGGGCTCCCCTGTACACTCCTGGGGACTCCGCACAGGCTCCCCTGTACACTCCCGGGGCTCCCCTGTACACTCCCGGGGACTCCGCACAGGCTCCCCTGTACACTCCTGGGGTTCCCCTGTACACTCCCGGGGACTCCGCACGGGCTCCCCTGTACACTCCCGGGGCTCCGCACGGGCTCCCCTGTACACTCCTGGGGCTCCGCACGGGCTCCCCTGTACACTCCCGGGGCTCCGCACAGGCTCCCTTGTACACTCCCGGGGCTCCCCTGTACACTCCCGGGGACTCCGCACAGGATCCCCTGTACACTCCCGGGGCTCCCCTGTACACTCCCGGGGACTCCGCACGGGCTCCCCTGTACACTCCCGGGGACTCCGCACGGGCTCCCCTGTACACTCCCGGGGACTCCGCACGGGCTCCCCTGTACACTCCCGGGGACTCCGCACGGGCTCCCCTGTATAGTGCGAAGAGAGTCAGCCCTGCCCTTCAGGCAATCTTCTGGACAGATTTTTGTGTGTGTGTGTGTGGCAGAGACATAGAGTCAGAGAGAGGGACAGACGGACAAGAAGGGAGAGAGATGAGAAACATCAATTCTTCATTGCGGCTCCTTAGTTGTTCATTGATTGATTTCTCATATGTGCCTTGACCAGGGGGCCACAGCAGACTGAGTGACCCCTTGGTCGAGCCTGAGACCTTGGACTCAAGCTGGTGGGCTTTTGCTCAAACCAGATGAGCTCACGCTCAAGCTGGTGACCTCAGGGTTCGAACCTGGGTCCTCCACATCCCAGTCTGACGCTCTATCCACTGCACCACCACCTGGTCAGGCTGGACAGATTTGTTTTTTAAAAGGTAAAGGAAAGGGCAAGAATCACCTGCCACCTGCACTGTGAGTAGATGTTCTAAGTTAGCTCCCAGCTCTGAGAGATGCCTAGCCAAATTCCAACACTTCAAGGGGACAGGGAAATGACTCCCTTCTCGGTTATGTCAGCGTGTGTGTTTCTGTTTCCGAGCAGAACCTCCGCCCCATGTCTAATAAGCCACCTATTTAAAAAGCTATGAATGTCCCTGGTTGGCTCAGTGCTAGAGCAATCGCCCAGTGTGTGGATGTCCTGGGTTCGATTCCTGGTCAGGGCACCCAGAAGAAGTGCCCATCTGCTTCTCCACCCTTCCCCCTCTCCTACCTCTTTTCCCCTCCCGCAGCCAAGGCTCCATTGGAGCAAAGTTGGCCTGGGTGCTGAGGATGGCTCCATGGCCTCTGCCTCAGGTGCTAGAATGGCTCTGGTTGCAATGGAGCAATGCCCCAAATGGGCAGAACATTGCCCCCTAGTGGGCATGACGGGTGGATCCCGGTTGGGCACATGCAAGAGTCTGTCTCTCTGCCTCCCCACTTCTCACTTCAGGGAAAAAAAAAAAAAAAAGCTGTGAATGTGAAAATCAAATTCCACTAAGCCAAAAAGATACAGACTACTCACAATAATTATTGAATTTCACTACTTTATATAGGAGGTGCATTTGGTCCCTCAAATTACTTAGAAGAGATCCATTTTAGAATTAAAAACACAGAAAGAAAACATGGCCATTTCCTTTATAATCCTCCATAAGGAAGAGTTTTCTAACTATGACTCAAAACCCAGAAACCATAAAATGAATGACTGCCTTGGCTGGGTAGCTCAGATATTTGCAGCATGGTCCTGATATGCCAAGGTTGAGGGTTCGATCCCTGGTCACTGCCCATGCAAGAAATCAACCAATGAATTCATAAATAAGTGGAACAAGTCAATGTTTCTCTCTCTCCTTCCCTTCCTCTCTCTCTAAAATCAATACAAAATTTTTTTAAATGACTAATTACATAAAATTAAAAAAAATTTGCCTGACCAGGCGGTAGCACAGTGGATAGAGCGTCAGACTGGGAGGCAGAGGACCCAGGTTCGAGACCCTGAGGTCACCAGCTTGAGTGCAGGCTCATCCAGTTTAAGCAAAAGCTCACCAGCTTGAACCCAAGGTCGCTGGCTCGAGCAAGGGGTTACTCGGTCTGCTGAAGGCCCGCAGTCAAGGCACATATGAGAAAGCAATCAATGAACAACTAAGGTGTTGCAAGGAAAAACTGATGATTGATGCTTCTCTTCTCTCTCCGTTCCTGTCTGTCTGTCCCTGTCTATCCCTCTCTCTGTCCCTGTAAAAAAAAAAAAAAAAAAAAGTAAAAAAATTTTACATGGCAAAAAAACCCACAAGCAAGATGAGAGAAACCATTGAGGAACTTCACAGTGGACAGATCAGGCTGCCCACATCTGAACCCACTGACCACCAGGACAGACAACCATGTGAGGCAACAGGAAATATACAGTGCCACCCAGGAAGTATTCTTGCAAAAATATTGAATCTGAAAATGTTCAAACCTCTAGATTGAACAACCAACTTATAAGAAAGCCATGTAATAGAGAAACATGCTAACACGAAGCTGCAAAAAAAAGTCTAGAATGTGAGATATCCCATAGGGCAAATTTCTTTAAAAAATAAAATGACAGGCAAAGTGGGAGGGGGACTATTATATGTTCAGGGTCATAGCAACCAAAACTGTCAAAGCATTTTCCCTTTGCCCCAGCAGCCCCGCTTCTGGGAGTTCTCAGGTAACCTGCACGTGTATGAGAGGGCGCAGACACAGCATCAGTCATAGCAGACGACCAGCGGCAGCACACACTGGGAGGAAAGCAAGGACGCATACATGCTGACGGGGTAAATAAACTATGGCACAGCCACTCCGTGGAATACTATGCAGCTGGAAAACAAATGAGAAGGCTCTTCTCTTTACTGATGCTGAAGAGCTCCAGGATATGTTCAATGAAATAAACAGGGTACAGAACAGTGGATGAGATGTACTAAGAAAGGAGAAAAAAAAAATTTCATGTTCAGGTCCTGGCTGGTTGACTCCATGGTAGAGCGTCGGCCCAGTGTATGGAAGTCCCAGGTTAGATTCCCGGTCAGGGCACATAGGAGAGATAACCACTTGCTTCTCCACCTCTCCCCTACCCCTCTCTCTCTCTCTCTCTCTTACTCTTCCCCTCCCACAGCCATGGGTCAGTTGGTTCAAATGCACTGGCCCTGGGTGCTGAGGAGGGCTCCATGGAGCCTCTGCCTCAGGTGCTAAAAATAGCTTGGTTGTGAGCATGGCCTCAGAAGGGCAGAGCATCGGCCCCAGACGGGGGTTGCTGCATGGATCCCGGTTGGGTGCATGCAGGCATCTGTGTATCTCCCCTCCTCCCACTTGGAAAAAGCAGAAAAAAATTATGTTCAAATTTTACTGTGTTTGCATTAAAAAATTGGAAGATACAAAGTAAACTAATAAAAGTGGTCATTTCAGAGAAAGGGGAAAGGTGGATGGGGATAAGAATGAGACCAAGGCTTCCCAATGTATATATCACTTTATGTTGTTCTGACTTACAGACAATGTGACTATATCATCTATTATAGAAATATTTATTAAAGGAATGATGGGAAAAAATCAATTATTTGCCTAAGAGCCTGACAATTTAGTGATAAATAGATTGTGAAGATGAATGAGATAAATGGGAACATATCCTGGCATCAGTTCTAGGAGCTCCTTGTGACTCTGAAATGTCCCTTTGGGCCCTCAGCATGGCCAGCACCTACCTCCATAAAAAAGATATCTCCATTTGTGTCTGTCCCTGCGTGTACCACAAACGTCTGCTTCCTCATGTGCCGGCTACCACTGGACCGGATGGAAAGGTCACGGCCGTTCTGAGGAAAGAGAGATCGTTTGGGGACATCCATACCTCTCTCTCACAGAGCGCTCTGGGCCAAGAATCCCAATTCAGCAATTAAATTCTTATCACCTTTCTTAGCATCGTGCTAGCTGCTGGCCGTTGGCCACCAGGGAGGTGTTCTCAAACTCCTATATACCTTAAAAATCATTGACAACCCCCAAAAGTTTATATTTATGTATGTCACATTTATAGATATTCACTGTACTAGAAATAAGAACTAAAATTTTTTTTTAATGTTTAATTCATTTAAAAGTAATGAGTTAATTCACTAATAATAAATCCACTGCATAGTAATATAACATTTTTGGTAAAATAACTATATTTCTCCAAACTAAAAAAATCAGAAGAATGGCATTGTTTTATATTTTTGCAAATCTCTTTAAAGCCTGGCTTAATAAAAGTGGCCGATCCTCACCTCCGCGTCTGCATTCAGTCTGTGTGACATATTGCTTCGGTTAAGGTACACAGAGGGACACCTGGCCTCAAAGACACACATCAAGAAACGGGAGGACTATTTTAATAGCCTTTCCAGATAAATACTCATATTTTTCTTTGATACTAACCCAGAAGTAGCAGTTTCTAAAAATTAGTTGTAAAGTGGAAGCTGAAAACACATCCTGATCGTTTTGTGCTTTGTTACATTAAAATCCATTTCTCTGCCTTACATTCTGAGTGGCTCTTTTACCTAGACTTGAATTTGTAACATCACACATTAGTCATTTGGAAAATACTGGTTCATCAAGTTATGCAGACCTTCTAAATGTTGACACATTACATAAAATTTTTTTTTAAATCACATTTATTAATATCACCAGTCACATTGGAAAAGACTTTAAATATCAGGAAGCTAAAAGTTCAAGTCTGCTGAATACCCAACTCTGAATTACCATAGTCTGTTAGTCATATTTCCAAATAAAAGTGATGTCCCATGAACAATGCTTCAATTTACCTCGCAACTCAAACTGGCACAACTACTTTTTCCTTGAAACAATCCTATTTTGGTTTGCAGTAGAAATGCTTCGTGTAAATTTCTCACTTTGTCACATAGAATATTACAAAGATATATCAAGGATCAGATGTCATAGAATTAATGATTTTTAACTGCTTCATCAGGGACATTCACCAGTGAAACTGAGTGTTCTGTTTTTGTGCTTTTAACTGGGAATGCACGGGGGTGAGGACTCGGGTGGCCACTAGCACGGTTTGGAGCCGACTGTCTTCAGTATTACCCCACCAGTGGTTTTAGCCACCGTCAGTACAAATGTCAGCCAGTGAAAAAGGCAAATGCAATGTTAGTATCACTATGAAGATAGTTTTCACCTTGCGGATCCTCAGGGGTCCACAGACCACACATTAACTGGCCGTACTTGCATAGCTTGGGTACAAAGGATCTCACCACGGAACAGAGGGGCTAAGGCTCCTCTAGAGTAAAAGCCCTACTTTCAGAACTGGGGATTTGGAAAATAGACAAGCCTAGAAACGGCAGTGGGGAAGCCTCTGCCATCGGCCCCAGGGCCCACACCGAGAGGCTGACAGTGCGGAAGGGAGCCCAGGGGACGGCCGGGATGTGCTTACCAGGTGTGCCAGCTGATCGAGGACTTCATTGATCTGCTGGCTGTACACAAGCCCAACATGGGACTTTCCCATCAGCCGCCTCACCTTCTTTCGGATGTCATTCTTGTTCACCTGGAGAGCCAGAGGAGGGTCTCAGCAAGGGGTCTGCTCTCCTCCCAGCGGAGGCAGAGGGGGTGCACAAGTGAGTGTCCTACTGCCTGAGACATTTATTTCTAAAAGTCCACATCACTAAGTATGAGAGAAACGCCCCACTGTGTGTTCTGCCGGAAAAACCCTGCTTCTGTCTAGAGGTGGCTTCTGAAGGAACGTGGCTCTCAGAGCAGACCTGGTTTACGTGACTGGGGCCCAAGGGGACGTTTCCTCCCTATCCCCAACTAATACCCTAACATTCACCCCGAAAAGGTGCCTAAAAGCCCCTGTGGTTCCTCAGGGTATAACTCACAAACAATAACTTCGAGTAGCAACACTGTGCACTCACTTATAGGCAAAGGTGTCTATTTGAGGTCGACACTCTTTCCCAACCAGAGCTAACTGGAGCCCCCGGAGTTCAACACAGTAGAGTGAGCCTCCCAACAGAAATGAAACAAACCAAGAGGGCCTGCAGTGGGGCTTTCTCTGCACTTGACCAACTACTCCCTTTGTTTAGAGAGGCCGGGAGAATGGGAGGAGAAACCTGGGGTCTCGAGGTCAAAACAGCTCCTGTGACCACTCAGTCCCCTTCAGAGCACAGCCCTTCTACCTGGTAACATACTTCTCCCACAGCTATAAACACCAACTGCAGCCAAGTCAAACCAGAACCTACCGTCACTTCTGTAATAGGTGACTCTTTCTATATCTACGGGAAATTCTAAGATAAAGGGCCCGTGCTCACCAGTGAATTCTGAGCATCCCTTCTAAAGTTTTTAGAACCTACTGCTTAAAAACATTATTTTTAAAAATTCATTGTATTCTGTGGGAAGCTCTACTGGAATCCTAAAACTACTTAGGCAAAGGAAGCCCATTTAAAACTCAAAATAAACAAATGTGAGCTCCCAAGGCTTCAGCCTTTCCGGCAGAAAGAGAGCCCTGGGGTAAGATGCCTGTCAGCTGCTCAGCAGCCCCAGGATTTAGGTGATAGGAGTGAGGCCTGTCCTTCCAGCAGCAGCAGCAGCAGCTGGACCTAAGTGAGCAAAACTGACACTACCTTCATGAGCAGCATATAGGAGATGAGGTTGTGCAAAACTGTGGCCAGCAAACGATCTTCATCGTCCTCCAGGCGCTTCCGGTCATGTTCTCCCAACGATAGGTACCTGTGCAGCAGACCAGGGGCAAGTCAGCCCTCACAGGGGAGACCACAGACAAACTGGGAAAAGGCTGAATGTTCCCAAGGGTTTCCTAAGGCTCATACCTGTCTATCATTTCCTGGGGACCCTGGTCCATACCCATCCCTTCTCGCTCCAACATCACGGCATCTAAGAACGCATCTTCCCAGAACTGCATCTGGTCCCATAAGGTAGACCGCTCTTTGCCTGTGTAGAAGAGAGTTTTTTAGGGGCTTATATAACATCTGAAGACTAGAGCTGGCAACCAAAATAGAGTAAATTTCAGATAAAAGAAAGGCGTTACAAATTCCACGGCACAGGAAACCTAAGCCTCTCCCCCCAGATCCACAGCCCAGCTGCCTCCAAATGAGGCCCAGCCCCTCCCGAGGAGGAGGGTCGAACACAGCACACAACGAAAGGCAGTTACTTATAGAAAAGGTCTCCATAGCGGCATCCTCTAACTGGTCCCACATCGATCCTTTGTCCCTTCCTGCCAGTTTGCAAGCAGGAAGGACCATGGTAGCAAGAAAGGAAAGAAAGGAAGACAGAGAGAGACTATTGATTAATACCGAAATCCAGTCTCTTCTGGAAAGTTTTCACTGACTGCTTCTTCCAGACCCAGTAAGCCACCTGCTCCCGACATGAAAACGCCTTCTAACATCAGCATTAAGGTCAGCAAAAAGCCAAGTAGCCGCTTGTTCAGTGCCACCCCTTCCCCGCTGAGTGCAGCTTTCTCCCGGTGCGAGGGACCTTCCTGGGCTGTTCCTCACCTAGGAGTCCCTCGTAGAGATAGACGCGCTGGCTCATGTCTTCGGAAGAGCGAACTGGGCTGCCCACCGGCTTCTCCTTCGTGCCTGGCTTCATGCTGTGGGCTTTGCCCTACAGAGAACAGGTAACGGGTCAGCCACCCAAGGTGCCAGGGAAGGGGGCAAAGCAAACCAAGCAGCTCATTACGAGGCTCCCACACTGATCACCGTCAAGGACAACATCTATTCCACTAGCCCTGCCCTGCTGCTCTGCTGGCCTCAGGGATCTGACCAGAAGTCAATCTGACAGTCCTGCTTTCTGCCTCTTACAACAGGCAATCACGTTTTCATTTTGACTTATCTTTTTTTTACTCTTTAGTCTCTACAAGACTCTGCTCTAAAAACTGAGAAAATTAGGCAAACTCTCTGCAGCAACATGCTGCAGTAGAAAGAATACTGGGTTTGAAGTCAGAGCAGCCAAGGTTCACAGCCCTGCCTCTTACTAGCTGCGTGACCTTGGGCATGAAACTTAGCTTCTCTGAGTCTCATTTTCCACCTGGAAAAAGGAAGGTCATATTATTTTTATTTATTTATTCATTTGAGAGAGAGAGAGAGAGAGAAGGGGGGAGGAGCAGGAAGCAGCTTTGACTCCCATATGTGCCTTGACCGGGCAAGCCCAGGGTTTTGAACCGGCAACCTCAGCATTCCAGGTCGACGCTTTATCCACTGTGCCACCACAGGTCAAGGAAGGTCATATGACTTACCTCCCAGGAATTAAATCAGAACATGCATATAAAGCACAACAGTGCCTAGCACAAGGCTGGTATTTTAATAAATGTTAATTTCCTCTTTCCTACCTCCTCAGAAATATCTGCCGCTTCTGCGATATTAGACTTTTTATTCATTCTAAAAGATTTTTAACTGGGTAAGAGGCAGGTTTCGTGCCTGTTTCACAAAGCACACAACAGCATAAACAGAGAAGCACCGAACAAAGGTTATCAGGCAATATCTAAGTGCCAGTCTCCTGGTTCACAGCCCAATTCTTTGTTCAATGAACCATATACTAACTTAACCTAATTTACTTCCTGCTAAAGCAGCCTTTTTCTGAGCCAAGAAATTTAGATAACTGCCCTCAGCAACTCAACTGTACGAAAGCCCTTGCCAAATGGCACAGGACAAGTAAGAATTTGTCCCAGGAAGGTGCCAGGAGAGACGGACAGCACACAGCTGAATGGCTTCCCGCAAGACTGCTCCTCTATAACATCTTTCCCCACCTCCAGAATGTCAGCGCACTAGAAGGATTTCAAATACTCTTATGAAAATGGTCTGTTTAAACTCAGGAAGAATTAAGGTCCATTAACCTGAATGGCTCTGCTGACTCTAGAATCTATTCCTTATGTTCACTCTGGGATGTCACTTGCTCTGTCAGAAGCACATACAGAAGACCCTGGGAGTGGGAGTGATCACCAGTGTTAAATAATTGATTTCTTTTAAATTTCATTTCCATTCTCCCCACACACCAAAGAACCTATGAGCTCCTGCAGAGGGTATCCACTCTCGGCGATCAAAAGGCAAGTGTATCCGAGTGCTCAACGCTGGCTGCCTAAAGTAGCATGTATATACTGAAAAGCAGTGCGTCTGAAGCAGGCATGGTCAATATACGGCCCGCGGGCCGGATCCGGCCCGTGTAATGAGTTTATGCGGCCCGCGATTAAATTTTTAATATCTCCACATGACACACTGTGGAAATGAAATAAGTGGTACTTTTAAATCATTATACATAAACTACGATATCTAACCATTGTACAACAATGAAAGTTAAAATTTCAGCTAATCAGAAGAGGAAGTGTCTTTGGATATCAAGATATTTAAGAAGATAGTGATACGCGGAAAAGAATTCCACGTGTGACTAAGCTAGGGTTAACTTCCAATAATTGGCTGAATGGATTTGCCATACTTTATTTTTTTAAAAAATTCCATTATAAAGATTTATAACTTTTGTACTTGTCTGTACAATTTTTATAAGTAATTTAATAATGGAAAATATAGAAATTTTAAAAAACTTCCCAAGGAATATTTAGTAATCTTCAGCTCAATTTATATTTGTGAACAAACTTTTTCTTTAATGAGTCTAAATAAAAGTACAAGATCAAGATTGAATGATTTACATTTGGAGGCTGTGTTAAGAATAGCTACTACAAGTATAGAGCCAGATATTAAAAAAAAAAAAATAATAGGCGATGCAAAGTGCCTCAACGTCACATTAGTTTTTTTGTTAATTTGTACTAAATTACTTACATTTATTCATATACAAATTACATAATAAAATTTTGTTTATTTAAATGAATCGTTTTTGTATTTAACATTTTTTAATTTTAATATTTCATCTGGCCCTTGAAAAAAGTTTTCTTTCTAATCTGGCCCGGGGGCAAAAACTGTTGGCCACGCCTGGTCCAAAGGCAAAGGCTAAAGGAATTTATGTATGTAGGTATGTATGTATGGTTGTGAGAGGAGAGCGAGAGAGAAAGACAGGAAAGGAGATGAGAAGCATCAACTTGTAGTTCTGTCACTGCAGTTGTTCACTGATTGCTTCTCATACGTGCCTTGACTAGGGGGCTCGTGGTGGCTCCAGCTCAGTCAGTGGCCCCTTACTCAAGCCGGCAACCTTGGGGTTTCAAACCTGGGACCTCAGAGTCACAAGTCGATGCTCTATCTACCGAGCTACCACCAGTCAGGCTAAAAGAATTAATTTAATTCCAACTAATCACTGATGTGTGTGATCTAGGGCAAGTTCTTCTTTTCCCTAAGGCACCATTCCCCTCACCTGTCATAAGAGATCAGTCATAGCGATACGCCAAACTGTAAATCTCTTGAGAATGAGAAGCCTTGTTTACCTGTTTCTTCAGTAGGGAATCTGGCATTTAGTAAACCACTTAATAAATGTTTATTAATGAATAAAAACTTCAAATAACTGCTAGGAATATGCTAAAAGAAATGCTATGTCAGTCCTGGCAGGGTGGCTCAGTCAGTTAAGAGCGTCATCCGGGAACACCAAAGGTGCGGGTTCAGTCTCCGGTCAGGGCACACACGGGAAGCAGTCCATGAACACACCACTAAGTGAAACAACAAGTGAATGCTTCCTTTTCTCTCTCTCTCTCCCTCTCTCTGACTCTCTAAAGTCAATCAATTAAAAAAATATATTTGGCCTGACTGGGCAGTGACGCAGTGGATAGAGCACCGGACTGGGATGCCGAGGACCCAGGTTCGAGACACTGAGGTCACCAGCTTGAGCGAGGGTTCATCTGATTTGAGCAAAAGCTCACCAGCTTGAGCCCAAGGTCACTGGCTAGAGCAAGGGGTTACTCGGTCTGCTGAAGGCCCACGGTCAAGGCACGTATGAGAAGGCCTTAATGAACAATTAAGGTGTTGCAATGCGCAACGAAAAACTAATGATTGATGCTTCTCATCTCTCCGTTCCTGTCTGTTAGTCCCTGTATATTCCACTCTCTGACTCTCTGTCTCTGTAAAGAATAAATAAATAAATAAATAAATATATATAATTTTATATATATATATATATATATATATATATATATATATATGGTCTACCGGAAAGTTCTGTCCGTTTCTATCACAAGTTTCGACACGTAAGCACATGTTTATTTGGCGCATGAGTGCCTCTCTATTTTTATCACTTAATGTATACATACTGACGTAGCAAATTAAAACAAAGTTGATTCACGTTAGTCTTATGTGTGAAGCGATAGTGTACCCATGGCTACTGATAAAGTTCATTTACGCCACTGTAATTTTTACGAATTTCAACAAGGAAGAAATGCTACAGAAGCATGTCTGTCGCATCCCCCATATTCCCCGGACTTAGCACCCTCTGACTATTACTTATTTTTGTCCTTACAAAATTTTTTGAAGGGCAAAAAATTCAAAAATGAAGAAGATATCAAACAAGCACTGGTTCAATTTTTCGCATCAAAAGATAAAACATTTTTCAAAAATGGGATATACAAAAAAAAAAAAAGGGATATACAAATTGCCCTCACGCTGGCAAGAAATCATTAATAATAATGGCAATTATATTATTTAATAAAGTTTATTGACAGTAAGAAAAATTTGTATTTTGTTTTATTCCAAACACGGAGAGAACTTTCCAGTAGACCATATATATATATATATATATATATATATATATATATATATATATATATTTGAATATATTAAAAGAAAAAAGAAAAAAACGCTTTTTGAAAGTGCTATGTTAATAGAGTAGTGACCAGAATAAAACTAGACTAGTCCACAGAACTAGGTAGACTGGTACTAGATGGGGCTCTATGTGCCCTGACATTTCCACAAAGGTATTGCTTTGTCTATTTTCAACATGGGAGTTACTGCTACACAGGGCTGGGGCCCTTGTCAGACCGGATGGGGCCCTAACTCATCAATGAGTCAGGAGAGGGTTCTAAAAGCCTCAGATCACGGAGTCAAGTGACTGCTAAAAAAGCCTAAGGAAACATTTTGTTTAAAGCCAAATACATGAGGCTCTCCATTCCTTACTACTCCCCCCCATTAAAAAACAGTGTCTTTTTGTTAGTAAACAAAGCTTACAAAGATGGTGCTGGTGGCAGAGTTGGTCTCAATTTCACTATCAGACAAAGTGCCCCGAGAGCTTGTCAAATGCGTGCTTCCCTCGCCACCTGGCCCATCACCTGCATTGCTGCTCAAGTCGCTGTCTGCTCCCAGGGTCTCTCCGGAACTATTGCTCACCTGGAATGGAAAAAAGGTAGTGAGGGATAACTCCCCAGTCCCAGGAAGGCCAAGCTGTGCGTGCTCACTGCCGTCACGTCAAAGGTGCGCCACAGCCTCTGCAAGGACCTTCTTAAATGACGAGCTGCCTCAGGTGAAATCTCAGTGCACAAAGACTAGGACAGGTACAGGCCCGCACCAGAGAGCCCAGCTGGCCTGAGGCCGAGCACAGCCTCCAGAGCAGAAAGCGGTCCCTGGTGGAGCCCACACCCCGCCCACCCAGAGGCCAGTGTGGTGTTCCCCTACCACGGTGCTAACTTCAGAATCCTGGCTGGAGCTTCGGATCATAACGGCTGGACTCACACCGATGATGGAGTCTGCATCAGTCCTCTGAAACGAGACACAGGGACTCAGACACGGCGGGGAGGGGCGTCCAGCCACTCTCGGTGTCCCTAAGCAGCACTGTGTCTTCTTTTCTCCCCACCCCATCCTTCTATTATTACTCTTTTCTGAATACAGAATACATATGACTTTACATAATAAGAACAAGAATAAACACTAGAGAAGCATGCTCACTAACAAAATACATGAAAGGGTAAGGAAACAGAAGCCACACCCCCCACCCCCACCCCCCACTTACATTAACGACTGTTAAGTCTTTAGTACATTTCCTTTCGGTCTTTTCTATATACATTTTAAAAATAAAATTGGAATCAATGTAGTTTTGCCAATATTTCCCTATGTCACTAAATTTTAAAAAATATAGTTAATGGATACTAATATTGTATTACATGGATATACTATATTTATTTCATCATTCCCCTACTACTATTGAGTATCTATGTTGTTTCATGGTTTCTTCTTATTGTTGTTGTAACTTAAGTATTCTGAGATAACACATTTAACACTCACAATTATCAACAAGGTTGTCACAAACCTGGGAACCAGATGTCAGGCTCACACCACTATCTGCACTGATCTGAGACCTTTTTTCCTCTGTCTCACCAAGGTCAAAGGCGGGTTTGAGTCCTTCAGGCCCTGGGTAGGGGAAGACTTCTGTCACTTAGCACGCAAAGGCTGGGGGCAGGCTGCGAAGGGAGTGGGACAGCCGCAGGCCTGGGCCCAGACCCGCTCAGCGTGTCCCAGTCACCTCTCCAGGGGCTGCCCCACCTCTGGCCCCACTGAAAGAAGTAGTCTCCAGATGCCTTAAGAACCAAGTAGGAAAAATGAGACCTGGTCTCAAGGAGTTCTGCAGCCATCTTCTCAACCTGAGAAAATCCTGAGCACATCACCCTAAAACAGGAACGCTCCACAAACAACTGTCTAAACCGCACTCCACTGCACTCGGAGTCAGAGCTTCACCGGTGCCTGAAACCCTTTGAGGGTCCGGGTCGCTCAGTGCTCCCCAAACAAGTGTGTCTAAAGGAGCCAGAAAAGGCGAGGCCCAGCGAGATAAAGAAACACCGGCCAGCCTGACCTGTGGTGGCGCAGTGGGTAAAGCGTCAACCTGGAAATGCTGAGGTTGCCAGTTCAAAACCCTGGGCTTGCCTGGTCAAGGCACATATGGGAGTTGATGCTTCCTGCTCCTCCCCCCACCTTCTCTATAATAAATAAATAAAATCTTTAAGAAACACCGGCCGTTTCCATGGACGCCGCTTACCCCCACCCTACAATTCCACATTTGAAAAAGAAACCACTCCCCTTTCCCCCACCCACCCACAATGATATGGCAGAAGGACAGAATGACAGAAAGCAAGAAAGCGTGCCTAGGCAAGCCACCAGAGAGAGTAGGGAAGCTACAGACTCAACACGGAGGGACAGCAACCATCTCTGCCAACTGTGCCCACAGGCCTTCTAACGGTGAGGGAGCCATCAGCCAATGAGGGGCACTGAAATAGGCCAGGGGTCTCCTCACCGACTCGGAAGCAATAGAGGACCACGTTCTAAGGGATTTGACTCAGTAGACGCCTCAATTACAGCCTGACTGCGGGAGGGGGGGGGGGGAGAAGCAGCCTGCAAGCCACGTACCTATGAGTCACATACCTCCTACCTGCTTTCACTCCAAATACCCCCCTAGAGCAAATTTGGGGTGGGGCTGACAAAGGGAGCCTGCCCCGACTGGGCCTGGGGAGTTGGCAGGTATGGGAGACTTGGGAACAGGAAGGGGCATTTGTTCCTTACTCTGTTTTTCCATAGCTTTTTGCTTTTTCACTTCCTGGTGCTTGTTCCACAATTCTACCCCAGACGCAATGTAAGGAGAGAAAGACAGACAGAGTCAGAGGCTGGTCAGACAGACGAAATGGAAACCAACCCACCCAAGTTGATTCACTCTCACGTACAAGATTACAATTCAAGAGACAAAAAAAAAAAAAAAAAAAAAAGAGATTTTCATTTGGGGGGGGGGCTAAAAACCGAGAGATCTAACGTCTTCCTCCCAACTCATGAAATGAAGACTCCAAATTTCGAACCCTGGCCTCAGTGTGGCAGAATGTGACAGCCTGAAGAGCCTTTAATCGAGGGCCTCGGTTCTGGCAAAGGACACTGATCCTAAAGAGGCTGGAGCCGTCCCTCAGGGCCGTGCGACTCCCGCCGCACCACACTCTCTCTGCCAAAATGGCAGGGCGAAGGCAAGTTTTAAAGATTCCAGAGAAGGCAGATGATCACCTCAAGAAGCCCCAAGGGTTGGTTTTCAGAAGCATGAGCACATAGCTGATTCACTGACCTAGACAGAGGCCACTCAGGCAGGCAGCCGGCATCTCTCCTTATTGCTATCAAAAAACCTGACTCACCCTCAGAATCAGTGCCTGTCCTAATCAGAGACCCACTGTTGGCCAATTACTTGGACATCCAGGAGAGGTAACAGAGAATATTAAATGTCATGAACAGCATCTCGCAGGGGTCAAGAAGAGAGCATAGCAATCACAGAGACTCTTCCTGGCAGAACTTAGTCCAGTCCCCTCGTTTTCCAGATAAGGCGACAGAGACCCTGAGAGGGGAAGTGATTTGCCCAAAGTCACATTCCTAGTTGAGGACAGGTCAATGCTTTTCCTAGAACATCACTTAGGCAGGAGAGAGGCAGGGCTGATTGCCTCTAGGACAATATTTTGCTGGTTAGAGAAGCATAATGCCCCTAAACCTCGCTATCATTTATGAGAACATAAAGTAACTGCTACTGATTGTGGCAAAGAGGCGTCAGTTCGAAGCATACTACCTGGGGACCTACAGCCAGAAAGAGAAAGACACAAACTGGATGACTCAAGGTCAATGTAAACAAGCTCTCAATCAAGTCCAGTAAGGAAAGTTTTGAAGAAAAGATGACTCAGGAATCTATTCCGTGAGGTCCAGAACCCAGGAAAATGGGGTTGCCAGACATACTCCAGAGGAGCAAATTTGAGGGCAATATAATGGCTGGATGGGAGGAAACTGGCTTTATAGACCCAGATGATCATAATTCTATAGCCTAATGCTGCATCTATAAACGTCCTTATAGCTTCCAGGAGCTCACGTGGCCTCCCCACTTCGTGAAGACCTCCAGATGTGAAAAGAAGAAGAGACCAGGAGCACAGCTCAGACTCCCCGTGGTGAGCTACCCTGACCCCACCCCCAAAAAACTTCCATGGTAAGAGGCGGGCAGGGATGGCTGTAGATGAAGCATGAGGGATAGAGAAGTATAAAGAACCATCAGAAACGGACACAGATCTCTCTCCTTCTCTAGAAAGCAAAGCATGGGGAGAGAGAAAGGCAGGACTCTGGATGAACTGGAAAGAGGGAGGGATATTTAAGAAGCCAAAACCCCTCCAGCGCACCAAATACAGTGACACATACCAATAGATGCTACAAAATTCTCTTCCTTTAAACTTCTGGTGTCCGGTTCCTTAGGACCCTTTCCTGTAGCACTTGGCGCCCGGGGCCCCAGCTGGGGAACTCTCAGCTGTGCCATAGCTTTCGGGTCCCCCCGACCGGCCAGGCCAGGATCCTTCCCAACTGGGGCGTTTATACTCTCTGTTGGACTTCTCTTCCGCTTGTCTGGCTCTGAGGAAAAGACTGAATGTAAGAAGAGGCCAAAAAGAAGACAGTGAGTGAGAGAATCAAGGGTATGGAAATGAGGTGGGAGAACCAAGAGTCAGGAGGATGTGGAATGGAAGAAATGCAAGGAAAGATAAACTGACATCTTATTTTGTAGGACAGAAAGATACAGACCACACGTGAACATGCACTAGATAAAAAAAAAAAAAAAACCCAAAGCTTGAGGGCAACAGCTTGGCTCTGAGAAATCTGTCAGGGGAACAGCTCATTTTCTCTGGAGACGAGTGGGAGGTTGTGGGCGGCACGCTGCCCCCCGCCCCCCGCCCCCAGCACGATCCCCACCTTTGCTGTAGTAGTGGGTCTGAGCGATCTCCAGGAGCCCGAAGATGCTGGCCATGCCGCCCAGGCCAGCGTGGGCATAGGACTGCTCCAGACTGAGCACCGTGCACTTGAGCAGGTCTAACATTCCCTTGTACACCTTTCGACTGATCTCCTGCAACAGTAACCCGGGGGCTAGAGTTGGCCAAACCGCCTTTGGCGTACCCCCACCCCCCTGCTTCCCGGTTGGCGCCCACGCCCACCCCCGAACACCGACCACGTCCGGGATGACGTCCTGCCGGGCATCGTCCTCCGACGGCACCGTGCGGTTCAGCTTGCTCAGGACGAAGACCCGCAGCTGCTCGCTCTCCAGCAGCCGCCGCACCTTCTTCATGTTGAGCCAGCCCACGCCCTGGCCGTCCAGCACGCTGTGCACCACCTCCTTCAGGAACTGCTGGTTCTCGCTGTGGGTGCCACACGCCGCTTCTGCAGTCAGCAGCTCCTCTGCAGAGCCACCCCCCTTCCGCCAGCCTCGGCGTCTGCCTCCAGGGGCCAAACACCGGGCCAGGTGTCCGAATGTCTGCGTCTTCTGCAACCCCCCATCTCTGCGGGGAGCCTGGTTCACCCAAGTACCCAACACTGCTGCCTCGCTCTCCTGGGTGCCAGGAGCTAGTACGGGTGCGTGGGGACCGAGCCGGAGCAGGGGCCCTGGCAAGGACTGATACCCAGCCGAGAGTTTCTCTCCCACTCCTGAGTGTCTGTAACGTTTGGTACGGGAATCACTACCTCTCTCCAAGAACTTGTAAAACAGCTCTGCCATGTGTTACCTAGAATTGCTGGACCGACCCTGGGGCGACGGCGGTTCCCTCTTCACTGTTGGACTGTGTTTAATGACAGACGACTTCTGGTCCACCAAGGCCCTCCTGTTTCCTACAGCCAGGAAGGAAGGGAGGAGAGCCGTCACCGCCGCAGCCCAGCAGCTCGGGTCAGCAGAGCCCCGGGGGGCTAGGTTCCACACCCGTTCCCCAGCAGGGCTGGGTGAGGTCAGCCCCAGGGCAGCACACAGGGGTGCAGACCAGCCACGGCAACATGGAGGAAGTGGGGGTGGAGGCTCAGACCACTCCACATGCACCAGCAGCACGCCCCAGGGGCAAGCACGGGCATCGCGGGGGCGAGGCACGGGCAAGGCAGGTCAGCGGGTGACGCTGCTTGCTCCAGGAGGAGGATGGCCCTCGGGCAGGCACAGGAGATGCTAGGAGAAAAAAGATCATGCACAGCTCACGGGCAAGACCCACCTTCACCACTCCCGGGGCCGGCTTCAGTAACAATCTCCATTAGAGTATTTAGCCCAAATACTGGGACACAAAATACATAATTA
Organism: Saccopteryx bilineata; assembly: GCF_036850765.1. Taxonomy (NCBI): domain Eukaryota; kingdom Metazoa; phylum Chordata; class Mammalia; order Chiroptera; family Emballonuridae; genus Saccopteryx; species Saccopteryx bilineata. The sequence continues at coordinate 390,091,841 of NC_089490.1, read as the reverse complement.
GTAGGCGTGCCACGATACCACAACCCCTACAACCCTCGATGGAGCGGTAAGTCAGGTAAGCCGAGCGTTCTCCCAAAGCTTAGTGCGCATAACCTGGGTTCTCGGGCACCTCCGAGCTGGAAGGCAAGTGACCAGGAGACAACCAAGGCTCTAGGAAAGACCATCCCTAAGACTGTGGCCTCTCAAAGCCAGGGGCCAGGTGAGTGACATAAGGAGCCTTTGGGAACTAAACAGGCACATGCATGGGAGAGGGACACTGTTCATGAAACATCTGGCACAGGGTCCAGAGGGCCTGCGGTGCGCAGAGGGGAGAGACCCGTCTGGCAGATGCTGTCATGGGAGGTGGGGTGGAGGCGTGAGGCTGAAGGTGGCGGGGTGACAGAGCAGCAGATGAGGGGAAGCGTCAGCATGCAATGAGAGCGCTCCAGCTGTCCGCTGCCGCTGGCCACCTTCCACCCCTAGCCCGCAAGCCACAGCAAAGTCACTCCTCAGTGCTCCTCACTGCCCTGCACCACTAGCTCCGGGGTCCTGTGCCCAGCCAGCTAGGTCCCCTGCCAAAAACACTCCTTAGGTTTCTGATATTTTTAATCACTGGGAAGAGATATCAGGTAAAAAAAAAAAAAATACACGGAGCTGCTTCTCTCCGTGCTTTCTACCACGATTAAATATTTCAGCGCAATATCCAGAGGACACAAAAGTTAGAGTAAATTCAGAAGAGTCCCTTGACTTGTCAGAGATGAAAATCAAATAAGATCTCAACGGCCCCCAGAAGCCAACCAATATCACCTGGCCCACTCGCAGGCCCTCCGTTGACATGAAGCCAAAGTAAGAGGTTTTTTGACTCTATAAACACTGCCAAACTCAAAACATAAAATAAACAAACAGTGCCAGGCTCTTCACAACAAGCCCCTGGTGGGGACTCTCTTTGGGATGGAGTTCGTCCCGAGTTCAGACTGTCGGAACCTGGCTGGTGACTGGTAGCGCTGGATCATCCCTACGTTACTTGCGTACCTCTGACAAAGTTTCCCCCGGGAGCAGCAGTAATCCCACAGTTGCCTTATCCTCAATGACATAACAGGGCCTCCTCTTTAGCTACAAAGAAGACAGTTTCCACCTGACACCCAGCAAGAGCCCGTGATGTGCAGTGAAAGCATGGAAAGCGACAGGGGAGGCGACAACCAGATCCAACGAGTCATCAGGCACGGGGCTCCTGACCAGCACTCGTAGGCTAAAATGTTTCTCAGAGCATCCTGGCTTGGCAAAAGCAGAGCTGCACTTACCTTTCAGACTGGGGAAGGGCGTGGTCTTCTCCCGGGCACCTTTGGTGGGCAGCGTGAGGTTGGAGAGACTGAAGCTTGTACTGTGGTTCCGATACAGGCTGCCTATCGAGGGGAGGGCATGAGAGCAATGAGTTAGGGGGATAGAGAATCAAAGCATTCCACTCTGATGACTAAGTCATCGTCGTCACCTTCCTTCTTTCCAAATGTAACCCCAGTGCCCCGACCTATCTTAGAAAGGGCCACGTCTAACTCAGGGCAAACAAAGGGGCCACCGCCAAGATTGCTCAGAACCCAGTAACAACTTGCTCTGACTGCCTCCCATGATAATATGCAAGTCTCTCATCTACGGTTAATTTGGCACAAAAGCCGGCAGTCAGTGAGCTTCTGGTCTAAAGTTGGTTCTGTCCCTTTCCAGCTTCTGAAAAAAAAAACCCAGTCACAATTGTCTCCTATGTTGGCCTTCTCTGGTCCCGAGTCTGTCTTCAACCTTTAACTGACACCACCCCTCATTTCTGGAAATATTCTCCATGCATAAAAGTCAACCTCATATAGATTTTAAAGCATGTTCAGGAAAAAGTCCTTCACCAGATAAAGAAGATACTAGATATCTAACAAGAGTATTTCCACAAAATACACATACAAGGGTATCCTTTTTAATAAAATATTGGTGGCCCTGGCTGGTTGGCTCAGTGGTAGAGTGTCGGCCTGGCGTGCAGGAGTCCTGGGTTCAATTCCCAGCCAGGGCACACAGGAGAAGCGCCCATCTGCTTCTCTTCTCTTCCCCCTCTCTTTCCTCTCTGTCTCTCTCTTCCCTTCCCGCAGCCAAGGCTCCATTGGAGCAAAGTTGGCCCCAGGCACTGAGGATGGCTCCATGGCCTCTGCCTCAGGTGCTAGAGTGGCTCTGGTTGCAACAGAGCAATGCCCCAGATGGGCAGAGCATCGCCCCCTGGTGGGTGTGCCAGGTGGATCCCGGTCGGGTACATGTGGGAGTCTGTCTGACTGCCTCCCCATTCCCAACTTCAGAAAAATACAAATAAATAAATAAATATATATATATATATATGTTATTTTTCAGTTGACCTACTATCTTACTTGACATAGACTGAAGCCTTCAGGTATAAAGATAATGATTAATCTGTCCCTGTACTTGACTGACCTCCCCTGAATACACCTTCCGGAGTATCACCGAGTGACCTGAACTGGGACTTGGTAACGCCAACCCAGGCCCAGAGCTGAAGTTCTGAGCGGCATCTGTCGCGGCCAGGCCCTCGCGGAGAGAAACAGGAGAGGCGAGAGAGCTGAGCACTTACTGGCGAAAGACATGATGCCGCCGAAGCCCTCGGTGCTGTTGTTGGAGACGGTGGAGGTGGGAGAGCTCGCCCGAGAGTCTGACTCTGCGTCCGAGTCGCTTGCCAGTTTCAAGCTGTTGGGCCGCAGCAGCTTTTGAGCCCTTGAATGCACAGTGGCACCTATGAGCCCCAGGCAGGGGACCCTAATCTTGCGCGTGTGGGCCTGAGGATACACTGCAGTCACCGTTCCCTTCCCACAATTCCTAAGTGCCCAGATCAAAGCATTGTCCTCGGGGGATGGCAGGACCACGCAGGCATCCCAACTTCTCAGACCTCCTGACTAACCCTCGCCCAGGCTCTGCTGCAATGAGGTCCTTCAGTCACCCAGCTACGAGGCGCCCCCAGGCTCTCACCGATGGCCGCTGCCATGTTGGCTGAATCGGGGAGTGTAACTTTCCCCCTGGTCATCATCATCTTCCTCAGGGGGGAAGCTATATTGAGGCTCGAAGTAGGGACTGTCACAGGCTCGCCGGTGCACTGGCCCCTCTCCAGGTTCTGCCTGACGCCTGTCCGCGTTCGATTTGCCAGTGCTGGGAGGCCCGGGAGGAAGGGGCTTGGAGGCGCCTACTGCTGCCTGGTTGTCCGTCTCTGCGGAGTCAGCAGGTTCCTACAGGCCACATTACATGGAAAGCAGTCACCTGGTGCCCAGTGATGCCTTCCCACATTCTCAGTTTGGCAGGGCCACGCCAAGCCTGTCCAATTCCTATCCTAAGGAACGTGAGAGAAAAGATCTCTGTGGCATCTCTGTTCTCTGTCCCCACAAACTACACAAGGGGGAATCTTAGCTAATCCCTGAACAAAGGCCAATGACCTTCTTCTGCGGTCAAAACTATCTTATAGGCTCCAAGCTATAGGACCTACGGAGAGGAGACAGGAAGACTGTGGAGAAAGTAGCAAATTAAAGAGCTTCATCCCAGCTTTCTTCATAGAGGTGAGGCCACTGCCAGCAGCCCACACCCAGCCCCCCAACAGGAGCTCACGTACGGAGCCGGCCCCATGGATGACGGTGCTGGGGCTACTGCTGGCGGTGGTGCTGGAGCTCGAGCGTGGCGGCAGGTTCTCCTGCGAGTTCTCGCTGTCAGGCCTGGGCTCCTCCGCGTCCTTCTGGCTCTGCAGCTCATCGATCTCCACCTCACTGGCGTCCCCCAGGGCCGCATGTGTCAGAGGATCCACATCTGCCAACACCCAAGGGCGGCAGGTGCAGACCACACCGTCCCAGAACCCCAAGCTGGCCCACGGCTGGCCAAGCCCCCCAAGGACACTTACTAGGAGTATCACCGTTGATGTCACACTTCATCATTTCACTAACGAAGTCACCAAGGGAGGAGTAAGAAGAGCTTGAGTCATCATAATCCATGCTATCACTGCCACTGCAGAAGGAGAACACACAAATCAAATAAGGCAGAAAGAAGGCCCTGGCCGGTTGGTTCAGTGGTAGAGCATTGACCTGGCGTGTGGATGTCCTGGGTTCAATTCCCAGTCAGTGCACACAGGAGGTGCACCCATCTGCTTCTCCACCACTCCCTCTCCCCTTCTCTCTCTCTCTCGTCCCCTTCTGCAGCTATAGCTCGATCGGAGCAAGTTGGCCCTGGGCATTGAGGATGGTGCCATGGCATCTGCCTCAGGTGCTAAGAAGAGCTTGGTTGCTGAGCAACGGAGCAACAGCCCAGATGGACAGAGCATCGCCCCCTAGTGGGTTTGCCGGGAGGATCCCAGTCCAGGCGCATGTGGGAGTCTGTTTCTCTGCCTCCTCTCCTCTCACTGAATAAAAAAACAAAAAACAAAAACAAGCGGGGGAAAAAAAAAGCAGAAAGAAGCTGAAGGGAAAAGAACCGGCCATCGGCCATCGGCACTAGGAAAAATGCAGAGGAGCACCCTTAATGTAAGGCCGGGGAACAAGATAAAATAAAGAAGCTAACACAAAACAAGCAACCAAAATATAATCTGCCTGACCAGGCAGTGGCGCAGTGGATAGCGCGTCGGACTGGGATGCGGAAGACCCAGGTTCGAGACCCCGAGGTCGCCAGCTTGAGCGCAGGCTAATCTGGTTTGAGCAAAGCTCACCAACTTGGACCCAAGGTCGCTGGCTCGAGCAAGGGGTTACTCTGTCTGCTGAAGGCCCATGGTCAAGGCACATATGAGAAAGCAATCAATAAACAACTAAGGTGTTGCACTGCGAAACAAAAAACTGATGATTGATGCTTCTCATCTCTCTCCATTCCTGTCTGTCTGTCCCTATCTATCCCTCTCTCTGACTCTCTGTCTCTGTAAAAACAAACAAACAAACAAAAAAACAGAATATAATCCAAGGCAGTGGTCCCCAAACTTTTTACACAGGGGGCCAGTTCACTGTCCCTCAGACCGTTGGAGGGCTGGACTATAAAAAAAACTATGAACAAATCCCTATGCACACTGCACATATCTTATTTTAAAGTAAAAAAAAAAAAACGGGAACAAATACAATATTTAAAATAAAGAACAAGTAAATTTAAATCAACAAACTGACCAGTTTGGGAACTATGGGCCTGCTTTTGGCTAATGAGATGGTCACTGTGCTCCTCTCACTGACCACCAATGAAAGAGGTGCCCCTTCCGGAAGTGCGGCGGGGGCCGGATAAATAGCCTCAGGGGGCTTCATGTGGCCCACGGGCCATAGTTTGCGGACCCCTGATCCAAGGTTTCAAATGCTGATGTGTAACTTCTGTGAGCTTTTGCCACTGTGTTACAGAGGGCTGGTGAAACCTCTCGGCCTTAGCGGACTGTTTTGCTGCCACCCAGGACCACTCACCTGTCATCGGTAGGGTCAGAGTCGGAGTCACGCTCCGGCGGCACACTCAGCGCCTCTGCCAGCTGGGAGTTGCTGTCATACACGCGGTAGTGGATGGGCTGCAGCTGATGAGCGTACCACTTCGGCTTGTCACCAATGAGGGCCGGGTCAAACATGTCTACCCAAAGAGGAAAAGGAACAGAATAAGCAACAGGAGGGGGGGGGAGCAGGTAAAATGTAAAAGCAAAGTAGAAAAGGAAAGCGCAGGGAAAAGCGAAGGGAAGAGCCATCAGAAGGGACAAAGGCCGAAGGCGGGGCAGCGCAGAGGGCAGGGGCACTCACTGTTGTGAATTCGCTGAAAGGCGTAGTTGGTAGGGTTAAGGATCCATTCCCCAAAGTACTCCACAGCCTGAGTCCTGGCCAGCTTCTCGGCAAAAGGAGTCTGCCGGGGACGCGAGGCTAGAAAGGAGCCGGCTTGGAAAGCGACCACCGGCCGAGGGAACAGGCGCAGGGTGCGCGTGTGCATCTGAAAGCCCTGCAGCACGTTGGGGGAGTTGAAGAAACGGACCATGGCCACTCTGGGGAAGAAAGGGAGGCGAGATAATCCGAGTTCCACGCCCAGCAGACTGACCATTCCTACAAGCCAAAGCCTCAGACCACCTCCCAAAGCCGCTGGCTCCATAGGCTTCTAACATCAAGCAGAGAGATTATTTTAAAGAAGTATCAGTCCTCTTCTTCATTCAAGGCTTAAAATGCCTTACTGTAGGGTGAACTATTTCTTCCCTTTGCTCTTACTAAGGTAGTACATACATATAACCCAATGTTACACATATTTTATATACAAGGAAACACTGGCTCAGGGAAGTAGTCTCTGTGTAAGGAGAGACGATTTAAGAGCTCGTGATTGTCTGATCAGCTTGGTCAGTACCTGGTTGCGACATCCACAGAATCCACGTCATTGCCATAGATGAGGGGGTTGAATTCAGTGGAAGGTGTGGACTGCAGGTCATTGGAAGGCCTTCCCAAAAGAAGGGGGATCTCCTGGCCCTCGTGGAATTTTTCCAGGTTGAGGATTGGCTGGGTGTTGAGACTCATGCTGGCCAGGGCCTGTGGAACAGCAAGAAATTCCTCACTGAAGGCAGAATCCTGGAGAGCTAGACAATCTCATCTCCTGGGAAAGAGCCTCCATCTTTGACATATAAGAATCCAAATATTTTAACCTTTAGAACTAAGGTGAATTACACAGATATTCGGCTCAAGGCAACTTGATCGAATTCAGGACAACAGTTTTCAAATTTACTTTAGCCGTGAAATCTTGTTTTTCAATTGAAATCTATGTGGAAATATAAACAATTGTAACTTCAGCTTCTTTGAAAGACATAAGGAAGCTAGAGCTTCATGTATCTGGTACTGGCAACCTAAACCAACCCCTGAGAGACTCCATGGGGCAGTTTGAAACCCCTGGTCTAGATCAGCGAGCTTCTTAAATGTTAATGAGCACAGATTTCAACTGGGGATACTGTTAAAATGCAGATTCCAGTTCAATAGGTCTGGGGTGATTCCGTACTGCTGCCAAGCCCAGGCGAGGCTAGTGCTGCTGGTCCGTGGACTCCACTTTGAGCAGCAGAGGTAGGAATACAGGATCAACAAGCCCTGTTCCTTAGCTCCTACAGACATTTAAAGTCCAATTCCGCACATTGACCTCTCTGTTTCATTAGCCATACTACAGCAATCATCAAGGATGAAAACACAGCACAGGAATACAGCTAAAGAGCTTTCTGAACTTGCAGCCTTCACTGGACTGCAGTAACAAGGCATCATATTACATCAGCAGAGGTGAAGCAAGTAAGAGGGATGATACAAAATGATCCATTTCAATCCAAGCAAGTATCATAGAGCAGTGGTTTTCAACTACCAGACCACAGATCAGACCAGTGGTTGATCCAGAGGTATTGCTAAGCAACTGAGACAACAACTGGAGACAGACTCCTGAAGACCCTTTGAAGGAGAGAAGGGATTCCTACAGAGACAGAGCTATCTACTGGTGGTCCTCTATCACACATACAGCAGCAGAGGGATGGGGCCTTGCCAGGTTTTACCTTCAGATACTGTGCTCAGCATGCAAGAGAAGAAGAAAGTTAATTAATGAAAAATGCATTTAAGGGATTATGCAAAGAAAGGAATTTTGGGAGAAAGGATTCTATAGGGACCTAGGGATCGATTTAAGAGGAAAACATTTAAAAAGCCAGATCGCCCTAACTCCCTCTTTACAAGACTGAGAGACAATCCAAGGCCATAAAAAATAGCAGAAGTGTCAAGAAACTGAAAGTAAAGGGTGGCAAGAAACTGAAAGTAAAGAGCCCTTTTCTACAGCGTGATAAGCATCAGAAGGTGGGAGGGTAGACGTTAATTAGAAGGAGTCTGAAAAGCCCTCTTTGAGATTCCCCCTGCTGCCCAGGAATGTGCTACACCCCCTCCTAAGCCCACCCAAGGTGACGACTGCTTACTGCTTACGGAAGTCTGAGAGGAAGCTGGCTCCCCACGCAGCTGTCTGCCTACAGCAGTCCTGCCTCAGCTCTGCTCCCTCCCTTTCTCCCTTCTTCACTTACCTGCTTCAAATGTTTCTTCAGCTCCAGTGATTCTGGTTCTGGCAGGACAGGTAGCACGTCTGCATTGGTGGGGGCAATCACCTGCACCAGAGAAGACCTTAGAATGACTGCTTAGTGTACAGATGACGTGTGATGGAATGGTACACCTGAGACCTCTGTAACTTTATTAACCCATGTCACCTCAATAAATCCAATTAAAAACCATTTCTTATATAAGGGTAAGTAAAAAGAACAGGTAGTTGTATTTACAATATTATCATATATACGTGACATGCCAACAGATATGAGCTACATACATACACATGCTTATGATATTCACACTCATCGAAAGGAAATATACCTAAATGTTATTGGCAGCTATCTCTAGATAATAAGATATGGTTTCTATTTACTTCTTTGCACTTCTTTGTATTTTTTAAAGTTTTTATAACGAACACATACAAGGGCTTCCTACTGAAGTTTGTATTCACACTACAGAACGTTCATACACATTTTTAAAAGTCTGTACTGAAAACTGCTTGTTGGCCTTTTGGCTAAGATCAAACGTAGTCGTCTGTTCTCATCAGTTTAATATCTGATACGTCCTTGATCTGAGGACCACGTATTAAATGGATGTTTGGAGCAGGGAGATGGGACAAGAGCTTGCTCCATTCAGGGAAGGTGCACCCCCTCGGGGCCAAGAAAAAAACATCTGTACTGAAAGACAGTTTCTTACTAGAAGGAAAGCCATTAGCTGATCTGCACCATGTGTGGCTATCCAGCAGCTGCACCTGCCCTGCTGCTCTGAGATGCGGGGAGCACTTAATTCTGGCGACACTAAATCGTGTAATTCTTTGAGTCCTAAAAAGGGTCTATTCAACCAACAAAATAAAAGCCAGGATTCATTTTAAAAAACGGCTCCAATGAGTCACACAGTAGACATCACCAAACAAATCAGGGCCTTCCTGGGAGTACTCTAGGAAAACAGGACACCACCCTGTTATAGACCCAACAATGCCTCAGCCAAGAACCTTACCCGATTGCTGTCCAGATCCACCAGCCACACGTCATCAGGCATTTTGAAGTCCAGTTTATAGAGGAAGAAGCTGGCAGGGACCCCGATGATGTACGGGGTGGGAGCCAAGAGCAGCTGTGGAAAGGATAGAGATGATAAGAAACAAAAACAAAACCCACTGTGATCACTTATCAAGTCAGGATTTTTCCAGATAAGAAGACATTTACTCTTCCAAAACCCTTAAGGGTAGATGTGTTTCAAAACTCAAATTTTTTCAGACTTTAGAAAAGTACTAGTGCATATATATGCTGTACATCGTGTAATACCTAGAGCGGCGTAGTCAGTAGCCTATAATCATTAACCGTGATAAATAAAAACCAGAAATAGCATAGGGCCTGACCAGGAGGTGGCGCAGTGGATAGAGCGTCGGACTGGGATGCAGAGGACTCAGGTTTGAGACCCCCAAGGTCACCAGCTTGAGCACGGGCTCATCTGGTTTGACCAAAAGCTCACCAGCTTCAACCCAATGTCGCTGGCTCGAGCAAGGGGTTACTCGGTCTGCTGAAGGCCCACGGTCAAGGCATATATGAGAAAGCAATCAATGAACAACTAAAGTGTTGCAATGCACAACGAAAAACTAATGATTGATGCTTCTCATCTCTCCGTTCCTGTCTGTCTATCCCTCTCTCTGACTCTCTCTCTGTCTCTGTAAAAAAAAAAAAGAAATAGCATAGGTTTTACCACCAGATCAGTCTAAATCAGGTCAGAGGCTGCAGATAAGTAAGCTGTGATAAGGGATTGCTGACCGGTACCAATTGACAGCTTCTTTGAGCAATGAGCCTCCTCCGCCAGAGCCAGACAGAGTTGGAACACAGAGCAGACAGAGACAGAAGGCAGGTCGAGACTCACCTGCTCTGCCGATGCCATGCAGGTGGGCAGCAGCGGGATAACCGGAAACATATACTCCAGGGGGTAGATCATCGCCACAAAAGCCATCACAGACATGGAGAGTGCGTTATAGTCTCGGGACTGTAGCACCACCTGCCACAGGTCAGAAGGGTCACTCGAGAGCATAAATAAGGTTTACGAGAAGACAGCTTCCAACACTACAACTGCGTCTGTTTCTCCATGCCTCTGGCCCCGGAGCTTCCTTCCCACAGTTACCAGTGCTCTGCTCCGCACCCTGCCTCCACCCCCCAACCCACGCCTGCAGTGGTCTTCCCTCAATTCACTCCCTGCGCTCCTAGTTCTTGCACCCCCTGTTCCAGGACCACTCTTTGGAAGAGAACTACTGATATTTCCAAAGAACTACGTCAGTATAGTTAAAGATCATTCACTGAGACCTAGCCGATAGCTCAGTTGGTTAAAACATCATCCCAAAGTGCAGAGGTGGCCAGTTCAATCCCCAGTCAGGGCACATACAGAAACAGATGAATGATCCTGCCTTTCTCTCTCTTCCTTCCTCTCTCACTGAAATCAATGAATAAAAATTAAAAAAAAAAAAAAAGATAATTCAACTCAGTGGCAGCCATCTGAATACATCCCACATGATACCTTAATTCAACCTACAACTACTGAGTTCTTGCTGTGTACCTGGCACCATATTACCTCCTAGAGATAAAAAGATGAAGAAGATGTAGTCCCTGCCCTCAAGGAGCTCACGGTCCAGCCTCCATCACATTTCACAGGTCTGGAAAGCTGGGCTTCTCACCTTGTGCTCCAGCAGAATGCAGGCCAGCACCTGAAGGCAGGCATCCACACCCAGCAGTTCCAAGGGGAGGTGCAGCGGGAAATCCACCAGCGTGAATCGAGAGGGGTCTGGAAGAGCAAAGGTCAGAGCTGGCTGGAGCTCCTGGGGCAGGACCTCGATGTCTACTCGCTTCTGCCCAGAGACGGGGACCGGGGAGCGCAGCAGTCGGTAGATCCAGGCCTCGATCTCTCGAAGGTCGTGCAGAAGGGCACTCGACTTCTCCTCCACTAGCAACGATCCGGTGAAGATGCGCCACATGGTGTCCCTGAGGAGTGGGGAGCAGGAAACAGACACGTAAGCACCAGGAGCTGACACCTCGCTGCAGTCCAACGTAATCATCGGGGGTATAACGACAGCAATTGGAAAAGCCCACACTTTGAGCTCAGCTAGGACCACAGGGCCCGCACAAGAGTGAGAACAAGTATGAAAATGTATGCGTGGCAGGACTCGTCCTGCTCACCATGAAACACCATATTCTTCAGCAGCGATCCCAACACACTTACGGTAGCAGGTCCAATTCAGGAGCAGTCCTTTGCTTAGTACGGACTGACATTATATGCTTACATAGGTCTGAAGGACCTCAGGCTTTAGAGAAACTTCCTGTGCCCCTCACAGACCAATGAAACCTTATCTCTTAAATGCTCCCCTTCAGCACCAGCGGCAAGCCGTACCTCTGTATGCCTCGAGGGATGCCCAGTTTCTTGCCTAGCAGCCGCTCACTGCAGCAGTCCACCAGACGTTTGAGGGTGTACAGACACTCTCGGAAGGTGGAGAAGAAGGGGTAGTGGCTGAGCACACACAGGGACGTCAGAGTACTGTTGCGGGAACGGCTCCCCGCCTTGGTCCGGCGTTTTACCCGAGGTGACTGGTTCACATCCGGGGTGGAGTCGGCGCTGGGAGGCTGCAGGGAGGAGCCACTCTCCGAGCTCTCGGTGCCCGCCTCTTCCGAAACGGAGGTGGCTCGGGGCCCTTCCTTCCCGCGGGACCCTGCCCCGGCTTCCCCCTTCTCTTTAGGCAGCCGCTTCTGGAAGGAACGGTAGAAGTTGACACAGATGCCATAGCGCGTGACTCCAGTGTCCTTCTCCGTGAGGGTGAAGACAAAAGAGGTGTCGTCCCGCAGGCTCATGCGCCGCTGCCGCACACTCAGACAGCCCTCCGGCTGGCAGAAGAACACCACATCCGGGGGCAGGGGGAACTCAGCGTGGTCCTCCAGCGGGTAGCGCCGCAGCAGCTCAGGAGTCTGGGCCACACTGTCACTGCTCGGGTGCCTGAAGCGGATGAAGACCGAGTCAGCAGCCCGAAGGGAGAGGGTGCTCTGTCAGGTTTTACCACGGTCAACAAGGAGAGTTCAAAATGCTATTTTGGATCAGATTACTAACTGCGGGACCTTGGAAAATATGGACGCTGCTTGCCACCTTTAGCTGGTAGCTCAAATGAGCCCTGCACTGTCATGAAGACACCTACCCTGAAATGGGAGAAAAAACTTCAACCATAAAATTACCACTCACACCTTTCCAAGGTGCATTAGCTCAAATGAATCACTAAAAGAGCATATGTAGGAAGAGAAAGAGCACAGTGTACTTTCCTTTTTTACAAAACAAGGAAATTGGCCCTGGCTGAGTAGCTGAGTTAGTTAGATCAGGGTTGGGAACCATTTTGGCTGAGAGAGCCATTAACGCCACATATTTTAAAATGTTATTCTGTGAGAGACATACAACGACCTGTGTACATTAGGCATTATCCAATAAAAATTTGGTGTGGTCCCGGAGGACAGCTGTGATTGGCTCCAGCCACCCGCAACCATGAACATGAGTGGTAGGAAATGAATGGATTGTAATACATGAGAATGTTTCATATTTTAACGTTATTATTATTTTTTATTAAAGATCTGTCTGCAAGCCAGATGCAGCCATCAAAAGAGCCACATCTGGCTCACAAGCCATAGGTTCCCGACCCCTGGGTTAGAGCATCATCCTAATACACTAAGGCTGCGGGTTCAATCCCTGGTCAGGGCATATACAAGGAACAATCAATGAATGCATAAGTAAGTGGAACAACAAATTAATGTTTCTGTCTCTCTCTCTCCAACCAAAAGAACAAAACAAAACAAACAAACAAGGAGTGCTCAATCTGGGAGCACACATACAAACAAACAACAGAACAAGGAAACCGGGGTATACAGAGTGCATTTGCTCCAGAACACAAAGATGCTAGTTAAGAGGAGTTTTGCTCCGTCTGTTCCTATAGGCCTCTGCTCCCTCAATCCACCTGAGGGCTGTTTTCACAAGTGGCAGCGATGCTCTTGTCAGAGTAAAATAATGAAGGAAGAATGAGACATGCAGATCAACATGGAAATGGAGAGGGAAATAATTTTGTGGCTATCTTAGAGGACAAGACAAAAATCAGTCTCTTGGTTACCTGGCGCCCACGATCACTAGATAGTCAAGTAACCGAGGACAGAATTTCTTCTTTTGCACCATGGTTCCAATTCATCGGCTCATCTCAGAGAGACCTCAAGGCACCAAGCAAGGAGTCAGCATTCCCAGGAGGAATTCTGTTATTATCTGAAAATCCAAGTCTAGTAGGAAAAAAGTACTGATAAGATCCACGGCTGTGGCCAGGGGACTCAACCCTGTTGGCTTCATCCCAGCCAGGGGCATAGGTCAGAAGGCCTCCCATTTTAGTACTAAAGATAGGAGAACCCGACACTTTTCCCAGCCTAGAGTTTGGTCTCGGCTTATGAGTTCACGGAGTCAAATAACAAAAAGGAGGATAAGTAATGGTTCATCTCTCCATCCCTACAAACCCAATTCTTTCTCAGCCTTGCCTCCGGGGCTCTGTTTCTGAAAAACAAACCCAGTTAGTCTAATCTGGACTCAATCATTATGATAACAAAAATTAAGTCACTTTCAGGACCGCTCCAGGGTGGATCAGGGTCAAACCAGACTCTCTAATCAGCATGAATCTGTACTTCTAGCTCTAGATGGAAACCTAATTATTCTCTGTTCCAATATTCTGCCTTCAGCTTGATGTGAAACTACCATATAGACTGTATAGTTGATTGCTCTCAGACAATAACTACAGCTGGCTACTCTACCCTGCACAACCTCAAATGAAGAATATTTATCTATGCCCCAGTTGCTTTATCCAAACCATTTTTTATCCCTCTTTAAGCAGAAAAGGGACCCAGTGGCTAAGGCTACTAGCTCTGCCCTTGGTGCTGAATCATAGTCTTTCTCCTCTATTTCAGTCCCAGGATTGGCATCAGTAATACAATACACACAGATGAGCCTTGTCTTTCTATATCTTACAAAGACTAGCAATTGGATGAAGAAATAACAGAACTTCTGCAAGGACAGGGAGAAGTGCTCAGAGGAATTTCTAAATCACAGTCCAAATATTAAGAAAAGCTTATAGGGTCATAATTATAATTTATTTCCTGTTGGGTCTCCATACACTTCTGTAATAAAATGCTTCACTCTACCTCAAGATTATTTCCACTGTTTCCAGAACTCCACCTCTGTGCTCTGCACATGGCTACACTAAGACCTTGTTCTCTGTCGCACACACAGACCCCCACTACACTACACTACACTACACACACACTCACACACCAGTCCCTTTTTTTGCTACTGCATGCACTCCCATACACACATACACACTTCCTGTATGCCCTATTTGATACAGATAATGAGTAGAAGTTCTATGCTTTTTCTCCCTTACTTAATAATAATAGAGACCTAATTGCAACACCTCTCAAATCCTCAAAACACTGCTCCCTCCTTTCCCTGGCTCCCAATAGAGAACCAGCAGGTAATAGGATTCAGTTTTATCTCCATAGTGACTATGGCGCCCCATACTATTTATAGCAGAGCCACAGCCCCACCCCTGCTTGGTGACCTCACAGTACTAGCAGCTGCTACTCCAGAGTTGACCAGGGCCCATAATAGTTCACTTTCCTTGACTCTGGACACACCTCTTTCGTTGACAGCACCTGCAAATTATTAGGCTATCTTCTCCCCATCTGTCTTTTGTTTGCAGTTTGTCCTAATTCTGGAGTTCGACAGAGTTATCTCCTTTCCACACAACCAAAGCCGAGTTCCCAAGCATGCCATATACTCCTTTCTAGGCATCACTGTCACCCAGAAAGTCCTCTGGTTCTCTCCTCTGCTCTGGAGCCAGGAGCATACTGCGGAAGTGGAGGGACACTGTTACAGAGCTGAATCGAGCTCCTCCCAACGAGAATGAGGCCAGAGAAACACAGAAACTAAATGGGAGATGGGGAAAAGCATAATTCGTTCTATGAAGAATTATGTGGATAATGCCTAGGATGAAAGCCAAAGGACAGTAAGTCTTCACTTAATGCCATCAGGTTTGAAAATGATAGATAACAAAACCAACTTTGCCATAGATTAATTGACAAAAACAAAAGTTAAGGTCTTACAGCATCTCATCAATGTTATAACTAAACAATGTTGAACAAAATGACATTATTTGAGGATCTGCTGTATCTTAAACTAAAACAGAATTTACAGGACCAGAGCTCAGGGCTAAGCCTTGAAGTCTATATTTACATTGAAAACCTGAAATCCTCACACCTGAAGGATCTTCTATTAACATATTAGGCATCAGGCTTCTAGCCTTGGTGGGATCCCACCCCCTCTCCACTGAGAATCATTTGCTAAAAATCAGTCATTTTCAGGATCTACAACGCTCATCTCCCTCCAGAGCCACAAGGACCCTGAAATTTAGTGACCATTCCAAGTACTATCAATAGGATAGATTTTTAGACACAATTACTATCTCATCAAAAGCCACTGCCTTTGGTTATTCGGATTGCAGAGCTAACAAAGGTTTTTCTTCTCATTCTTGATCCTCCTCACAAATCCTCTAACACCACTTGTAAGTTACACTCTCTTCATATCCACCCAAGCTCAGACTCAGCTTCTTGCCTCAACCGTATTTACTAACATGGAGCCCCTGGTTCTTAGGTTCCACATTCCAGAGGCATCAAGCTCAAAATGCATACCTAGCTGCTAGAAGTCCTACATCACCATCCACTCCATCCAGACGCAGACTTAGAACCCACAGACCTTTCTTGAAGTCACTGATGTCTTTTCAGCCTACAAGAGGCCACATTAACCAACCCTTTGGATTCGTCCCTTTTTCTGAGCAGGATGTCACAGTAAAACCACAGGAACCGGAGAGCGATATGACATCTTTGCTGACGTGAGCACAAGAGGCTCTCTCACCTCCTCCCTCCCCTCCCCCCCCCAGGCAGTGACCTTGCAAGCACAGCAACACAGACTGGTCCAGCATGGGGGAGAACACAGAGCAATGAGGCAGGCAATAGGCAGGCTTGGGGAGGAGGGGAAGGCAGGAAAAGGAGGAAGAATTTAGAGATGCACGAGGATGGGGAGGGAAGCAGTTGCAGGAAAGATTAAACGTTACCCCCACTCTCTAACAGGCCAATATTGAAACACCAAATTAAGATATATATTTATTTATTTGTGTGTGTGTGTGAGAACCAAATGTGGTTCTTCAAACCCTAACCCAAAATAAGGCGCACACGCACACGCACGCACACGCACGCGCGCGTGCGAACCAGGTGCCAATCCCCGGTCGGCCCTTGGGCTGGACAGCTTTGCCCGCCCCCTCACCTGCTGGACAGTTCTCCCCCGCCTCCTCCCCGGAACCAGCGCCACCCGCCAGCCCGGCAAGAATCGAGCCCAGCTGCGGCGATCTGCGCCCAGGCCGGCAGCTCGCACCCCCTCGGCGGCTCGGAGAGCCCCCACTTGTAGCCCGCCCCTTCCGTGCGGACCCCTTAGTCGCTCTCGAGACCCTATGCACCCCGACGTTCCATTAGGGCCTCTTGAGACCCCATCCCTTTAGAGCCCTTGTTTCCTCTCGGAGCCCGTTTTCCCCTCTAGGAGCCACGTCCCGAATACCGTTCCAGGGCCCCCAGGGGTCCGGACCTTCCTACCTCCCGAGCCTCGGGGAACCGGTCAGGCCGAGCCGACGTCTCCCGGCAGCAGAGCGTCAATCGCTCCCCGACGCGGGCGCCGCTCGGAGCGCACGCCAGTTCCGCGTCTGCACGGGAGGGCGCGCACCACTCCGACCCGGAGCTGGAGAGGGGGCTGAAGGGGGCCGGGGGCCCTACCATTCGCCCCCGCGGGGGAACAGGGAGGAACCAAGCCGCGCGCTGAAGGGTGGAGCCGACTTCGGGAAAAAGGCGGCTACGCACACACCTATACGAGTGGAAGTGGGAACGCGATGGGGAGCGCAGGGCCAGCCCAGCGGCACTGCGTGCCAAGGGGAGGACCCAAAGGAATACCTTTTGTTTAGGTTGCGCCGATTTTAACTCGACATGGTAATGGAGCCCATTCCGACGAAATGTGCATTAACCGGGAAGCTACTTCTCAAGATAAAGTGCTCCGGAGACTTTCCGACAGGCCCCCCATCTCACCTTTCTTCCCCCGCACACAACTTGGGAGTGCCCAGCCGCCTGGGCTGGGAAGCCGGCCGCAGGACGGTGGAGCCTACCAATTCAGGGGTGGCGGGGGGAACTGGGGCCGGAAGGCGCGGCGCTGTATCACCTACACCGGGTGATCGCCAGGGAAGGGGGCGTGAGCGGTACCGCGGTGCCCGCTGGGAAAGGGAGTCCAGAACTGAGAGGCCCAGCCCCAGGCTGGGCAGCCTTCCCCTGGCCTCTGGGGACTTTTCTTTCCGTCCCATAGTCGTGGGGACAACTGGAGGAATTGTCGTGCCCACTTTTTCAGATGCCAACGAAAAAAACCAAGGCATTGTTCGCATGCCACACAACCACAGGTGCATAGCTGAGGTGCCAGTTCTGAAATTCAACAGCCCCTCCTCCAGAGAAGGACAACACGACCTCCCCACTACCCCCCCCCCCCGCCCCCAGTACCATCGTGAAAGGGGCAGAGGGCATCAGCATTTTATTTACCCTCTCAGCGCAATGGGGCTAGGAAAAGGAGGCCGGCACTTGTGACTTGTCTCCCTCCTCTGAGTCAGAAGGTGATCGTAGAGGACACAGGCTTCCCTCCTCTGTTACCGCTCCCCCACCCCCAAACCAGAAGTTGTTTCTCTCATTCTGTATTCATTTTGGTCTTCCTGTACGAACAGTACCAGACCAACCTATTAGGGCGGCAGCCCCTAGGCACTTATGGCCTGGCCTGGCCAAGCCGCAGAGTGACAGTGGAGAATTTTTCGTGGGGCCCTGTGGGGGAAACAGGAAGTGGTGGAGGCAGGATGGGCAAGGCCCTAGAGAACCCTGTGCAAAGTGGCCCCGGGGTTCATCCATTTGGTCGGGTCAGCACAGCGTTCAAATGGAGCACAGCTTCGGCAGGACCCCCAGTGCCCAGCAGCCACAAAACTCCCAACCCTTTGACTCTCCTTTAATGCCACGTGAGGATCTCCTTTGCCCAGCTCCCAGGAAAGTTTGCCCTTCTCTGGCTGTTTCACCTCTAGGGGGCAGCCACCCTGCCTAAGCCAGCCGGGAAAACAAGATAAGGGGGGAAGAACAGTCATTCATGCACATCCCAGATCTCAGAGAGCAGTGGGGGTAGCTTTTTGTCCTGCAGGCGCAGCGCAAACACTTGCTCTGAGTGGACGCTGTTCAGTGTCCGGAGGCTCACCAGCTTCATTAGCATCCGTGGGAACATCAGCCGGTCCTGGGGGAGGAAAAGGACAAGTATGGCCTTTGTCCCTCTCCAGGGAAGGGGGGCAAGCACAGGGGAGTTGTCGGAGAGGTAGAGAATTCTCTGCACAATATAATCACAGAGGGATTCTTGAAGGGAAGGCAGGTGTGCCAGGGAATGAGCCTGTGTTGAGAAGGGGCACCCAGGGAGGACTCACATGGGGGTGGTGGATGGAGACGTAGGCATGCAGGGCCTCCACATATGTGTGTTGCAGCCTCTCTACCTGGAGCTGGTCCTGCACGTTGGGCCGGTCTATAGTTCACCAACAGAGTTGAGGAGCAAGTCTGGCCAGGATCCATTCCATACCCCAAATCACAACTGGAAATAAGAACATGTCCTACCCAACCTCTCCTATCCCAAAGTACACACGAAAGGCCTTCAGCCCTGCAATGCCTGCTTAATGGCCCTGCAGCCCTCCTCAGTCAAGTCTCTTGCTCATTTTCCCTCTTGCCCCTCCGCACCTGCAGAAAAGATGCTGATGGCAATGAGCAATGCAAACTCAGCATCGTTGAGTTGGAGTTCATTCATAGCTCTGGAGAACTCGAAGATGGGGTTGATGAATTCCACTTGCAGCCCTGGGAGGACGAAGGGAGGCTGGGCATGTGGCATGAGCAGCAGGAACTTCCTTCTCTCCAAATCCACAACTTAGAGAACCACTAAGAACTCAATAAGAAGTCTCCAGGGCTCGGCTCTGTAACCTTGGGCAAATTTCTTAACCTCTCTAAGCCTCATCTGTGAGATGGGAATCATCTGAATTTATAAGACTGTTGTGATAGCTAAATGATAAAGCATGCAGAGTACTTAGCACTGTGCTTGGGACATAGGAGGTGCTGGATTAAACTATAATAATAATTCTCTTACTCTTATTAAAATTCTTGAAGCCCTCCATTACTAGAAATAGAGGCAACTCATTTTAGTTTATAAAGACTTTTCCACTGGCAATTGGACTTACTTATTTGAATACTTAGAGATACAGTTCATATTTCATATCCCAGGGGAACTTAGCAATGCGGTTGAGGGTATGGACTCTGGTGCCAGACTGTCTGGGTTTGAGTCCTGGCTCTACCATTTATTAGGCTGTGTGACCTTTGGTAAGTTATTTAACCTCTCTGAGCCTTGGTTTTCCCAACTGTAAAATGGAGATAAGAGCATCACCTCATAATGGGTCCTTAGAATAATGTGTGGCACATATAATAACTACTATATAAATGTTTGTTAAATAAGTAATAAAATTTCTAAAATAGAACCAGTCTTCTTGAGGAGACTTAACAAACTATACCTAAAGTCATGATATCTAAAAAATACTTCTCCCATACACATTGTCAAAGTCTCCCCAGCCCACACTCTCCCCTAGGCTTTCTCAGATTTCTTTTAGCAACCATCTGCTAACTTTTCCATTCGAGGTTTCTTGATTAGTGACTTCCTGTACTTTCACCGTGATGTTTATCAAATGTGTGTTGGTCCATTTAATGGACAAGCCCCACTTTATAAAGTATTTGTTGGTGAGGTACTGAGCCTTGAATTGTGCTGAATAGCCTATTTGTACAGAGAGGACAGGAGGTTGTAGAGTTGGATTATGCACCCTGAAAGGGTCTGCTACTGCTTGCTGCATGAACATCTCCAATGCCATCAGTCCACATCATTAGTCATGTGGAGGGGGAAGGAGATGGGACAGAAGAGAGCCCCTGTTCTTCCTCCCCAAGGCCTCACTGACAAAATAACAAATAAAAGGCAAAGATGATATCAAAACTGCTTATATATGAATCTATAAATAGTACAGATTCAGATAACACAAGCCTGAAAATACTGAAGGAACACGCACAAGAACTGGCAAGTTTTCAAAAGGAGGATGCTGTGAAGAAGAAGGCCATGGTTAAGGAGGGCTGGGATAATAATCGCTTAGGGAAAGGTGGTTTGGTAAGGGGCAGGGCTGGGCTTTTCAAGATAGAAAAAGTCATTCAATGGCCCTTATTAGGAGCCCATACATTCTGGCAGCACACAGAAGGCAAAAGCTGTCAACACAGCCCTGTCATGCTCTAGAGTTAAGGGAGAACTTTCTAGAAAGCTCACAGCCTGTGTTGAGACAAGAGACACATGAGCTGGCCTGAAACCATTAAGCAGCAGAGAAGACTTTATGAGCTTTTTTCCTGGAAGCCAGGACCTACCAACCCCAAGAATGGAGTCATGGTGTCAGCCATATTTTACAGACCCGCTCACTCAGCTGTCAGACTTCTCGGTCTCCTGTTGAGCATCAGTTCCAGTCCCTCCAAAACACCCTCAGCCTCCTAGCCTCTCCTAACTCTGCAGCAACTGAACGTGAGCAAACCAGCACTGCTCAGTCTGCAAGCGAGCATCAGGTAGAGAGCAGCAATAGGAACCAATTTTTGGAGACAATTCTCCAAGTACAGGATGGGGCAGAAGCCTCCACTCTTATTTTAGAGCTGCCCCATCCAGGCGCGTCTGCTGTGTATCAGCCCCAGTTGCATGGCACTTCACAGAGCGCAGGTGAGGAAGAGTCTGGTGAAGTTAGTGCACGTGATCCTTAAGGAGCACATCCGATAAAGGCTTGCTCATTACTGACTACTAAAAGGCTCAGGATGGTTTGTTTTCAAGCTTTTTTTCCTAGCTGTAAAATCTTTTCTTGAAGCAAAACATTATGCAGAAGCATGATGTATAACAGAGTTAAATGGATCTTCTTGTCTGGCTCCATTTAAAGTAAGAATGAAGGAGATTCCTGTGCCCCGTTGTTTCTTCTCTAAGGTGACACTTCTATGGAACCCCTCCCTCAGGTTCCTTGGAACACAGTTTGAGAACCACTGGCCTAAGGCGATAGGAGCCTCTCTGGGACAGATGAGAGAGGCCTCTCAACATTCCAACTTTCTGTTTTGGAAAAACAGGTGAAGCCTTCCCTTGACAGCCACCCAAACCTTGGGCCTGTGGCTTTGGAGACACTATGGGCCCCAGGACAAAAAGTGTCTGTCCCTCCACCCAGTCCCTTTGTGATCTCAGTTCTCACCTGCTTTGACAAAGTCTTCCCGGTTATAACTGAAATCTTTGAGGAAGGTGATACTTTCACTTCCAGGGTTGTACCTCCGAGATGTCTCCAGAAGCATTACCTGCACACAAGCAGCAGACGTCAAACAGGGACACGGTGGGCTGGTCTTGGCACGGGGCACCTTCAAGGCAAGGGTCCTACTTCCCAGTGGGTCTGGCTTCCCGGCTGGCTGGCTGGCTGGGGGCCCTTCCCCACAGACAGTCCCACTTGGCTCTCCCTTCACCCCTTGCCCTGCCAGCCACCTCAATCGCGGAGGTCTTCAGCAGGGCGATCTGGTCCTCTCGGCTGAGCTGCAGGAAGCCGGGCAGCTGTTTGGCGAAATCAACGATCTCCTGCACAGAGACGATGGCCAGCTCAGTGAAATGGGCAAAGCGCTGCTGCCGGGCCTCCCAGCTCTGGGGATCTGGTGCCATGGGCCAAGGCTATCCAGAAGGGCAAGGAGGGAAAACACAAACCGCCCTGAGTCAGACATCAAGAAGCCAGCCGGTGCTCTGGGCACAGCCGCCCTCCCCAGGTCCCTCGGGTACCGTGACTCGAAGCTGGTCAGAAAAGGAGCGTCTGTTACACTGTTGCTGGGCAGCCACCAGCTTCTCAATCATGCCCAGTTGCTCTGGGCTGAGTTGGGGCAGGATTTGGGGCGGGGAGGATGCCCTTGATGGCATGAAGATGGCCTGGGCCTGTTCCTCCTCTTGTCGCTTCAGTTTCTTCTGTCGGATCTGTTCTTCCGACAGGACACCTACGGATGGGCCAGATGTGAGGAGGGAAGAAGAGGGGGAAACAGGAAGCAAGAATGGGCCAGAGGGATAGTTTGAGGCTCCAGAAAAGCAGAGATCAAAGGGTAAAGGCAGGGAAGAAATGTTCATCCATATTTAGGGACCACACAGGAAGGCCCTGTAGGCTTAGCTTCCTGTCTGTGCTCACAGCCTGGCATCTGCCGGTACCCTCTTTCCCATCAGCCCCTTCCCCGTTCCTGTCCCCAGGTACTTGTACTCACACTCTTCCCGCATGCCAGCCTGGCGGCATTTGCGAAGGCGACACTCCTGGCACTTGCGACGCATATAGGTGTCCATGGGGCAGTGGCCCCCGCTGTGGCAGACGTAGCGCGCCCCTTTGATGACACTGCGGCGGAAGAATCCCTTGCAGCCCTCACAGCTCAGCACGTTGTAGTGGAAGCCAGAGGCCTTGTCCCCACACACACTGCACATCTCGTTCCCCAGCATTTTGGGGGCTGGCCCCTTTTTCCGCTTTTGTGGACGGAGCTCTGGATACAGGGAAGTGCCTTAATGTTCTTCTCCAAGAAACAGGCTCAGTGCCCAGCTGGCCACTGCCCTGAGCACGCGGTGACCTTCGTGCCCTTTTAACACGCAGTCTAATCTCTCTATCATAAGAAAGTATCTCTTATATGCCAAGTGCTGTTTATTATGTCCCAAGTATGTCTCAGTCCTTTACTTGCACTGATCCTGAAAACAACCATAAGAGATGGCTACTACTATTATTTACATTTTATGAGTAAGACTCTGAGGCTTAGAAGGGCCTAAGGTAGAGACAAAACTCACACTCAGATGACTCAGGTCTACCTGACACCAAAGCCTTGGTACTTAAACATGACTTTATACGGTAAAAAGCCCCAAGATACCCCTTCCAGATCCAGGAAGCCCCTAGCTCCTCCAAATCCAGCATCTCCTCACCTGCGGCCTCTGGAGGGGCCTCAACCCAGGGGAGCAGGGCTATGGGATCTGGTGCCTTCAGCCCCATCCCCGAAGCGTCCCCGGCTGACGAGGGCATGCTGACTTCCTCCCTGAGGATGCAGTTGCTGCCTCTCAGCGCCGGGCAGCTTGCATTTTGTGCATCTGGTTCCCACAGCTCCACTGCAGAGTCTGAGCCCGGAAAGAGGCACAAGGCAGGGTCTCAGGTCGTCTCCCCTCCACTTCCCCAGCGTCCTGACAGGGAAACCGCCGGCTTATCTTCACCCGTAGAGGGCAGCAAAACATTGGCTCTGGCTTCGAGACCCTGGGTTTGTGTGGGCTCTGGGGCTAGTTGCTTGCAATTCCCGACACCTCAGTACCTTAAGTGAGAATGTTAACCTTTGTCCCCTTGGGGGGCTGACATGCATCTATTTCAGATATCACATAGAACTCTTAAAAGCCAGAGCTGGGTAAACACTGGACATGCCAACTCTCCCCAGCAGCAAGCCCAGAGTGAGAAGGACCAGTGGGTGCCTGCAAGCGCCAGGCACCAGAACCAGTCTAGAGGAATCCTGGGCAGAAGGAGGCGAGGATGGCGCTAGGCTGCTCCCCAGGGAAGGGCGGAAAGCAGGGAGTGAAGGAGGCTGATTCCTTCGGGAGGAGAGAGCTGGGGTCCTGGCTGAGGGGAAAGGGCTGGAGTGAAGAAGCTTACCAGGGGAAACATCAGGCACAGAGGCCTCCAGCCACAAGGACATCTCTTCCTGGAGCTCTGGACATTACCAAGCAACTGACCTGCAGGAACAAGCCAGGTTATACCCTTCCAGAACTGGGCTCCCTCTTTATCATGCTAACAACAGAGCAGCTAACGTTTACTTGGCCTGTGCAGAGGCTTTACATGCCCCCCCCCCCCCCGCCGGCCCAGTATGCCTATAGAGTCAGGACTATTCTTTTGCCCATTTTACCGATAAGAAAACTGAGTTTCAAAGAGATTAAGTAAGTTGTCTGGCCACACAGTTAGGCAGTAGTAGAGCCAACACTCCAGCTCTGGTCTCTCTGAGTCCCAAGTCTGAGCTCTTGGCCACCTCGGCTTCCTGCTGCTTTTTCTCCCAGGGCTCATCTCCGGGCCCTCGGGGGATGTTGGGGCACATCCACCTTGGTTCTGTCAGAGCCTCTTCCCCCTTCACTCTAGCACTGGGGACAGCCACAGCTGGGCAGGACCAGGACATGGGATCGAGGCTCACTCCATCCAGTGAAATTTGCTGCTTGTTAGATAGCCTCACTCCTGCCACTTCACAGGATCACAGCACAAACCTGCTGCCTCTGAGAGTTGTCCTAATTCACATACAGGACCTCCTCCCTCACAGGCCTTTAGGAGTTATTCTGGGACCTAAATAAAGTCCTGTTGCTGCTCATACCTCCATCACCATCATCATCCCTTACTTCTCCCCAGAGAGGTTCCTTTCCAAGATCCACAGGACACCCCAACCCCCACCCCACCCCCACACACCGGACACACCTAGAGCCCCAGGCAAGTGCTGAGGAGCAGACCCACCGAATGCCAGGGCCACGGGACTTCCTGGCTGGGGCAGTCTCTGGAGCCCCCTTGCTGAGAGAGGAGAACAGTGCAGTCCTGTCCAGGGGGCTTGGCGGTGGCCACAGCTGGAGCTGAGCAAGACAGGGGCTCGGAGCCCCAGGGAAGTAATATGGGGAAAGGCTGATGGGAGGGACTGCCAAGGGGTCGGGCCACTGCTCCTTCCTGCCAGGCAGACCCCGAGTCAGCGGGCTGGAGCCGACTGACTGGAGCCCTGGCCTCCTTCCCCCCGCCCATGGGACAGCTTCCCCTCCATGCTGACTCCTCCCCAGCCAGCCACCCCCTCAGCCAGGCACCACCCCAGCCCCCCTACCCCCAACCACAACAGTCGCATTTCCCTTCAGACCAGCCCAGTTCCACGTCTCCCCTTCCTTCTCCTCACTCAGGCTGCTCTTACAGAAGGACTGCCTCCCAGGCACCCCCACCCCAATCCCGGCAGCCTCCAGAGTCGGTGTTCCCTCCCCTCCATAGACATTTCGTGGAGCAAAGGTCCCAGCACGGTCTGGAATTGCAACACGGAGCCCCAGCCTGCTCTCCCAGCCTCCCTCCTCCTCCCCGGCCTCTGGGAAGAGGCCAAGCTGTCCCTGATAGCCCCAGGCCTCAGCCAAACTGGTACTACTCCTGGAATGGAGAGAGGCAGGTGCTGGGCCTTCCTGGGAGTCTTTGAATGGAGGTGCCCCGTGAGGGCTACCAACAGGGGAGCAATGGCAGGCATGGGATAGAGGTGGGGGTAGAGCTGGCAGGTGACCCAGGTGCCAGCCCAGTATGGGCCTGGGAAGGTATGCAAGTTCCCTTACCTGGGGAACAGCTCCATATGAAGTGATGACAGACTGTGTCCAGCAACTATTGAGATATAGCCGATAGCCGCAGCAGCCTTACCGCCCTGTTGCCTGGAACACGAGATCCATCCCTGAAGATACCGTGTCTTACTGATTTTATCTCCCCTGTAGCCCATGGGTCAGGGCCTGGCAAAGCACAGGCGACAGAGTAGGCCCTGTGTTCCTGTTCATTCCATGAATAAACAAGAAAACAATTATGATCCCCTTCTATCATATCCTTGTCATCTCTAGTCAATTTCATTTCAGCATGTTGATTCAGCTTCTGTGCTCTGGGCTCAGGTTTTGGGTTCAAATCTTGGTCTTGCCTCTGCCTCTTATTGATCTTGATTAAGCCACTTACTTAGTATCTCTGAAGGTCTGTTTCTCTATCTTTAAAACTGAGATAATAATGGTTTTTGCCACCTAAGGTTGTCATGAGAATTAAACAATAAGTCATAGTACAATGTGTGGCATGTAGTTAAGTGTTCAAGAAATGGTAGCAGTGATCATGAAGTTTCCAATCCTGCCTGACCAGGAGGTGGCACAGTGGATAGAGCGTCAGACTGGGACGTGGATGACTCAGGTTCGAGACCCCGAGGTCGCCAGCTTGAGCATAAGCTCATCTGGTTTGAGCAAAGCTCACCAGCTTGAGCCCAAGGTCGCTAGCTCAAGCAAGGGGTCACTCGGTCTGCTAAAGGCCCACTGTCAAGGCACATATGAGAAAGCAATCAATGAACAACTAAGGAACTGCAACAAAGAATTGACGCTTCTCATCTCTCTCTCTTCCTGTCTGTCCCTATCTGACTCTTTGTCTCTGTCTGTCTCTGTCTCTGTCTCTCTCTCTCTCTCTCACACACACACACACACACACATACACACAGTTTCCAAACCTTTTAGCTGTGGAATTTCCCTTCACTTTCAATCTGTATAGTCATCCCTCGTCATATCATGGTTCAGTTTTCGTGGTCTCACTGTATCGCGAATTTTTAAATTGTATATATTTTTGTATCGTGGATTTTTCACTGTATTGTGGGATTTTGCAGTAAAATAAGCAAAATAAGTGTGGGAAAGGTTAATAGCAGTGTGGGAAAAGTTTATAAGGGTGCGGGGAGGGTTTATAAAGCCTTAAAAAATATATAAATAATTAAATATAAGGTTGCTACTTTGTGGACTTTTGCCCATTGTGGGGGGGTTCTGAAACTTAACCCCCGATAGACAAGGGACCACTGTATTGTTAACCTTCCAGTGCTTGTCCCCATATGCAAACTCCTCACTATCTCTTTTGGTCCTTAGAGCAGCCACAGGAAAGAGGGTAAATAACACAAGCTCCATTTTACACACAGAACACTAAGCTCATGGGAGAGGCTTCTCAAAGACCACACACAGTGGCCAGGCTGGGATCAGAATGCAGATGTCCTCACTCCAGTCCCTGAACTCTTTCTTTCTCCTGCGTCAGAGTCCAGGATAGTCTCGTCCTGTTGCCTCTCAGTTCTGCTGGACCAGTGCAATGCTGAGGTAGAAGAAGGCAGGGCTGGGGGCTGCGGCGGGAGAGGCAGAGAGCTCTGGGGATGCTTCAGTCCAGATGTGGGAGGCGAGGACCTGAGGTTACTGCTGGCTGTTCACCCCCTGCCCCACTCCCAGCTTCCTGCTCACAGGCTCTTCCTGTTTTGCCATGAACTCCAGTTCCCATGGGCCCCACATTAAAGTCCAGGCCAGGGGGCCAGGGCAGGCAGCCAGAGGGACCGAAACAGAGATGAGCAGGGCACCAGGAGAGAGGACAGAGAGGACAGGGAAAGAGTGGACGGTGACAGGGAGGTAGGGAAGCAGGATGGGAGAGGGCAGGGAAAGCAGAAATAGAACAGGAGCTTGGTGATAGAGGGGAGGAAGCACAGGGTGGGGCAGGGGGAACAGGCCAGGGCTGGGAGCAGAGGCTTGCGAAGACAGCAGGCTGGGTGGTGTTGCAAAATCTGCCATGTACTCATTTTCGCATTTTAGAAAAGCCCCTCTGACACCCCCTCTCAAAGTTCTGCCTCTAGCTTTTGCTTTTCTTCCTTCTCATCACAAGGTCACCCTTTCACAAGGCTCCCATCCTGGTCTGGACATCTCTGAGTCATGAGCACAAGGCTCTCGTTCCTCGTGCATGGGCTCCCTCCCGTTTTCACAAGGCCCCGCTTTCCTGGGAGAGTAGAAACCAGGACTCCAGCTCCTGGGAAACTGGAGCTGTTCTGTCCCAGCACCCACATTACCCATCAGCTCCCTGCTCCGCCCTTCCCCATGCCCAGTGGCTCCGGGACAGGAGCATAGTCCTGGATGAGCATAGCACTGCAACAGCTGCTTGCAAGGAACTCAGATGGAATGCTGGTCTGGGACCTGATAACTTATCTCCTGGGAGATGGGCAAAGCCTCTCTCATCCATTCCTGACCCGCAACGCCCTAGTCAGCCCGCAGCCCAGGACCACAAACAAGCCCCACCTGGAGCCTTCTGACCCAGCCCAGAGCCAGCTGTGGAACATGCAGTTCAGGGTGCCATCTCCCCCATGGCCGGGAGCTAGCCTCAGCCTCGTCTCAAGCAGAGGAAGAAACACTGCCAGTGCTGTACCAACAGAGCTACTCCTTCAGGTTACAGGGGATCAGGAACCCCTAACCCCCCCGAAGGGGGACTGGAGAGAAAAATGGGAGAAAACCAAAACCTGTTGGCAATATCTACTGTTTCCATAGACCGACCACTGGACTTGTCCCCCAAGCCAGGGCAAGTAGTCAGATGACCAGCAGCTAGAATCCCAAGTCCCACTTTGCTAGCCCCTCCCCACAACACAATCCCACCGGGTGCATGGGGCCTTTCTATCGTTTCCCTGGCTCCTAGAGGCGCACCATGCCTGGGAACACCTTTGCCGGTCTTCTAAGTCACATTTCTGATCCTCAGAACCTCCAAAGGCTTCTCACTACAGCGAGGGGAACCTTGAAGCAAATACAGCAGCATTCACCAGTCCAGGGAACTGGGGACTACCGGATAATTCCCCTGAAAGCGCTCAAATTCCCAGGAGACAGGTCACACAGTATGGTTTACAGGGATGGCCTAGGCCTAGGGCAACTGCTTCTTGCTCTTCCACCATCTGGAAAGGTGTAAAATGTGGGAGCGTCTTGCAGGTCCCTTAAGTGATTTCTGCCCAACCTCCCAGTCACAAGATAGAAAAGAACCCAGGAATTTCTGCTTCTTAGACTGATGAGTTCAGAGGTGATATAGAAGACAGAAGTAACACTTAGGCCCTACTACATTTATCCTCCTACCTCACATATTGCCTAGGAGGCGATAGTTACTAGAAGGGGGTAAATAACAAATTTGGATACAGGTATGCTTGATTCAAAAGCTCAAATTAAAAAAAAAAACACAACCCTTTCCTCACTCCATTACACAAAACTGCCTCCCAGATGGAAATAATGGTTAACTTGCCTGGATTTAGGTTCACTTCTGCCAACACAGGGTAGAGCAGTGATTCCAGGGACCAGGGCTCAGCTATTGGCTCTATCATGTTCTTTTTTTTTTTTTTTTTTTGTATTTTTCTGAAGTTGGAAACGGGGAGGCAGTCAGACAGACTCCCGCATGTGCCCAACCGGGATCCACCGGCATGCCCACCAGGGGGCAATGCTCTGTTGCGACCAGAGCCATTCTAGCGCCTGAGGCAGAGGCCACAGAGCCATCCTCAGCGCCCAGGCCAACTTTGCTTCACTGGAGCCTTGGCTGCAGGAGGGGAAGAGAGAGACAGAGAGGAAGGAGAGGGGGAGGGGTGGAGAGCAGATGGGCGCTTCTCCTGTGTGCCCTGGCCAGGAATTGAACCCGGGACTCCTGCATGCCAGGCCAATGCTCTCCACTGAGCAAACCGGCCAGGGCCTCTACCATGTTCTTGGTGTGACCTTCACTCTTCCTGGATTTCTCACTATACAAACTGGAATATCTGCTCCATTAACAAGGGATACTTCAGGCACAAAGGATATAGCCATATTTGAGCAAGTGGGAAGAAAGGCAAAAGATGAATTTGAGGGAGTTTTGTTCTACTTACCAAAATTTAGTGAGCCCAAGATGAACATTTAAAACTCACAATGGTGCCTGACCTGGTGGTGGCGCAGTGGATAGAGCATCGGACTGGGATGCGGAAGGACCCAGGTTCGAGACCCCGAGGTCGCCAGCTTGAGTGCGGGCTCATCTGGTTTGAGCGAGGCTCACCAGCTTGGACCCAAGGTCGCTGGCTCCAGCAAGGGGTTGCTGAAGGCCCGCGGTCAAGGCACATGTGAGAAAGCAATCAATGAACAACTAAGGTGTTGCAACGCGCAATGAAAAACTAATGATTGATGCTTCTCATCTCTCTCCGTTCCTGTCTGTTTGTCCCTGTCTATCCCTCTCTCTGACTCACTCTCTGTCTCTGTAAAAAATAAATAAATAAAATTAAAACTCACAATGGTTTGGGTAGTTCGCAGGGAAAATAGAGGCATATTAAAAGAAAACACTCAAGAATCTCTAATACACAGTATCTTATCAGTTAGCCATGTCCCACCGCACCAATGTGAAGAGGTTAATTTGTTAGAAATCTCTTTATTGAAGGTATTTTAGGACCACTAAATAGTTTAACAAATGTAACCTGAGCAGCCTGTGAGAAACATCCCATTATAAAGACTACTTAACTGGGAATCAGAAAACCTGAGTTTTTTGTTTTTTGGGGTTTTTTTTGCATTTTTCTGAAGCTGGAAACAGGGAGAGACAGTCAGACAGACTCCCGCATGCGCCCGACCGGGATCCACCCGGCACGCCCACCAGGGGGCGATGCTCTGCCCATCCTGGGCGTCGACATGTTGCAACCAGAGCCACTCTAGCACCTGAGGCAGAGGCCACAGAGCCATCCCCAGTGCCCGGGCCATCTTTGCTCCAATGGAGCCTTGGCTGCGGGAGGGGAAGAGAGAGACAGAGAGGAAGGCGCGACGGAGGGGTGGAGAAGCAAATGGGTGCTTCTCCTGTGTGCCCTGGCCGGGAATCGAACCTGGGTCCTCTGCACGCTAGGCCGACACTCTACCGCTAGAAAACCTGACTTTTAATTCATACTCCTAAACTGTGTGACCTTGGACAAATCACTTCCTCTCTAGGTGTTTTTTTGTTTGTTTGTAATTAATTAATTTATTTATTTATTTATTTTTACAGAGACAGAGAGAGAGTCAGATAGAGGGATAGACAGGGACAGACAGACAGGAATAGAGATGAGAAGCATCAATCATCAGTTTTTTATTGTGACACCTTAGTTGTTCATTGATTGCTTTCTCATATGTGCCATGACTACAGGCCTTCAGCAGACTGAGAAACTTCTTGCTCGAGCCAGTGACCTTGGGTCCAAGCTGGTGAGCTTTCTGCTCAAGCCAGATGAGCCCGTGCTCAAGCTGTCAACCTTGGGGTCTCGAACCTGGGTCCTTCTTCACCCCAGTCCGACGCTCTATCCACTGTGCCACCGCCTGGTCAGGCTCTCTAGGTTTATCTGTAAATACACTGTTCACAAAAATTAGGAGATTTTTTCTTTTTTTAAAGATTTTACTTATTCATTTTAGAGAGGAGCGAGAGAGAGAGAGAGAGAGAGAGAGAGGATGAGGGGAGGAGCAGGAAACATCAACACCCCATATGTGCCTTGACCAGGCAAGCCCCATGTTTCAAACTGGGGACCTCAGCGTTCCACGTCAACACTTTATCCCCTGCACCACCACTGGTTAGGTGGGATATTTCAAAATAAATATGAAGCTACAAAATATCTCCTAATTTTTGTGAGCAGTATAGGACTGGGTTAGAGCAGAGATTCAAAGATGCAGATTTATGAAGCCTATGGGTGGTCTTTATGAACCATTTGAGATTACGTACAAAATTCCACTTGTGTTTTTTTTTAATTTTTTAAAAATTTATTCATTTTAGAAAGGAGAGAGAGAGGAGAGAGAGAAGAGGGTAGGAGCAGGAAGCATCAACTCCCATATGTGCCTTGACCAGGCAAGCTTGGGGTTTCAAACCGGCAACCTCAGCATTTCCAGGTCGACACTTTATCCACTGTGCCACCACAGGTCAGGCAAAATTCCACTTGTGTTTGTGTGTGTGGACATTTTTCTGAAGAGGGGACTAAATTTTTATCTGGTTTCTAAAGGAGCTTGTGACCAAATAAGAAAATTAAGAACTACTTCGTTACCAGGACTTCAGTTCATATTCTAGTAACAACTACATTAACAGCTTTGGAAGCAAAAGTTTAGATCCTGAGGTATATATAAATAATTGAACCTGGAGTCCTAGGGCAAGATAATGACCCTGCTTTCTTCCATATAGGTCTGATTAGGTTTTATTTTTGTGATGACCTGAGGTGCTTTGCTTCTAGTGGGCAGACTGGACCAAAGCATCCCAAAGAACTATATGATCTAACCTCCTAGCCCTGAGTCACTTCCACCTCCTTTGGTCACAAAGCCTAATTGGCTGCACCTGGGCCCTAATGGCCAGTGCCAAGAGGGCCTCTGATTATGGGAAAACTCCACCTACTCCCACTTGGTTAAGTTCCTTCCCCTTATTCCTATATATCTTCCTACTGTTCTGAAATTCCTCCCTTAGGGATTCACTGCTTTGGTTTTGCAAAGTCTGAACATCCTGTACAACCCAACTCCTTTGGGAAGACGCGTGACCTTCTCATTGTAGCTGACTAAAACTGGGAATGGTGAGAGGGCAGGGAAATGACTAGAAGGGTAAGAGGATACGCTGGGACCAACATCAAGGATATAGGGAGTCCAAAGGGCTGTTTACACACTGTGCCCTGACCCAAGGCTCAAATTCCACCCGAATGCAGGACTGTGGAAAGGGGCGCTCTATACCACCCCCCGCCCCAATTCTGCACCCGCTCCGGCTCTGCGCTCAGGCTCAGCAGCATCCGGCCCGCGGGGGCGCTCGCTCTCCCGGGCGCAGACCACAGCGTCTCCGCCGGCCGAGGCAAACCCGAGCTCAGGGTTCTTTTTACCAACACAAGGTCTTGAAGCCCTTAAGTCGTGCTACATTCCCAAGTTCCTCCGCCATGGCCGGACCGCGAGTCTCCTACAAGAATTCCCTCCCAGATTCCTCCTTGCACCGTCCCTGCACCTCCTTTAGCAAGATGGTAACGGGTGCACTTCCGGCGTGTGTCCTTAAGGGTGCGTCCGGGCGGCTGCTGCAGGTACCGCCCAGTGGGTTCCACCCTCTTTGCTGCAAAGACGATAACGGTGATGGCGGGCCGACAGCTTGCCTGGAGCCGGGCGGCTCTTCTCCAGCTCCTTCTTGGCGTGAACCTGATGGTGATGCCACCCACCCAGGCTCGGACTCTGCGCTTCGTTACCTTGGTAATGAGAGATGGGGTCGCCAAAGGGTTCGCTAGAGCTGGAGGGCACAGGCTTGCTGGTGGAGGGAGAGGCGGGGCTTGTGCTGGGCTTGGGGGTCTGAGGAGGAGGAGCTGGTTTAGCGGGACACCGATGCTCTGCGGGTTTGGGGCCCTGGATTCGGAATTCATGTGGAGCCCTGGGGTGTGGCGGGGGACTGGGGGTACGCTGTAAGGAGTCCGCATCAGAGGATAGGTCAGACGAGTCTGCCCTGGGACAGAGATGTAGTCGAATGGTTAAGAGACCCACCCCTACAGAAGTCTTTGGTGATCTTTTTTCCAGTCCCACCATCATCTGTCTGCCTTGCCTTTTATTTTCTCTTTTCCTTTATTATCTGTACCTTTGGCTTTGTCTGTGATCCCGGGGTCATTGCTTAAAGTTAGACTCTGGAACCTGGAAGAAGTTACTGACTTCTGAATTGAGGTCTTTTGCAGTAGGTAGAATTAAGGTTTCCCAGTGAGAGTTCCCTCTCCAGCATGGGACAGAGGTGGGGCTCCGTGTCCCCATCAAGGAGATCTATTGACCTGTAGGCAAACCATTTTCTTTCATCAGCTGTACCGACATGGAGACCGGTCGCCAGTGAAGACATATCCCAAGGACCCCTATCAGGAAGATGACTGGCCCCAGGGGTTTGGCCAACTAACTAAGGTGGGTCAGAAGCCAGTCCTTCCTCAGTATGAGCTGCAGATTGAGTGACCTCTAGAGCAGCCTACAGAACTTGGGGCCCCAAGAAACTGCCATGTCCATTCAGGGTGCTGTCTTTGACCAAATTTCTTAACCATACTTTCCTTTGTGCCCAAGACAACGCCATGCACAACTGGCTATTTAATAAACGACTTCTGGGATCCCATTAACACCCTCCTACTTCCAGCCAGGGGTAAACTTGGAAAGCAACAGTGCTGAAGCCCTGTGGGATTTATGAGCCGTCCCTAACCCTTGGGTTTGCCCATAGGAGGGGATGCTACAGCACTGGGAGCTGGGCCAGGCCCTGCGGCAGCGCTACCATGGCTTTCTCAACACCTCTTACCACCGGCAAGAGGTAAGGCTGAGAGCTCAAGATGCAAGGCTAATGGGATCTGCTGTCCTCAACCTCTGCCCTCCGGGAGCCTAAGGGTCAGGCTGGGCACTTTCTCCTCCTTCCATGCATTTTTGGTTACAACTACAGGACAAGACATCCAAGGGCTGTCTAGAACAAAACCCTAGAGGCTGAGTTGCCCCTGCTTGAGTAGGAAGAGGCAAACTTACCACGCACCCAAGCTTGGACTTAAGGAAGGGTCTGGCAGAGTAGTTTCTGGCTCTGTGAAATAACTCAGGCTTTTCATTTAAAACACTTACTGAGCACCTACTATGGGCCAAGCATTATGCTAGCCCTTTGCATATAGTGGTGCACCACACAGATATCTCTGTCTTTGTGGAGCTTAGGATGTAGTGGGGGTGACAGATAAACCACACACAACTAAAAGTAGCAGGAAAGATAGAGAGAGAAAGTCAGGGAAGACTGGCAAGAGTTTTGGCTCCGTGAGGCCATCTCCCCATCCCCAGGATGGGGATAGCTGTTCCTCTGGTTCCCACTCTCAGCCACACTGTCTCAGAAGTCTCTAGATGTTGTTATTGTTCCCTTGAGGGCCAACTCTCTCCTGATCTTGCTCTTCTTCACAGCTTTCTTCTCCTTTTCCCACAAACAATTATCTTTGTTCCTTATCTTATTTCCTCTTTCTTGTCTTCAAGCCAGTTTATAAAAGGGATTGTGAATGGAGATAGTTTCCGCCCTCAACAATCCTGGCCTACACAGGGAACAGATGTTATAAAACTGGACAGACAGATAGACCAGAGAGCCTTACTATGAACTTTGGGCTGGGAGGACCATTTGAACTGGAGCCATTCTCAGAGTGGTGACAGCTAGCCCGCAGCTGTTTGGGCCCTTGCTGAGAAGAGGGAAAGGCCAGAGAGGTTGCAGGGGCCAGACACATGGTGGGATTACAATTGTTGGGTAACCGTCAAGAATAGATTCTTCTCCTAGGGCTCTCCTGAGGAGACAGAGCTCCCTCCCCCTCACAAAAAAGACTTATTGTTACCCCTACAGGTTTATGTGCGAAGCACTGACTTTGACCGTACTCTCATGAGTGCCGAGGCCAACCTAGCTGGACTCTTCCCTCCCAATGGGATGCAGCGCTTCAACCCAAACATCTCTTGGCAGCCTATTCCTGTCCACACTGTGCCCATTGCCGAGGACAAGGTAAGACTGGCCAGCGCTTTCCTGAAGGTGGTGAGAAGGACAGCTCTGGCCATGAGCCTTCTGATCACTGACTCTCTTTGCCTCTACTTCCCCCTTTGGTTTGCAGCTGCTGAAGTTCCCACTGGGCCCATGTCCCCGTTACGAGCAGCTGCAGAATGAGACCCGGCAGACACCAGAGTATCAGAATGAGAGCATTCAGAATGCAGTGAGTGGGGCTAAGGTGGAGGTCATCACACTGTCGTTTATCTCAGGGCAGGACTGATCCTTGATCTCTTTTTCATAGCAATTTCTGGATATGGTGGCCAATGAGACAGGGCTTACGGACTTGACACTGGAGACCATCTGGAACGTCTACGACACACTCTTCTGTGAGGTGAGCCCACTTGGCGTCCCCAGTGTGACCAGTCTGCTCTTACCCTCAGCAGGCCCAGGTGACCAGAACACATAGAACACAATGCCTGGCTGCCATTCCCACTAGGGAGGTCCAGGCAGGCCACCTGCTTCTTGTGAAACAAGGGAACTTCCCTCAAGGGTGAAAAAGAACCCCAGAGTGGGAAATAGTTTATTAGTTGTCAGCAGTTCCTGCACTTCTCCACCCAGAACTCTGGCAGTATCCAGCTCCACACTGCTGAGCCATGCTCTTTGGGCCCATGCGTCCTTCCGTGCACCCTGCAGCCTCGACATTGTCTGCCGTGTCTCCTGGTGCCAGGCCCCTGCCTCAGCCCTCCTCTCCTCTCCCTCCCCTCACACACACAGGCACCTTCTCACTGGAGAAGAGAGATGCCCCAGGAGAGGCTCTGGCCTAGGCCGGGGGAGCTAACCTGCCCACTGCGATACGCAGAAAACACATGGGCTGGTCCTGCCGCCCTGGGCCTCCCCCCAAACCGTACAGCGTCTGAGCCGGCTAAAGGACTTCAGCTTCCGCTTCCTCTTCGGGATCTACGAGCAGGCAGAGAAGGCCCGGCTTCAGGGAGGTGAGCGACAAGGACAGCATGTCACTCCCTTCCTCGGGACCCTACCACATTAAACATCTGTCTCCCTAAGTCACCAAATTCGTAGGACATTTGTCACCGTGTGAATGGCATGAATGGTCACAATCAGGTTTGCATGATGCTCTTCTACCATTCTTATTCTTAAATTTCAGAAGACCCTCCCCTCTTAAATGAAAACCTACCTCCAGAGAACCACTTAGAAAAAAAGCTAAGAGGAATACATGTCCCTCTTTCCCGCTCTGAGCTCCCAAGGTAGTGCTGCTGTCAAATCTGACATCATAGTGGTTTCAGAGCCTGTCGGTGGCAGAGCTCCCTTGGCCTAGGGCCACCCGTGTGTTCTGAAGCAACCTTAAGTTTATATGTGTTCCAAATTGAAAGGAATTCTATAATCATGGGCAGGGCCTCATTTATTTATATACACAGACATGTTTCTACATCTGTGTTGAAACATAGATACCTTATCTTGCTTCCCTCTGTAAATGTAAAGTGGTCAGAGAGCAGGGTGTGCTGAGTTCTCCTGTGGTTCCCAAGCACCTGAAGAGTTCTCTGTATGGTGAGCAGACTCAGGACTAGCAGAAGGTGAAAGGACCACAGTTAGATCTGATCAAAAGACAGTGATGGCTGTGGCCCGGCAGCTCAGTTGGGTAGAGTGTCATCCCAATACATCAAGGTTGTGGGTTTGATCCCTGATCAGGGCAAAAAGCAATCAATGCATGAATAAGTGGACAACAAATCGATATTTCTCTCTTTTTCTGTTTCTCTCAAATCAGTTAAAAAAAAAAAAAAAGACAGGGATGGCTGTAGCCACTGACACTGGGGACTTTTCTCTTTCAGGAGTCCTGCTGGCTCAGATACGGAAGAACCTGACGCTGATGGCAACCTCCTCCCAGCTCCCTAAGCTGCTCATTTACTCCGCAGTAAGCTCCCTAGTCCCCGGCGTGCTAATGTCAAACAAGGAGCTGGTTTCTTCTCTGTTCAGTGCCTGGGGCTGGGGGGGAGCAGTGATAACGGGGAGCCCCTCTCCCTTACAGCATGATACCACCCTGGTTGCTCTGCAAATGGCATTGTATGTCTACAATGGTGAACAAGCCCCCTACGCCTCCTGCCACATGTTTGAACTGTACCAGGAAGATAACGGGTGAGTGGAGCTCCCACTCTGCCCTCTGGAGGTGCCCTGGCGCGGCGGCTCCGGACAGCCTGCAGACTCCGTCACAGCCTGGTGAGCAGCTTCCCCCTTGTCTCCCATCAACCCCTCAGGAATTTCTCAGTGGAGATGTACTTTCGGAACGAGAGTGACAAGGCCCCCTGGCCACTGAGCCTGCCTGGCTGCCCCCACCGCTGCCCACTGCAGGACTTCCTTCGCCTCACAGAGCCCGTTGTGCCCAAGGACTGGCAGCAGGAGTGCCAGCTGGCAAGTGACCCTGCGGACACAGGTGAGCTGCTGCCTGCCGTGCTGCTCGTGTCCCAGAACGACTTAGAATTCACAGCCACACATTGAGAGCAGTCGCACTTCCAGCCACCTTACCTCATTTTCTGGACAGTTTTCTTCCCCAACCTGAGACCATGTTTCGCCTTCTCCCTAATTACACCCAGGTGATGCCCTCACTTCTTCTTCTTCTTATTATTATTATTTTTTATTTAAATGTTTTATTGATTGATTTTTACAGAGAAGCTGATGCTTTTGTTAGAAGCATCAGCTCATAATTGCTTCACTCTACTTGTTCATTGCTTGCTTGTTAGATCAAGCCCAGGGTTTTGAACCGGCAACCTCAGCATTCTAGGGCACTGCTCTATCCATCGTGCCACCACAGGCCAGGCAACCCCTCACTTCTTTTACCACTAAGAAAATAGAAGCACTCAGGAGAGAACTATCCCGTTTTCCCACCACCACATCTTCTAGCTTGCACATTTGCCAGCTTATTTGCTGGTACAAGCTGCTACTTGAGCCTCCTCACCCCAGTTATACTCTGGGCCTATCTGTTCTCACCTCCACAAGGACCTCGGATGTCCCACTGTTTCCTCTACTACATCAGTCCCATTTCCAAAGCCTGCCGAAAACCTCTCAGGCCCGCACTTTCTCCAGCGACCACGCCATCCCTGTGCCTTGTTGAGTGCAGTCCTCAGAATTGCTTAGACTTCAGATTACCTCAGAATCGCTTCCTCACTGTCTGCTCGCTCAGTCACACTGGACAGGCTCATGGCCCCTTTCACTCCGTTCACCTTTTTTTTTTTTTTTTTGTATTTTTCTGAAGTTAGAAACAGGGAGGCAGTCAGACAGACTCTCACATGCGCCCAACCGGAATCCACCCGGCACGCCCACCAGGGGGCGATGCTCTGCCCATCCGGGGCGTCACCCTGTTGCGACCAGAGCCACTCTAGCGCCTGGGGCAGAGGCCAAGGAGCCATCCCCAGCGCCTGGGCCATCTTTTTGCTCCAATGGAGCCTCAGCTGCGGGAGGGGAAGAGAGAGACAGAGAGGAAGGAGGGGGGAGGGGTGGAGAAGCAGATGGGCGCCTCTCCTGTGTGCCCTGGCCAGGAATCGAACCCGGGACTCCTGCACGCCAGGCCGATGCTCTACCACTGAGCCAACCTGCCAGGGCCTCACTCCGTTCACTTTTGTTAAGGTCCAGTGACTCCTTATCGAAGCCCGTGACCAGTTCCTAATCTGCTTCTCTCACCTCTCAGCAGCATTACATAACTGGTCACTCCTTCCCTAAACACATTCTTGGCCTCTCTGGTTTTTCTCCTGACTTCTAGGCACCTACCGTACTGGCTTCTCCCCACTACACAGAGGATGGCCTGGGGCATCTTGGCCCTTTTCTCAGATCTGTGCCCACTCCCAAGACGATCTCTTCCAACCTCATGGTTCCGTACACCATCTTTATGCTAAATATTGTATCTTTATGACTTACAGAATCATGACCTCTTCTCTGAGCTAGACTAACATTCCATCCAGATGCAGACTGGAGGTTTCTACATGGATGTGACATCTCAAAGTTGATGTCTAAAACCAAATGCTTTTCCTGCAGAAATCTGTTCTTCCTCCAGGCTTCGCCATCTTAGTAAATGCCACAATAGTCACCTAGTTGCATAATCTAATCCTAGGATTTATCTTGAATACTCTTTCTTAGACCCTGTAACCAATCCACTAGGAGATCCTAGCATCTCAATCTTTAAAATACATGCTCTTACCTTTTTCCTTTTCTTGTGCTCTTACCTTTAATACTATTTTTTTTTTTTTTTGTGAGAAAGACAGAGGGAAAAATAGGGACAGACATGAAGGGAGAGAGATGAGAAGCATCAATTCTTCATTGTAGCTCCTTAGTTTTCTTAGTTGTTCAGTGATTGCTTTCTCATATGTGCCTTGATGGGGGGGGGACAGCGGCTACAGCAGAGGGACCCCTTGCTCAAGCCAGCGACCACGGGGTCATATCTATTATCTCACGTTCAGGCCAGTGACCCCACGCTCAAGCTGGTGAGCCTGTGCTCAAGCTGGTGACCTTGGGGTTTCGAACCTGGTTCTTCTGTTTATCCACTGTGCCACCACCTGGTCAGGCTACCTGTCTGATTTTTCTTTGTTCAATGCGTTTACTTTTTTTTTTTTTTTTTTTGGTATTTCTCTGAAGTTGGAAACGGGGAGGCAGTCAGACAGACTCCTGCATGCGCCCCACCGGGATCCATCTGGCACGCCCACCAGGGGGCGGTGCTCTGCTCATCTGGGGCGTCTCTCTGTTGCAACCAGAGCCATTCTAGTGCCTGAGGCAGAGGCCATAGAGCCATCCTCAGCGCCCGGGCAAACTCTGCTCCAGTGGAGCCTTGGCTGCAGGAGGGGAAGAGAGAGACAGAGAGGACGGGGAGGGGGAGGGGTGGAAAAGCAGATGGGCACTTCTCCTGTGTGCCCTGGCCGGGAATCGAACCCGGGACTCCTGCACACCAGGCCGACACTCTACCACTGAGCCAACCGGCCAGGGTGCATTTACTTTTGAAATGCAATACCAGACTGTCGGGTCCACCTGGATTTGGTTCTGGCTCTCTGTAGTTGAGACAGTCAGCAATTCTCCATCTGGTTAGACCAAGCACTCTTGTGTCTGTATAGCTGGGTCTTGGATCTGAAGCTTTTCTCGTTACAGGGAAGGCAGCATGACTCCATGGCTAGAAATCTGGTTGCTGTGTCAGACCTTGATTCCTGCCTGCCTTCTTGTCATCAGACTTTTGGCAGGTTGTTTAACCTCTTTGAGGGCTTTCATTTTATCAATTATAATAAAAAGCCTACTTTGGAAAAAACAAAATCAAAACATGCTCTTGCTCCCTAGTCCAATCTACCATCATCTCTTGCCTGAACTACTGATAAGCTTCCTCATATTCTTTTTTTTATTTATTTATTCATTTTAGAGAGGAGAGGGAGAGACAAAGAAAGAGAGAGAGAGAGAGAGGAGAGACAGAGAGAGAAGGGGGGAGGAGCTGGAAGCATCAACTCCCATATGTTGCTTCCTCATATTCTTTAAAAAAAATTTTATTGATTTTTTTAGAGAGAGAGGAAGGGAGATATCGAGCTAGAGAGAGAGAAACACCAATTTGTTGTTCCACTCATCCATGCACTCTGGTGGATGCTTGTATGTGCCCTGACTGGGGATCAAACACACAACCTGGGCGTGTTGGGGCAACTCTCGAACCAACTTAGTTACCCGGTCAGGGCCCCTAATGTTCTTTCTGATTCTCTTCTTGTCCATACAAGTCTATCAGCACAGCAGAGTTAATTTCTTTTTTTTTTTTTTTTTTTTTTTTTTTTACAGAGACAGAGAGATAGATAGGGACAGACAGACAGGAACGGAGAGAGATGAGAAGCATCAATCATCAGTTTTTCATTGTGACACCTTAGTTGTTCATTGATTGCTTTCTCATATGTGCCTTGACTGTGGGGCTTCAGCAGACCGAGTAACCCCTTGCTCGAGCCAGTGACCTTGGGTCCAAGCTGATGAGCTTTTTGCTCAAGCCAGATGAGCCTGCGCTCAAGCTGGCAACCTCGGGGTCTCGAACCTGGGTCCTCCGCATCCCAGTCCGACGCTCTATCCACTGCACCACCACCTGGTCAGGCCAGAGTTAATTTCTTTAGAAAAGTGTATTACTTTCACATTACTACCTTCTTAGAATCTCCCAGTGGCTTCCAATCACATTTGGAATAAAATCCAGGTTAACACTTGGCCTGACCCTCTCATCTCCTACTTGCCCCTCACTTACTTTGCTCTCGTGACATTTTCTTTTCTTAATTTACTAATTTTAGAGAAACAGAAACATCCATTTGTTCCTGTATGTGTCCTGACTGGGGATTGAACTCACAACCTCTGTGCATCAGCCTGACACTCTCAGCAACCGAGCTTTCTGGCCAGGGCTCTAGTGATACTCTCTTGATGATCTTAGGGCATGCCACGCTCCCACATCAGGCCTTCTGCACCTTCCTGTCAGCTCTTCATCCCACCACAGGACTGTCCTCTCCAATCTCTGTATGTCTCACTGACTCCGGTCTCTGTTCAAAATATCC
This sequence comes from Saccopteryx bilineata, assembly GCF_036850765.1. Taxonomy (NCBI): domain Eukaryota; kingdom Metazoa; phylum Chordata; class Mammalia; order Chiroptera; family Emballonuridae; genus Saccopteryx; species Saccopteryx bilineata. The sequence continues at coordinate 390,050,052 of NC_089490.1, read as the reverse complement.
TTAGTGATGCCTTCCCTGACTGACCTGTCCGTCTTTTCCCTCTTACTCTGCTTTGCTCTATGGTATTTGTCACTAACTGTGGCTATCCCCATTGTAAGAGCAGCCCCTGGCATGTGGTAGGCAGTCAAATATTTGTGGAATAAATGCTGACATGCCCTTTTTCTCCCTGCCCGTGCCCAGAGGTGATTGTGGCCTTGGCTGTATGTGGCTCCATCCTCTTCCTTCTCATCGTGCTGCTGCTCACCGTCCTCTTCCGGATGCAGGCCCAGCCTCCTGGCTACCGCCACGTTGCAGATGGGGAGGATCACGCTTGACAACCACTCAGCCCCCTTCCCTCTGTCTCCTAGGGGAGGTGGGCTTGGCCCTCACTCCTGACTGTTGCTGCTCCCCAGCCCATGGACAGGAGACCCTGGGTTGGGCCTCCCTCTGATTACCCCAACCTAGATGACAAGTAGGACTCGGCTTGGTCCATGGCACCTGTCATTCAATATTCATGCGCCCCGTGTTTAGCAAGTACTGTGTTGGATACTGGCTCTCTCCAAACAAGATTTGCCTCCTCCCTGCTCCCTGAGGACCTGGAATGTATACAACTATTCAAGTTCCATTTGGGACCTGGGATAAAGAACTGAAGGAGTTGGTGGCCTGCTCTGCCTTGGCCTACCCCAGCACCACCCCCAGTCAGGACCTGGTCTCTCTTCCAGCCCGGAGTCTTTGGCAAATGGCTTAGAAGACACAGTCTTGTCTCTCAGTGCTTATTCTACTGGGACAAACTGCATACCTCTGGGGGCACAAACTGGCCACCCAGGAACCAGACCACCCAGCAGCTAGCCAGTCAAGGGTCTCTTTGTCCAGCTGAAGCCACCAAAGAGAAAACATACTGCTCAGGCATCCTCGTCACCCCTGTAGCTTGAGCAGGTTGGAAGGGTGTTTCTACTTGGGTGGGCTGGGAGCAGAGCGAGTTGTGGCACAGTCATGAAACTGCGATCCCCCTCAGCTGGGCTGGGGGCTCCACAGATGCAGGGTAAATGCAGGCTGCGAGCTGGCCAGCTGTTGAATGGACCACAACAGGGCTAAGGTTTGAGAAAAATGAAAGTTTTGGACTCTGAGTGCTGCTTCTGTGCCTTTTTTCATCTTGGAGACCCAGGGCTGCTCTAGCCAGGTCAGTGCTGGAAGGACACTCAGAAGCTCAGTTGGGTATAGTTTTATTGACCATGTCAACAGTGAGCACAAACCAAACCCACCACCTGATCACTCTGCCACCACATGTCACAGGGAACAGTATCTTGGCTCCAGGAGAAGCTTGCTTGGTTCCAGGCTAGATATAGCGGGGACCCTTGGGGCAGCTGGGTTGCCAACTCTGGAGAAGTTTCTGGAGCTAAGCCCAGAGCAATAACGTGCCCGTGTCCCCCCTCAGTACGTCACGCCAGACTCGTCCCTGCTCCAACCCTGCGACTTGGATACCGCTGGCCCTTTAACACAGAGCCGCCTCTTCTCGCAGGACTTCTTACGTGGCTCCAAGCCCTTGCTTGGCACACACAGCTCCATTAATGTCTCTCATTTCTGCGTCCCAGCTTGCTGCTGGCTCCAAATGAGAACGTGATAACCTAGGAGGAGTGAGACCAGTCTGACTCACCTTCCGTTATCAGTCTCTCACAACTTGGGGCTGCCCCAGGGAACCTAGAACTTGGTGAGCATATACCAGGGAACTGGACAGCAGCTGGCATTGCTATGGCCAAGACAAAGCAAGTGGGGTGGAGGGCCCAGGCCAAAAAGACCACCATCTCCTGGTTATCCTCTTTGCCAGCTGCCACCCTGGGGCGAATGTGCAGGGCTAAGCTGAGCTCAGCTTGCACTGAACCGAGGGGAGGAGGGTCGGGCTTGTCCAGTCTGAGATACAACCTACTTCACTCACCCATCAGAGAGGCCAGCGTGTCCCCCATAGGGTTGAACTCATTGAGCTGCAGAGACAAGGGGAAAAGCATGAGGAAGGGGTGAAGGTATGGGAAAAGGGCATGTGAGGACTAATTGCTGGTCATTTTTGGTCAATAAGGTAGGTTGAATCCCTGCCTCCTCCCATTAGGATTTGAGGGCCCAAGCCTCACCGAAATGATACCAGAAAATTCTGGGTCATAGAGCTGATGCATCAACTTCCCTGAGCTTCCATCAAACACATCAATCGTCCTTAATTCATAGGGGGTACAACTTTTGAAATTAGGATCTGGGTATCTGCCCACAACAATGAGGTTGTACCGAGGATGCCAGGCTGCCTAGGAGATGGAAAGGCTGGTCACAAGAGTAAATGCAGAACACTATCAAGAGGGACATCAAAAGTATTTGCCACTAACAATTGTTAATACAGTTCCTAACGATTTAATAATGGAGATAAAATACACACAAAACTACAAGAATGATTTTCAATTGTGTATATGTCTATCACTGTAAATTTTTTTTTAAAGACTTTATTCATTTTTAGAGAGGAGAGAGATTGAGAGAGAGAGAAGGGGAGGAGCAGGAAGCATCGACTTCCATGTGTGCCTTGACTGGGTAAGCCTGGGGTTTTGAACTGGTGACCTCAGTGTTCCAGGTCGACGCTTTATCCACTGCACCACCACAGGTCAGGCACTACCACTGTAAATTTTAAATCCCCACCTGGCCTCCCTGGCCTTCAGGACACCTTCAGGCCTTCTCTCTCTTACATTTGCTGAGATCATACCAACTGATAAATGTTAACATCAGCCTAACCCAGACATTAACCAAAGAAGTAGCCTACAACAAAGGAAAAGCCTTTGGGAACCAAAACCAAAAGGAGGTGGGTTCTGAAGTGACCCCCACTGCTGTCTCCATCAACATGAATGACAGAGCTGAGCAGAAAACGCCTAGTGGCTGGAAAGGGGAGGAGACCTAGGTCTATCCCACTCCAGACAAAGCTGACAGGTACTGGAATGACAGACTGGATGGGATTGTCCCCAGAAATTTGACAAGGGAGGTTTGAAGGAGGCAAGCTATGGTAAGCAGGAAGGAAGAAGTGGTAGATGCAAAGGCCTGGAAATAAACCCCAAACAGGCCACACCTGGGAAGCTGTACGTTGGCTTCACTGGAGATGAAGTGAGAGATGACAACACATGAATCACTGTGAACACAGACTGGTGAAGGACCTCGATGTTCCTGAGAACTTGGATTTGACTTGCGGTCTGTGGGCCACTCGCACACTAAATCCTCACGGTTCACGGAGTACTTACTAGGGGGCAGGCATGGTGCCATGGATCAATGCTCGAGGGGTACTGATTCAGCCTCACAACACCCTCGTACCATTATTCCCTTTTTATAGACAAGGACACTGAAATCCAAAATTGAAGTAATTTGCCCAAGAGTCTAACCCAGAGGGGTCTGCCTGCCTGAAACTGGTGCCCCTCACTACTGTGCATACTGACTGAAGTGTAGGCATGAAACTGGAGGCCTGAGGACGGGCTCTAGCTCTGGAGAAGGATATAAAATAGTAGAGGGGAAGAACTGGCAGAGTTTAGGCTGCTTAGAGGTTTGGGCAGGAAGGAATCACAGGACTGAAGACTAAGCCATGGAGTTTGAAACCATTAACAAGAAGGCTAAGAGTAGCTTGTAGATCAGCCATTCACACAGGGAACAAGCTGAGGGTAGAACAGCAGGTCAGGACTCAGAAAGTGCCCTCAGTGAGATCAGAGCTGAGTTGAAAAAACTCAGGAAAACAGTTTATCAGATGAAAACCCAGCTAAATGGGGTTGCAGAAGTGGGACAAAGGAGCAGAGACAGCCAGGGGCAAGAGACTATCTTGTGTCAGGGCAGGAGATCCGGGAGGAAAGGCTCTGTAGTCTGTCCTCTCCCTGCCTGTCCCCATAGTCACAGCTCTTGACTCCAGCACTTACCTTGATGGGTGTCAGGTGCTGGAAGTGGCGGTGAGGGTGTGGGATCAGGCTTGGGGGGCGATCCCACTGGGAAGCTGAGTACACCCGGATCTCACTCTTCTGGTCGGTGGTCAGGAGCTGGGCCCCATCAGGACTGAAATGAGCTAGCAAGTGGAAAGCCCCAAAGCTGAGGAGCCACGGGCCCCCTGCTGTCCCGGCCTTCACAGGCTTCTCTTGCAGGGACACCCTCCCTCCCGCCCCTCCCCCAGGGGGAGGAGGTGAAGCTGGGGTGTGAACAAAAACATTTTAGAGCTCAGCAGCTGATGGGGGCAGCTCGAGTCAGAAAGGTTCCAAGACAAGAGCTTGGCAGATTCTGTCGGGGTAAAGGTTTGACCTAGCAGCTTCCAGCCTTGGAGGGAACACCCCAGAAGCGGTGCTGTTGTCAGGGTCTACAGGAAGGAGAAGGTATATCACACCTGCATTGACAGGATGCCGATGAGGCAAGGAGTACAGGAAGCTGGATTTCCCTTTAACCTGGCGCAGGTCCCAGATTTTCACTGTTTGATCTACAGAGGCTGTGGCCAGGAGCCAATCACAGCGTGGGTTCAGGGCCACATGGGTCACTTTCTTTTTGTGCATTCTCAGATTCCAGAGCTGCAGAGAAAAGCTCGGTTCATGTGGGGGCAGAGAACCGAGGCCTGGGGTAAGGGAGGGAGGAGGAGCCGGGCTCCAGGGAACGCACCTCCCTGCCGTCCATATTCAGCAAGACCACGTGCCCCACATTGTCTCCTGTGACCACCATCTGGCTTTCGGCAGACACGTCCAGACTGCAAAACCAGAAGCTAGAGGAAAAGACTGTGCTGTAAGTTTCTTGGGGACAGAGGCAAGGTCTTTTATTCACTGTTGTAGCTCCAGTGTCTAACACAGAGAGAAATTCAATAAGTATTGTTCAATGAATGAATAACTGTCCTGTGGACAGCCCAGTGAAGATGACTCAGACTTGTCTGCCATCCAGACAGAGGGAATGGCAGTGATGGGCTTGGAAATCTGTCCGCTGGGCCCAGGATCCTCAGCTAGTATGAGTCCCTGAAGCAGCCGAACATCAGCTATGAGGCAGGTCCCCAGGTTGGCTTGCCCCACCCAGCCCTGGGTTCTGAGGGAAACTCCTTCATGATTCTCTCCCTTTACTCTCCACCCGAGGAGCCAAAGATGACACCCCAAACAGGGACTGCCCAGCTGCGTTCCTCAGAGCTGGATAGAAAGGAACTTCTGCCCCCTTCCGAGCACTTAGGGGAGAAAAGCACACACGACCCAGAAGTTGTCTGGCTCTTCTGTCCCTCAGACTCCTTGAGGATGAAGGGAATGGGGAGGGTGTTGCTTCAGGGATCCTGATTCCCAGCCAGGAGAGCTCAAGATTCATGTTTTTTCTCAAACCCTCAAATCCTTGCTACACTGCCTTATTTATTATTTTTTGTATTTTTCTGAAGTGAGAAGCGGGGAGGCAGACAGATAGACTCCCACATGTACCTGACCGGGATCCACCCAGCATGCCCACTAGGGGGCAATGCTCTGCCCATCTGGGGCATTGCTCCATTGTGGCCAGAGCCATTCTAGTGCCTGAGGTGGAGGCCATGGGGCCGCCCTCAGCGCCTGGGACAACTTTGCTCCAATGGAGCCTTGGCTGCAGGAGGGGAAGAGAGAGAGAGAGAGAGAGAGAAAGGAGAGGGAGAAGGGTGGAGAAGCAGACAAGCGCTTCTCCTGTGTGCCTGGCTAGAAATTGAACCTGGGACTTCCATATGCCAGGCTGACACTCTACCACTGAGCCAACCGGCCAGGGCTACACCGCCTTTTGCATCCCCTATAAATACCTTCCAGAGGGAGAGTCTTGTGGTAGAGAAACGTAGAGCTGAGTCTATCCCATCCTGCCCTGATTGTGCATGTATTCCTTATCCCTGTGGGGCAGTCTGGAAAACATCCAGTGCCCCTTAGGGAGCAGGGTTGTGTCTCTGGCTAGAAATGAAAGTGACAAGCATTTTCTAGTTTCTACAACATTTCTTGTGGAGTCCAAAGTGCTGTATGGATGTGATTCTATCCATTTAAGCTTCCACTGTGGAACTGGTCGGGCCATCATACCCAAGTGGAGGTAGGACATGAAGTTTAAGTTCTTATTTCCTGCTCTAGGCTTTCAGTGGCTTTCTAGGCCAACGCCATGTTGATTTGTCTGTCTAGTGAGAATCAAGGTCTTGTCTAATATAGGAATGACTTACAGAACACCTGAGCTCCAGAACTCCTCCCCAAATTAGTAACCCACCTGAACAAGAGTACAAGCAGCTAAAGAAAGAGGCTGAGAAAGAGATGGAGGGTGGAGAATGGCTAACACCTTTTCTTACTTCCCTGGGCCAGGTTTGGGTGAAAGAATCGGGATATGGATGTTCTCGCCAGGACTGCTCTGAGAGCCTAGAGGCCCTTTCCCCTAGTAGTTAAACTACTCACTTGCAGGTGCCATAGTTGGTATAAACTTGGAGAGTGTTGCCTTTAAAGTCCTGCAGCCTAGTTGCTCCCTCCATTGAGGAGGTGAAAAACTGGTTGCCATTGAGAGGGTTAAACTTCAGCCCAGTGATGCTCCCTCCAGCTCCAATCTAACACAGGAAGAGAAAAGCCAGTGAGTGAGGAGGGCCCAGGAGGAGGGCAAGGCCAGTGCGCACACACTGCCTGAGAGAAGGACCAGGCAGGGAGCCCTTGGGGCCAGGCCAGTTCGCATGCCTAGACCCTAGGGTGCTCTCCACAGTGCTCTTTATTTCTTAAAGTTTTAGTTTTATTTCTTAAATTAACACATAGTAAATTTGGTTATTTTGGGTATACAGTTCTACGACTTTGAAGACATGTATAGATTTGAATAACCACCACCAAAATCAGGATGCAGAACAGCTCTGTTAACCAAATTCCCTTGTGCTGTTCCACTGTAGCCATACTGCCCGCCACCTCTATTCCTGGGCTCTGCTGTTTATCTCTGACAGACTGTCAGGTCAGAGGTCATAGAGCACGCAGCTTCTTGAGACCGGCTTTCATTTCACTCAGCACGGTGCCCCTGAGAGTCCTCCGAGTAGCTGTGTCTCTAGAGCTGGTCCCATCTCATTGCTGAGCAGTCCACTGTGTGGAGGTACCAGTTTATCGCAGTGCTGTTTTTAGAAGATCTTCAGCCAGAACAATGGCTGGGTTACAAGGGCGGAAGACAGATCTGATCCTATTTTTTCCAGACATTGATAATGAAAATAATCCTAATATCAATAGTTAACATTATTAAATGCCTATTACACACCCGGCACTGTTTTAAGAATTTTATGGCCCTGGCTGGCTGGCTCAGTCAGTTAAGAGTGTAGTCCTAAAACAACAAGGTTACAGGTTCAATCCCTGGTCAGAACACACACGGGAAGCAACCACAGAATGCACGACTGAGTGGAAGAGCAAATGCTCCCCATCCCCTTCCTTTCTGTTTCTCTAAAAATCAATAAAAATTAAGCCCTGGCTGGATAGCTCAGTTGGTTGGAGCATTGTCCCAGAGCACAGGGGCTGCTGGTTCAATTCCTGGCCAGGGCACACACAGGAGCAGCTCAATGTTCCTGTCTCTCTCCCGGCAAGAATTTTACATCCCCAGGAACTCCTTCTCCACTTCCTCCTTGTGCTCCTGCTGTCTTAGCCTCATGGAGCTCTGCAAGGTCTCTTACACAACACCACCTCACTCGCCCCGCAGGCTGACCGGCCCTCTCCATGCCCTCCATAAACATTCAGTGCCCCTGGTCTGAAAAATCTGATGCTAGTAAGATCATCTTCTGTTCCCACCAGCTGAATTCAGTGCTTACAGTGGTTAGTCACGTTTGTTCTTGAACCTGTATATGCCGGTTTTACTTTATAACTATGTAATTCAATTAAACATGTAATTTAACCACATGTTTTTATTAAACATTTAAACACTCAATTAAACATGTAATTTAATTAAACTGATGAAATACATGCAAAAAAAAAAGACCATTGTTATTTCTATGCAAGCCATGTTGAATACTTTGGGAAAATTAGGTAAAGATGAATTGCTAAAAATAATAGTTGTCGGCCCTGGCCGGTTGGCTCAGCGGTAGAGCGTCGGCCTAGCGTGCGGAGGACCCGGGTTCGATTCCCGGCCAGGGCACATAGGAGAAGCGCCCATTTGCTTCTCCACCCCTCCGCCGCGCCTTCCTCTCTGTCTCTCTCTTCCCCTCCCGCAGCCAAGGCTCCATTGGAGCAAAGATGGCCCGGGCACTGGGGATGGCTCTGTGGCCTCTGCCCCAGGTGCTAGAGTGGCTCTGGTCGCAACATGGCGACGCCCAGGATGGGCAGAGCATCGCCCCCTGGTGGGCAGAGCGTCGCCCCCTGGTGGGCGTGCTGGGTGGATCCCGGTCGGGCGCATGTGGGAGTCTGTCTGACTGTCTCTCCCTGTTTCCAGCTTCAGAAAAATGCAAAAAATAAAAAAAATTTAAAAAAAAATAAAAATAATAGTTGTCAAATTAGCATGGATGAGATACTTATAAACAACTAGAGTGGGAAATAATACAAATTTTAAAAGAGTCTACAATCAAGTTGCTTCAAAACTATCTTAACATTCTGTTTCTACTTTAGGAAATGGAAACAAGGCCATTAAAGACCACACTGTGTGCTCAGTTTATGTAAGACCAGGTGAGCCCTAACCAGCGGACCTCACTCTAAGAAAAGGACAAACTCTATGTCAAAGCTAATAGCCTGACCAGCCTGACTTGTGGTGGCGCAGTGGATAAAGCGTCGACCTGGAACGCTGAGGTCGCCAGTTCGAAACCCTGGGCTTGCCCAGTCAAGGCACATATGGGAGTTGATGCTTCCTGCTCCTCCCCTTCCTCTCTCTCTCCCCTTCTCTAAAATGAATAAATAAAATATTTTTAAAAATAAATAAATAAATAATAGCCTGACCAGGCGGTGGCGCAGTGGATGGAGTATCAGGCTGGGACGCGGACGACCCAGGTTCGAGACCCCGAGGTCGCCAGCTTGAGCGCGGGCTCATCTGGTTTGAGCAAAGCTCACCAGCTTGGACCCAAGGTCGCTGGCTCGAGCAAGGGGTTACTCAGTCTGCTGTAGCCCCACAGTCAGGGCACATATGAGAAAGCAATCAATGAACAACTAAGGTGTTGCAACGAAAAACTAATAATTGATGCTTGTCATCTCTCTCTGTTCCTGTCTGTCTGTCCCTCTCTCTCTGACTCTCTCTGTAAAAAAACAAAAAAACAAAATGTTAAAAAAAAAAAGCATGAGTAATAAACACATATGTAAATATTTTAAGTTAAAATGCACGTGTGTTCTCCTGGTTGGACTGAGTGCTTATGACCAATTTTTGCACTGAGAAGGACTAATAAAACCTGGACAAAAAAAAAAAATTATATATATATATATACACACACACACACACACACACACACACATATATTTGAGACTTCCAATCCTAGTGATGATGGGTTAGCTTGTCATAGTCAGCCATCCTTCTGTTGAGAACTAGAAAAGCTTGATAAAACATGTCTTTAAAGAATGTAAAATGGTTCAGGCACTTTGGAAAACAGTCTGGCAATTCTTCAAAAAATTAAATGCAGAGTTACCATATGACCCAGCAAGTCTACCCCTATATATACCAAGAGAAATTAATACGTTCATGCAAAAGTTTATACATAAATATCCATTGCAACATTATTTGCAATAAGTGAAAGGCAGAAAATCAATGACTCAAACATCCATCTCAAAAAGTTATAAAACAGGAAACTAAAGTCAAAGAGAGTAAAAAAAAAAAATTAATTAAACAAAACAAATATAGTGTGGAGAGTCAACACAGCCAAAAGTTGGTTCCATAAAAAGACTAATAAAATTAATAACCCTCTTGTGAAACTCGACCAACTGCACCATCGCCTGGTCAGGCTGAACTTTTATTTTCAACTCTCAAACTCACAGAAAAGTTGCAAGAATAGCAGAAAGAACTACTTTTCTGGAACCATTTGATAACAAATTGCCAACATGCTGTCTCATTCATCATTTCCACAAATAAGCAATTTAATGGGTGGAAAAAAAGGACATCACTATAAATCTTAAGACACTTTAAAAGGTAAGAGGATATAAATAATCTTATGCCAATAAATTTGAAAATTTAGATGAAATGGGCAAATTCCTAGCAAATACAAACTTGCCAAAATAAAGATGAAAGAGAAAAATCTGAATTGTCTGATATCTATTAAAGAAATTGAATTCACAACTAAAAACTTTCTTGCAAAGTTAATTCTAGATCTTGGTGGCTTCACTTGTAAATATACTAAATATTTAAGGAAAAAGTAGTATCAATCTCTTCGAAATTTAATTTAATTTAATTTATTTTTTTAGCAAGAGAGAGAGAGGGAGAGACATGAACAAAGACAGAGAGACAGGAAGGGAGAGATGAGAAGCATCAGCATAGTTGCAGCACCTTTTAGTTGTTCATTGATTGCTTTCTCATATGTGCCTTGACTGGGGGCCTCCAGCTGATCCAGTGACCCCTTGCTCAAGCCAGAGACCTTGGGATCATGTTTATGATCCCATGCTGAAGCCAGCAACTCCGCACACAAACTGGTGAGCTTGCTCTCAAGCAGAAGGAGCCGGCGCTCAAGCCAGCAACCTCGGGTTTTGAACCTGGGTCCTCAGTGTCCCAGACCAACACTCTACCAACTGCATCAACGCCTGGTCAGGTTAAAATTTTATTTTCAAACTATCTCAAACTCACAAAAAAGTTGCAAGAATAGTACAAAGAACTACTTTTCTGGAACCATTTGATAACAAATTGCCAACATGCTGTCTCATCCATCCTCAAATAATTTACTGAATACAAGATGGTGCAAAAGTAGGTTTACAGTTGTTTGTATGCAAAATAATAAAATAATTAATAAGCAATAATACAAGAGTACTCCATTTCACATACTCACAATTGTAAGCCTACTGTTGCCCTACCCTTATTTCCTACAAGAACATTCTCCCACATAACCTCAGCATCAAAACTTAGGAGTAACCAAAGTAGTTCAAACTCATAGAAACAGAAAAAAGAATGGTGGCTACCAAGGGCTGGGGGGACAGGGGAAGTGGGTAATTATTATTAAATGGGTGTAGTTTCAGTTTCACAAGATGAAAAAGTGCTAGAGATGTCTTACACAATAATGTGAATATAGTTAACACTAGTGAACTGTATACTTAAAAATGGTTCAGCCTGACCAGGCGGTGGCGCAATGGATGGAGCGTCGGACTGGGATGTGGAGGACCTAGGTTTAAGACCCCGAGGTCACTGGCTTGAGTGCGGGCTCATCTGGTTTGAGCAAAAGCTCACCAGCTTGAGCCCAGGGTTGCTGGCTCGAGCAAGGAGTTACTCGGTCTGCTGAAGGCCCACGGTCAAGGCACATATGAGAAAGCAATCAATGAACAACTAAGGTGTCGCAATGTGCAACAAGAAACTAATGATTGATGCTTCTCATCTCTCCGTTCCTGTCTGTCTGTCCCTGTCTATCCTTCTCTCTGTCTCTGTAAAAAAAAAAAAATGGTTCAGATGATCAATTTTAGGTTATGTGCTTTTATCAGAAGCAGTATCACCAGCTAGACATATAATAGTAATTGTAAAAAAAGTGAAAAAATAATTTTAAATTTAAACAAAAACAAAGGAATATAACTAATAAACCAAAACAAAAAAACAATTAGTATAGTTTACCACATAAACAGGAAAAAGGGGAAAAATCATACGCTTACTAACATCAATAGATACAAAAAAATATCTGATGAAATTTAATTATTCCTAATAAGAACTCTTGGCAAACTAGGAACAAAAGGGGAATTTAATATGATAAAGAGTATTTAAAAACAAACAAGCTCTGGCCCTGGCTGGTTGACTCAGCGGTAGTGTTGGCCCAGCATGTGGAAGTCCTGGGTTCGATTCCCGGTCAGGGCACACAGGAGAAGCACCCACCTGCTTTTCCACCCATCCCTTCTCCTTTCTCTCTAACTCTCTCTTCCCCTCCTGCAGCCAAGGCTCCATTGGCGCAAAGTTGGCCTGGGTGCAGAGGATGGCTCCATGGCCTCTGCCTCAGGCGCTAGAATGGCTCCAGTCGCATCAGAGCAATGGCCCAAATGGGCAGAGCACCGCCCCCTGGTGGGCATTCCGGGTGGATCCTGGTCGGGTGCATGCAGGAGTCTGTCTGTCTGCCTCCCTGCTTCTCACTTCAGAAAAATAGAAGAAACAAAACCAAAATTAAAAAAAAAGAAAACAACAAACAAGCTCTTAAGTATACACCCAAAAGAAATGAAAACATGTTCAAACAAAAACCTGCACAAGAATGTTCATAGCAGTAGTATTAATAATAGCAAAAGGTGGAAACAACCCAAATGTCCATGAACAAATCAATAGGTAAATAAAAAGTGGTATATCCACATGATAGACTCTATCTCAGCTATAAAAAGGAACTGAAGTACTGATACATGCTAGAATACGGATGCACCTTGAAAACATTCTGCTAAGGAAAAAGCCAGAATCCAGAATGATAAATATTGTATGACTCCATTTATATGAGGTGCCTAGCAGGGTCAAATTCACAGAGTCGGGAAGATTAGTGGGGCTGGGGGAAAGGATAATAGAGAGCCATTGTTTTTTTGTTTTTGTTTTTTTTTTGCATTTTTCTGAAGCTGGAAACAGGGAGAGACCATCAGACAGACTCCCGCATGCGCCTGACCAGGATCCACCCAGCATGCCCACCAGGGGGCGATGCTCTGTGCATCTTGGGCGTGGCCATGTTGCGACCAGAGCCACTCTAGCACCTGAGGCAGAGGCCAAGGAGCCATCCCCAGCGCCCGGGCCATCTTTGCTCCAATGGAGCCTTGGCTGTGGGAGGGGAAGAGAGAGACAGAGAGGAAGGCGCGGCGGAGGGGTGGAGAAGCAAATGGGCGCTTCTCCTGTGTGCCCTGGCTGGAATCAAACCCAGGTCCTCCGCACGCTAGGCCGACGCTCTACCGCTGAGCCAACCGGCCAGGGCTAGAGAGCCATTGTTTAATGGATACAGAGTTTTATTTTGGGATGATTAAGAACTTCTGGAGATGAATAGTGGTGATAATGTAAATGTACTTAATGCCATTGAATAATTGTACACTTAAAAATGGTTAAAATAATAAATTTTACATTATGTATATATATTTTAAAATTTATTTATTTATTCATTTCAGAGAGGAGAGAGAGAGAGAAAGTGGGGAGGAGCAGGAAGCATCAACCCCCCCATGTGCCTTCACCAGGCAAGCCCAGGGTTTTGAACAGGCAACCTCAGCATTCCAGGTCAATGCTTTATCCACTGCGCCACCACAGGTCACGCTATTATGTATATTTTACCACCATAAAAAGTAGCAGAGCCTGACCAGGCGGTGGCGCAGTGGATAGAGCGTCGGACTGGGATGCCGAGGACCCAGGTTCGAGACCTCGAGGCCCCCAGCTTGAGAGTGGGCTCATCTGGTTTGAGCAAAAAGCTCACCAGCTTGGACCCAAGGTCGCTGGCTCCAGCAAGGGGTTACTTGGTCTGCTGTAGCCCCATGGTCGAGGCACATATGAGAAAGCAATCAATGAACAACTAAGGTGTCGCAATGCGCAATGAGAAACTGATGATTGACTGTTTCTCATCTCTCCATTCCTGCCTGTCTGTCCCTGTCTATCCCTCTCTCTGACTCTCTCTCTGTCTCTGTAAAAAACAAACAAACAAACAAACAAAAAAAGTAGCAGAAATTATACTTAATGATAAAATATAAGTCTTCTGGCCTTGGCCAGTGGTAGAGCATCAGGCTGGCATATGTTCAATTCCTGGTCAGGGCACATAGGAGAAGCGACCATCTGCTTCTCCCACCATCTTCCCTCCCTCCCTCTTCTTTTCCCCCTCTTCCCCTCCCGTAGCTAGTGGCTCAGTTGATTTGAGTGTGGCCTAGGGTGCTGAAGATAGCTCCGTCAGAGCACAATAGCCTCAGGCACTAAAAATAGCTCAGCACTTGAGCATTGATCCTAGATGGGGCTGTCAGTTGGGTCCTGGTCAGGGTGCATGTGGGAGTCTGCCTCACTATCTCCCTTCTTCTCACCTAAAAGATAAATAAATATAAACAAAAAACAAGTCTTCTATGATCAAGAATTAGACAAATATGTCTGCTATCATCAATATTCAATAATGTACTAGATTGCTTTGTCAATAGAATAAAGTAAAACAGTGTAACAATAGTAAAGGAAGAAATCAAACTTTCATTATTTGTAGATGACAAGATTGTGTAGGCCTGACCAGGTGGTGGCGCAGTGGATAGAGCATCAGACTGGGATGAAGAAGAACCAGGTTCAAGACCCTGAGGTCGCCAGCTTGAGTGCGGACTCATCTGGTTTGAGCAAGGCTCACCAGCTTGGGCCTAGGGTTGCTGGCTCAAGCAAGGGGTTACTCTTTAGCCCCCCCCATCAAGGCATACATGAGAAGGCAATCGACGGACAAATAAGGGGCCGCAACGAAGAATTGATACTTCTCATCTCTCTCCCTTCCTGTCTGTCCCTCTCTCTGACTCTCTCTGTCATAAAATAAATAAATAAATAAATAAAATTAAAAAGACAGTGTAGGAAACATTTCAAACCTCAAATAAACTATTAAAATTAATGTGAATTTATGCTTCCAACTATGAACAGTACATTGATGACACACAGGACAATTCTAGTAGCCTAACATACATGTAATTGGAGGCCCAGAAAAATAAAAGATGGGGGAGAGAAAAAATTATTTGAAGAGTGCTCTAAATTTTTCAAAATTTGATGACAATTATAAACTCACACATCCAAGAAGCTCAATGAACCTCAAGCAGAAGAAACATAGAAAAAACACCAAGAAAGTCATGGTCATTTTTAAAGCAGCAAGAAGAAAAAGAGAAAAATCATGGAAATCATGAAAAGAGAAACAAAAGGATGAGAGCAGAGTTGGCAGCAGATGTCATTTAAAGTACAGGAAGTCCCTGGGTTACAAATGAGATAGGTTCTGTAGCTTTGAAAATGTAAGTATTTATATGCATGGAAAAGTAAAAATAAACACTATGTTAAGACAAACATCTAAGCTGCATTTAATAGGTAAATGTACCTGTTCCAACTTATATACAAATTCAACTTACAAACAAACCTACAGAGCCGACCCCGTTCATAACTTGGGGACTGCCTATACCAGGGGATGGGAACCTTTTTGGCTGAGAGCCATGAATGCCACATATTTTCAAATGTAATTCCTTGAGAGCCATACAATGACCTGTGTACATTACACATTATCCAATAAAGGAATATAAACCAGCTACAGGCTTCTAGGCTCCGGGGATAAAGTAGTATACAGAAAGACAAGGTCCCTGACATCAGGGAGTTTACTCTCCAGTGGGCAAAGTAAGTAAATAAGTAAAACAGTTCAGGTATTGAAAAACATTGTGGGAGGAAAGTGAAGCAGGGGGATAGGGAGTGATTGGCTGGGGTGGAGGCTATTTTAGACAGAGTGATCAGTGAGAGCTATTTGAAGTATATTGAGCTGAGGCCTGACTAATAAAAGGGAACCAACCATGAGAAGACCATAGGAAAGAGCACTCCAGCCAATAGGAACAGCCAAGGGTAAAGACCCAGTTTCAGAAACAGAAATAGCCAGTGTGGCTAAAGCATAGGAAGTGAGGAAATAGAGCAGTACAAGATGAGATCAAGGGTTATGAAGGGGCTTAGATTCTATTCTAGGTGAAGACTTACCAGAGTGATCAATATTTTATAGCTTCTAATATTCTACGGGCAGGCGCTCAATAAAGATTGGAGTATCATCATCATTTACTTGTTTGAAAATACCTACACTTACGTTTGATCCCAAACATCTCCCTTTTATTGGTCGACTTTTCATTGCTTCAATACCTTTTCAGAACAGTTATCTGGCACAGGGACTGCTCACCCCTTTAATGAAGGTAGGTTTGTCCTTTATGCCAAAGTTCCAGAGCATGATATCTCCCCCTTTGGAACCCACGGCCACGGTGCTGGGGTGAGTTGGGTGCCATGCCAAGGATGTGGCCCTCCTGTCAAAGGGGGCAGCCTTTTGGGATATCCGGTAAGAAGCCAGAGAGTGCAAAAAGGACTGCTGGAGACCCTGACACAGAGAGAAAAGAATTAAGTTGAATTAAAACCCAAGTCCTGGCCCTGGCCGATGGCTCAGTGGATAGACTGTTGGCCTGGCATATGGACATCCTGGGTTTGATTCCCAGGCAGGGCACACAGGAGAAGCGACCATCTGCTTCTTCTCATCTCCCTCTCCCCTTCTCTTCCTCTTCACCTCCCATAGCCAGAGGCTCAATTGGTTTGAGCGTGGCCCTGGGCACTGCAGATAGCTCAGTTGGTCCAAGCCTGTCAGCCTCAGGTGCTAAAATAACTTGGTACTCAAGCATCAGCCCCAGATGGGGTTGCCAGATAGATCCCCTGTCAGGGAACCTGCAGGAGTCTGCCTCGCTATCTCCCCTCCTCTCACCTAAAAAAATAAAAATAAAAAATACAAAAACCCAAGTCCTAGGTAAACTGCCAATCTGTGCCTCCTCCGTAGGTTAAACCCTGAGGCCAAGATCTCCCCTCCAAAGGAAAATGAACTGCCTGGCTCTGTACATGAAAATATTTGCAATATACATGAACTGGTCTTGGAAAGCAAGAGGGCAGAGTGCGTTCCAGCTGCGACTTTTACAGCATAAAACTTCTGCCTGGCTGAGTGTCCAGCAGACCAAACAAAAAAGGTAGGGCTGACCTAACACCTCTGAAAACCCAATGAACCAATTCAGCATCTAATTCTGGAGCACCTAGTTATACAAAAGCACCATGCAAACCCTTGAGCACCTCAGCCAGGAAACGCCTCACCTGCTGTAGTGATGGCCAGGCAGTTCTGCCCAGGTTAGGCTGATGCAGGGCCCTGACGATGTTCCTGCACCGCAGCGGGACCTGCAGGCTAGCCAACCCCGCCCAAAGGCAGCCTGAGTCAAATCTTCTGCTAGAACCTGCCAAGTAGAACAAACACATATTTTCCTCCCTGATCTCACTCAAGACAGGTTATTCTGCGAAAATCCAGGAAAGAAAGCCATTGTTTCATTCGGCACAGCCAATCTGTCTCATCGCCTCCTAAGGTTTTTTCTTAGTCTGCTCAGTCTCACCCAGCACAAGAAATGGTGCGTAGGGATTCAGCTTCTTCCCCAAAATAGTAATTCTGAAGTGAAAATATGCTTTTGCAGGGTTCCTGAGCTGAGAAACATACAAGAATAAAGAAACATACAAGAATAAAGTATATGCAGAACTCTTCCCAGTTTGGGCTGGAAAACTTGTGACAAGTTTGGGTGACAATTTAAAAAGCCTATATAATGCATGCTAAGTGGTTTTGTTTTGTTTTTTTGTATAGCATAGAAGTGAGTGTTCGGAGAAAGAAGTATCTTTAAATCTTGTATTAAAATAATGTAGAGCGGACCAGTTGTTGGCTCCAAGTCCAATCTGTCCTGGAAACCAGCAGGATCTAGAGCACCTGACACAGCTCTAAATGAACTAGGCTACTTTAGGAGAAGTAGATGCACTTACACTAGGAGTCAAGCAACTCTGGATTACCAACATGTATTTGAGGAGCTGGTCTCTATGGAGCTGGCCTCTTGACAACTAATTCTTCTTGTGGACCAAGGAAACATTTTGTCAATAACCTCCTGCTCCAGTCTTTCGAGTTCCCCTATGCTCCTTATAGCTGTGGGTTCAATATCAAGAAACCTCGGAGAATGGGTTTTTGAAGGAAGGAAGGAAGTTGAGGGCTCTCACAGCTGAAAACAAAGAACCTAGATCTACACACACCACCAGGCACGGTGGGATTATTTTAAGCAATCCTCGGTGTGTAAAAATCCTGGTACAAACCAGAAATTTGCAGTCTGCTGTGTATGATGTAATGGAGCTCATCTGCCTCTTCCTGTGACCTGAGGGAGGTTAAGCCCAAACTCAAACTATAGGGCGTCAAAGGACCTGCTGACAAAATACACAGCCTGCGACATCTGAAACTCCGAAAGCCTCGGGAACCTAGAAGCACCCATCCCCCACTCCAGCCTCCTGCGTGAGAACCCAAATGGCGGAATTATGAAAGCAGCAGGCGCAGGCAGTACCAGAGCCCTTCCCACAAAGCTTCTTGGCCTCGGGCTCCAGCTCTTGGGGGCTTCTGCTCCTCTTGCTCTTGGGGCGCAAAACCATCTCGGAGGTCTGTCGGGTTTCTGGGCGTTTCCTGGGAGCCATCGCGTCCTCCGTACAAAGGAGTACTATACCGTATGCTGAGATTATGAAAGGAAGATCGAGAAGCCTCTGAAAAGGAAAAGGGCGGGCACCGGGGAACTGGGCCAACTTCCCGCCAAACAAGACAACTTCCCGCCAAACAGGCTACCGGCTTCCAAACTAGCGCCTAGTTCCGGCCCCGCCCCTCTCGGAGAGACCCCGCCTCTCCCGGGAAGGCGGGGCGCGCGCGGAGAGATGGGAAATGTACGAGGGTTGGGGATCTTGAGCTCCCTAGAGAAACAGGATCTCGCCTAAGTATTGGCTCTGCTCCAGTACAGTCAGCTGACTTGCCAGAAATAAAGATGGCTGGCAGTGCTAAGCCACCCAACTTGAAGCCTTCTTAGATGCGACGCTGCCAGGCCTCCGCGTGTCCCGCGAAGACCACACGCCAATCAAAGATTCGGCTCCGCCTCCTCGGTCTTTTTATTAGCGATCTCGCGCGCTCTAGCACTGTCCCGTCCGCAAGTTTCGCGTTCGATGTCGCGTGTTATAGCCCTCCACCTCAGCGGAATCTCTCAGCTCCTCTGCGGAGACTGATTGAAATGCGCAGCTATCCCCAAACCTGCAGTGTCCGTCTGCGGAGCGGCCTGGGGCAGTGATGCGGTGCAGGGCGTGCGGGCCAACCCGGCTTAGAGGTCTTATTCCCTGACTTGAGCCAAACGCCAAGGCAATGAGCCTCAGAGCTGAGGCTGCGCTTTCCCGTCTGGCCCGAGAGGATGCACCACGCTTTCTGCGAAGAACCAGGCTGGAGGTGGGGTTAGTAGCTGGGCCATTTCTTCCATCTGTTAAGTCCGTGCCAGGCGCCTTGGTAGGGTGAGAGGAGACCTAGATGCATTAATGGTAGAACCTACACTCAAAGACAGGTAGAGATGAAAGACATTTCAAAATATTACTCTTGGAAAGAAACGAATGCTCCCGATGAAAAATTCGGAAGTGCTCTTTAGATGGGTTGATCACCTTAGTGTTATCAGTGGCAACCACCTGGGAAGCAAGCTGGTGGCATCTCCCTTGCTGACTTGCTGTTTTCAGAGCTGTGTTACAAAAGCAACATGGCCCCCTTCATTCAGACCAGCCATTAGTTACTCCCCAGCGGGGTACTTATTTCTGGGGATATTGAAATATAAGAAATGACTGGGCTCCTGAAAGTCTTACAACCTGGAAGAAGAAGAAAAATACTTGTGAAACAAGTCAAATAATTCAAGATAGAACACAGTTGAGTACTAAATTGTGGCATGCCAACCAAAATTTAAAAAAATAGTCTTCGAGCCTGACCTGTGGTGGCGCAGTGGATAAAGTGTCGACCTGGAACCCTAAGGTTGCCAGTTCAAAACCCTGGGATTGCCTGGTCAAGGCACATGTGAGAGTTGATGCTTCCTGCTCCCGCCATCCTTCTCACTCTCCCATTCACTCTCTCTTTAAAATGAATAAATGCCTTGGCCGGTTAGCTCAGTGGTAGAGTGTCGGCCTGGCGTGCAGGAGTCCCAGGTTCGATTCCCGGCCAGGGCACACAGGAGAAGCGCCCATCTGCTTCTCCACCCCTCCTCCTCTCCTTCCTCTCTGTCTCTCTCTTCCCCTCCCACAGCCGAGGCTCCACTGGAGCAAAGTTGGCGCGGGTGCTGAGGATGGCTCTGTGGCCTCTGCCTCAGGCGCTAGAATGGCTCTGGTTGCAACAGAGCGAGGCCTCCTGGTGGGTGGAGCATCGCCCCCTGGTGGGCATGCTGGGTGGATCCCGGTTGGGCACATGCAGGAGTCCATCTGACTGCCTCCATTTCCAACTTCAGAAAAATACAAAAATAAATAAATAAAATAAATTTTTTAAAAAAGCCTGACCTGTGGTGGTACAGTGGATAAAGTGTCGACCTGGAACTCTGAGGTCGCTGGTTCAAAACCCTGGGCTTGCCCAGTCAAGGCACATATGGGAGTTGATGCTTCCTGCTCCTCCCCCCATCTCCTTCCCTTCTGTCTGTCTGTCTCTCTCTCTCTCTAAAATGAATAAATAAAATCTTTAAAAAAAAAATTATAGCCTGACCAGGCGGTGGTGCAGTGGATAGAGCATCAGACTAGGATATGAAAGACCCAGGTTTGAGACCCCGAGGTTGCCAGCTTGAGCGTGGGCTCATCTGGTTTGAGCAAAAGCTCGCCAGCTTGGACCCAAGGTCGCTGGCTCAAGCAAGGGGTTACTCAGTCTGCTAAAGGCCCACGGTGGGGGCACATATGAGAAAGCAATTAATGAACAACTAAGGTGTCGCAACGAAAAACTGATGATTGATGCTTCTCATCTCTCTCCATTCCTGTCTGTCTGTCCCTGTCTATCCCTCTCTCTGTCCCTGTAAAAAAAAAATTATATAAAAATATTCTTCCAGCCCTGGCTGGTTGGTTCAGTGGGAGAGCATTGACTGGGTGTGTGGAAGTCCTGGATTCAATTCCTGGTCAGGGCACACAGGAGAGGTAATCATCTGCTTCTTCCTCCTTCCTCTTTCTCTCTCTCCCTCTCTCTTTTTCTCCCACATCCATGGCTCAATTGGTTGACCCCAGGCACTGAGAATTGCTCTGTGGAGCCTCCCCCTCAGGCACTAAAAATAGTTGGGTTGCTAGTATCACCCTAGATAGGCACAGTATTGAACCCAGAAGGGGTCACTGGGTGGATCCTGGTTGTGGTGCATGCAGGAGTCTATCTATCTCCCCTCCTCTCACTTAAATTAAAAAAAATTCTTCCACTGATTTGAGAGAGAGAAGCACCATTCCCCATGGTATGCATCCTCTGATGCAATAAGCAGTAAACCTCAATTTCAACTGTGTATAGGAGTGTCCCTGCTGGTGTTTGGCCTGGAGCATTGACATTTATGAGTAAGGAAGGAGACATTCTGAAGAGGAGAAAATTGATCTGTGCAAAATAAAGGCCAAATAAAGGAGGAAGTTAAATGGCAGGCAGAAAAATTCAAATTTCATTCATTTTACTGACATTTATTTAAAAACCTTCTGTCCCTGGCACTATTTCAGTACAAGAGAATGCTGAAATGAAAAATGTTCTTTGCCCCCATGGAGGGTGCCTTATTTTTTTTTAATTTTACTTACTGATTTTGGAAAGAGGAAAGAGAAAGGGTGTTGAGGAGGGGGAAGCATCAACTCATAGTAATTGCTTTTATTTATTTATTGTATTTTTCTGAAGTGAGAAGCAGGGAGGCAGAGAAACAGACTCCTGCAATGCGCCTGACTGGGATCCACCCGGCATGCTCACCAGGGGTTGATGCTCTGCCCATCTGAGGCATTGTTTTGTTGCAAGGAGCCGTTCTAGTGCCTGAGGCAGAGGCCATGGAGCCATCCTCAGTGCCTGGGCCAACTTTGCTTCAATGGAGCCTTGGCTGTGGGAGGGGAAGAAAGAGATAGAGAGAAAGGAGAAGGGAAGGGTGGAGAAGCAGATGGAAGCTTCTCCTATGTGCCCTGGCTGGGAATTGAACACGGGACATCCACACTGGGCCAACGCTCTACCACTGAGCCAACCCGCCAGGGCCATAATTGCTTTCCTATGTGCCTTGAGCAGGCAAGCCTGGGGTTTCATACTGGCAATCTCAGCATTCCAGGTCAATGCTTTATCCACTGTGCCACCACAGATCAGGTTGGAGTGTCCCTTTTAATAAACAAGTAAACCTACAAATGTTAACAGCAAATGGCACCAGATGTTAGACCTCAGTCTTTGAGTTCTGGCTAAGAGAATTCAGAGCCAACCCTCAAATAGAAGCAAAAGTTTATTTAGAAAGTCATAAAGATAGAAGTGACTCGTGGACGAAGTGAACCAGCTGGGCTTTTGGGCTCCAGAAACCAGTTACAGAGGGCAGAAGGGCCCTTGGAGTTTAGGGGAAAGAAAGGCAAAGAAGATGCACCTGGGGAAAGGCACAGTGGTACTCCAGAGAGAGCGCCCAGGGGAGGAAGGGAGTGAGGAAAGGTGCAGGTGATCTCAAGAAAGTGTATTTCCGCCTGACCAGGCGGTGGCGCAGTGGATAGAGCGTCAGACTGGGATGCCGAGGACCCAGGTTTGAGACCCTGAGGTCACCAGCTTGAGCGCGGGCTCATCTGGTTTGAGCAAGGTTTACCAGCTTGGACCCAAGGTCGCTGGCTCAAGCAAGGGGTTACTTGGTCTGCTGAAGGCCCGCGGTCAAGGCACATATGAGAAGCAATCAATGAACAGCTAAGGTGTCGCAATGTGCAACGAAAAACTAATGATTGATGCTTCTCATCTCTCCGTTCCTGTCTGTTTCTGACTCTCTCTGTCTTGTAAAAAAAAAAAAAAAAAAAAAAAAAGTGCATTGAGTTCTTCTTGAGGTTTTTAACCTGCTTTCGAAAGGTGGGGATTTCAGGAGAAGTCTCGGGGAGGATCTCAACAGAACATTCATCAGCTTTCCAGGTGTGTCCCCTGAGGGTCGTGATCTCCACTGATTGGTTGGCACCTGGGCTGGGATCATTAATCATGCAGCTGGTCCTGATGTCAGCCATGGTGTTGTCCCTCCTGGCCTTGCTGCTTTTCTGGGCCTGGAGCTGAAACACAACTGAGACCTAGCTGTTATCTCTAATTTGACTAAAACTCTGTCTCTGTGCTCAGCACACCTGAGGCTTTCTTCTTAAGATTATTTGATGCAGACCAGAATCTCATTGTCTTAAGGGCTTAATGCTTAAGGGAGTGGTCATGCAAGGGCTTGTATGGGAATCCTATGAGGCTATTTTCCAGCCCCCCTAGTTCTTCCTTTAAGGGAGTCTATCTACCAAATGACTAGCAACAAGCCAGGGAAAAAAGGGTCACCCTGGGGCCAAGGTCCTACCTTACTATTGTCCATTGCTAAGCACCTCTGGCTTTCCAGCCTGGTGACCTTGCATACCTGGCCTATTATTCCTACTGTGCTCATGCCTGACAGCCCACTATATCACTACTACCACAGGGTGACTACCATAGGGTGCGATAAGCCCAGCGAGACAGGGAGCTCTGGGTTCTGGTGGGATGGGGGGATGCCGAGGAAAAGGACACTGTAACTCAGCTTGGAGTGGGATAAAAAGGGGACAGTGTCAAGGAAGTCTTCCCAGAGAAGGTGACACTTAAACTGAATCTTGAGAGATTGAGGGAGGGGAAAGGGGAGTAAGAAATGGAAAGGCAGGGAAGCAATCGTTAGCCATGATGGATTCGTGAGCAAAGGAAACGTCCTGCTCAATGCCAGGTTGGTCCAGAATCTATTTTCAGGACTGGGGAGTTTTCGCTGGTGGATTAAACAGACACGTGGCCAGTGGAAACCTGCCTCACCTGCCAGTGAAGCGCTTTGTTCCAGGTTGAGCTTTGGGGCATTCTTACCCTGGGTTTCGCTTTGTTTTGCCACAAAATAACTTCCCAGGGACTTGCTTGATGCCATGCATTCCCATCTGAGGAACCATCGGGTGCAGGATCACAAACCATCTAATACAAATATTTTTGATGCTGCTAATCTGATAGTGAGGTGCATGGTGCAGCACTGCTCTGGTTTCATGCCATAGGGAGGCAGTGCCACACATCCCCGTTTATAGATGTGTTGGTTCTGTCTGTGACACTGCCTTTGATATAAGGCATCACAAGGCAATTCATTCCAAAGTTGCTGGTGATAGCAAATCAAAGTCTCGTGTTTGCACTGGAAGCTGAGCAGATCATGAGCATGGCCCTAAATAATGCCAGTTTCTTTGATCTGCAAAACAATATGTGGCTTAGGTGTTTTCTGGAACATGTAATATAACACAGTGGTAAGAGCATTGTTCTTGGGTTCATCATTTTACTTCTCTATGCCTGAGTTTCCTCATCATAAAATCAAGGGAGGGAGGGGGACTAGATGGTCTCTGGTCCTTTCCAGCTTTAAAATCTGTGATCCTGTGACTTGCTATTAAAGTGGCAGAAACCAGTGCCAGTGACTGCTTTGAACTCTGGCCTCCCTGTGGGAGATTTCCATCTAGTAAGAATGGGTTTCCCAGCCTGACCAGGCAGTGGCGCAGTGGATAGAGCGTCGGACTGGGATGCAGAGGACCAGGTTCGAATCCCACCAGCTTGAACCCAAGGTCGCTGGCTCCAGCAAGGGGTTACTCGGTCTGCTGAAGGCCTACGGTCAAAGCACATATGAGAAAGCAATCAATGAACAACTAAGGTGTTGCAACACGCAATGAAAAACTAATGATTGATGCTTCTCATCTCTCTCCGTTCCTGTCTATCCCTCTCTCTGACTCACTCTCTGTCTCTGTAAAAAAATAAATAAATAAATAAATAAAGAATGGGTTTCCTGGTGCAGTCTGATGCATGCCTCTGACTCTGATCAAGTTGCCTATGGATCCAAACGCTCTGCTGAGTCTGCAAAACCATCTCTAATCCACGTGGATGGTGTGTCCAGGCGTCTGCATTCAGTGGTTTGCAAATGACAGCCTCAAGGATTCTGCAGAGCTTGCAGGGAGCCGAAGCTTAAATTCCTCCTAAACGATTGGTTGGAAACAGACTGAATACAGCATTCAGAGTTCTTGCTGCTTGGCATCTCCAATACATATTTAAATGTCCAAATATGAATAAGTGTGTGATAATGCTAAATGAAAGCATGGCTGCCACCCTCTGGGGATAGCGTTCATCTTCAAAAATGCAAGTTTGGGTAGCTTTAGAAGTGTCAGACAGCTGAGTAAGTACCAAAAAAACCCCACCTTCAGTCTGTACCGTTGGGGATGAGGCACCATCCCCACACTAAATCAACATTCTGTCATGAAATACTATAGGTACAGGATGCCAGGAAACTTCTCCAGGCAGCCAGATTTTCAAGGCAATTGCCAGAGTGCTGAAATAATAAATGAGAAAGAGCTCTGCAAACTGTAAAGTGCTCTGCAAACAAAGTGTTACATAATCTCCATGTGGTATGTTATTTACTGATAAGGACTAACAAAGGTAGTGATTGGAAGCTCTTTTGTTCTCAAGAGTTCTCACCAGTCAGATAACCATCTTGGAAGGAGTAGGGACCAGAGAATCAGAAACTGGGGGTTTGAGTTATGGCAGTGACTTCTACTTACTTCTGATGCCAGAGGTCTGCTCCAGGATGGCAGAAATCCCAAGCGGCAGAAATAAAAATGGTTCTCCCTGTATGACAGCCAAGCCTGTTCCCTATGAGCGTGTGAGTCACATGCTGGTGGGACGGGGAGAACTGCATTTGCATTCCCTTACATTCCGCTCTACCCACTCCCCTTCCCATTGCACTGCTTTGGCTCCTGTCCGTACTGTGTATGACATGTTAATGCCAAGAGCCTGTGACAAAAATCTTGCCCAAGGAACCCCAGCTAAGTTTGTCCCTGTAGAGGAAGGCAGTGAACCTAGACAACTGGTTCTTATTGGTGAAGCCAATAGTCTGGGGGGGGGGGGATACGGGGGAGAAGGTTTGTTGGTACAACTCTACACTCATCCTCGCCAACACTCGAAACTCTCAGTGGGCATCCTCCCAGACACATTTGTGTACTTTACCCTTTGTGCTTGACAATCCCTGTGTCATAAGGCCTCAGAATCTGACAGCTTTGTCATAATTGTAGGCAGTCTAGAAATCCAAGCCATATTTGTGTTGGCAGCATTTAGGCTGCTGAACCATTCTGTAAAGAGACGCATTTGTGAAATTGGATGAAGAGAAACTCTGAAAGTCAGCCTGCTTTTCAAGTTCAAGAAGCATTTTGCTGAATTTCCAAGGCTAACAGCTGTAGCCTTCTCTAGCCCATTGTGGTGGGCTGAATGGTGGTCCCTGAAAAGAAATACCCACATCCTGATCTCCAGAACCTGTGAGTATTATTTCATTTAGAAAAAGAATCTTTGCAGGTATAGGTAAGGATTTTAAGATGGGGAACCCATCCTGCGTTATCCAGTGGCGAGTGTCCTTACAAGAGTGAGGCAGGGCCCTGGCCGGTTGGCTCGGTGGTAGAGCGTCGGCCTGGCGTGTGGAAGTCCCGGGTTCAATTCCCGGCCAGGGCACACAGGAGAAGCGCCCATCTGCTTCTGCACCCCTCCCTCTCTCCTTCCTCTCTGTCTCTCTCTTCCCCTCCCGCAGCCAGGGCTCAACTGGAGCAAAAGATGGCCCGGGCGTTGGGGATGGCTCCATGGCCTCTGCCCCAGGCGCTAGAGTGGCTCTGGTCGCAACAAAACAATGCCCAGGATGGGCAGAGCATCGCCCCCTGGTGGGCATGCCGGGTGGATCCTGGTTGGGCGTATGCGGGAGTCTGACTGCCTCCCCGTTTCCAGCTTCAGAAAAATACAAAAAAAAAAAAAAAAGTGAGGCAGAAGGAGATGAGACTCGGACACACAGAGAGAGAGACTCACAGGGAAGATAATGTGAAGACAGGCAGAGATTGGAGTGATATGGCTGTAAGCCACGGAAGACCAAAGATTGCCAGACCGTCAGAAGACAGCAGGAGCTAGAGGGGCAAGGAAAGACTGTCTGTCCCCCAGAGCTGGCAGAGGGAGCATGGCTCTTACAACACTTTGATTTTGAAGTGTAAGAGAAGAAATTTTTGTTGTTTAAGCCACCCGGTCTGTGGTCATTTATTTTGAAGTCCTAGAAAACTAATAAACCCATCTCTGCTGTGGATGCTCAGCATGACCAAGTGGGAAAATCTCTCAAGGTATTGGGGTTGGATAGCCCTCACATTCCTATTTCTTAGCCGTGTCTTTTTGGGTTTTTTTTGAAGTTTTTTTGCGTGCGTGAGAGGGAGAGAGAGAGAGAGAAAGGGAGAGCAATGAGAAGTATCAACTCGTAGCTGAGTCACCAAGCCAAGTGACTCCTTGCTCAAGCCAGCAACCTTGGGCTGAAGCTGGCAACTCAGGGTTTTGAACCTAGGACCTCAGTATCCCAGGTCAATGCTCCACCCACTGCGCCACTGGTCAGGCTCCTGGCCGTGTTTTTGAGCTCATGTTAGCACCTCTCTGAGTCTATTGCCTTCTTTGTCAACTGGGAAGAATAAGTCCTACAAGATCAGGTTGTGGAGAGGCTCAGGTGACAAGGACTGAGCAGAACGCCTTTCTCCCACAGACTCTCCATACACATGCACTCCATCCTCGCCCTTCACCACCCCAGTCCTGCGTCACCTCAGGCACAGAGCCCCCATTCCGAGGTGGAGTCTCATGGTTTCTGTACCTTCCTCCAGTCTTGGAGCTCATCCATGATATCCAGAATAGTACCTGCCCCACCTTCCTGACACATCCACTTGGCTCTCTCATCAGAGTCTCAAACCCAATGTGTCCAAGAGTGAAGTCTTGGTCTTCCTTCCTTTCTTTTTTTTTTTTCTGTATGTGTGTGTGTGACGGAGAGAGAGACAGAAAGAGGGACAGATAGGAACAGACAGACAGGAAGGGAGAGAGATGAGAAGCATCAATTCTTTGTTGCAGCACCTTAGTTGTTCATTGATTGCTTTCTCATATGTGCCTTGACCCGGGAGCTACAGCAGACCGAGCCAGCAACCACGGGGTCATGTCGGTGCTCAAGCCAGCTACCCTGTGCTCAAGCCGGATGAGCCTGTGCTCAAACTGGCAACCTCGGGGTTTCAAACCTGAGTCCTCCGAGTCCACGTCCAATGCTCTATCCACTGCGCCACCGCCTGGTCAGGCTTGGTCTTTCTTCTGTCTTTCACACCTCTCTCATTTCAGTAAATGGTGCTGCAAGCTAAAACCCTGGGCGTCATTTTTGCTTCGTTTGTTTTCATTTTTTAACTTTTCAATTTGAAATAATCTCAGATTTACAAAAAGCTTACAAAGAATTTCAATACACTTGCCTCTAATTCCACAAACGTAGCATCATAAACAAACATAATACAATTAACAAAGGAAGAAATTACCACTAATGACACTACTATCTAGTCTACAAACTTTATGCAAATTTTGCCAAGTGCCCCACTAATGTCTTTCTCTGGTCCAGAGTCCAACCCAAAATCACAGGTTGGGAGTCATTTTGAAAGATCTCTCCACCACACCATCCACATTTAACCCATCTGCAAGTCCCAGCGAGTGCCCCAGACACTTCGCTCCAGGCACTGAGTACCTCCATGGCTACCACTCTAGGAAAAGCCTCTGTGGTCTTGCACCTGGATGACCGCAGCAACCTCTCATCTGTCTCCCTGCCCCTTGTCTCCCGCTAAACCAGGGGGCAGCATAGTTTGGAGTAAAGGGCCTGAGAGTAAATATTTTCCGCTTTGCGGGCGGCCGGCCGTACAGTCTCTGCTGCAACTACTTAGCTCTGCCCTTGCAATGCAAAAGCAGCCACAGACCATTTGTAAACAAATGAGCATGGCAATGTTCCAAAAAAACTTTATTTGTGGATACTGAAATTTCCTATAACCGTCATGTGTCACAAAATCTTCTTTTGATATTTTTCAATTATTTGAAAATGTGGAAACCATCCTTAGCCTGCAGGTGGTCTGGGCCACAGTGTATTGACCCCTTGCTCTAACCCATTCCTCACATCACATCCAGAAACATGCTCAGGTCTCCCCTCTGCTTCAGTTCTCACTCAGAATAAAACAAAGCTCAAAGCCGTCAGCAGTGTCGGGGTGCTGGCAGCCCTGGGCAGTCCCTCTATCTAGGCTGTCTTTTTCTGGGTTCCCTCCTCGCCTAGATAACTTGCATTTGTCTTTTGGGTTTTGGGGGCCTTTATGGGGAGAGAAGCTTAAACTTCCTAGAGAGGTTCTTCTCTGATCCTCCCCCCAGTGAAATGATGCTCTCCTTAAAATTCTCTCATAGTACCATGTCCTTTTACTTTTTTGTTTCCCTTAAAACATATCATGATCGGTAATTATGTGTTTGGGCGTAATTTGATTTTACAGAAAACTCCATGAAGTCGAGAACCGTGGTGTCTGCTTTGTTTGCCTTGTGGGCCAAACACCCAGCATGGTGTCTGGCATAGTGGGAGTTCTTTGTAAGTCAGTTAAGGGAATGGATTCTCCACTAGAACTTCTCTTTCACCAGCAAGGAGAACCCCTGTGGGCTTCAGGGCAGGGCCCAAATGAACCCGGTTTCCTGAGCAGAAACCTCCTGGACACCTGGACAATGCACAGGCATTTCCAAGGTACATTCCAACGACTCTGCCTGGAGCAAATTCCTGACCTTGGAGGGCCCCACTCTGAAACCTGCTATGCATTTCCACTCTAATGCCATCCATCTGCTGTTCTTCCTGCGTTCCAGCCCAGGAACAGCCTCCCCCACTGAGGTTAACCCCTCCCAATAAGTCTGGGGTTGCCTGAGATCTTAAGTATAGCTGTAGAATCAGAATTCTTTCCTCAGCTGCCAGTCAGAAACTCTCGGGCAATGTCCAGAGGCTGTGGGGAGAAACAGCAGCCTTTGGTCCTCTGCCTGCTATAATCTACCTTCTGCAGGGCTGCCAGAGTTACCTTTGAAAAGGGTAGCTATGGTCCAGTCACTCACATCCACACTGCCTACTGTCTGTAGGATAAAGTCAAAATTCCTTGGTCCACCTTGCAAATCTTTACCATTCAATCCAAACCTATCTCTCCAGCCTCATCTTCCATCTGCCTCCACCTCATCCTGAGCTCAATACTCTAGACATTCTGGACCAGAACCGTTCAATATAGTTGCCACTAGCCTCTTGCAGCTGTTAAAATTTTCATTAATTAAAATCAGATTAGCCTGACTTGTGGTGGCGCAGTGGATAAAGCGTCAACCTGGAACGCTGAGGTCGCCGGTTCAAAACCCTGGGCTTGCCCAGTCAAGGCACATATGGGAGTTGATGCTTCCTGCTCCTCCTCCTCCTCTCTCTCCCCTCTTCTCTAAAATGAATAAATAAAATCTTAAAAAATAAATAAAATTAGATTAAATTTAAAATTTAGTTCCTTAATCATACTAATCACATTTCAAGTACTCAATAACCGCATGTGGCTAGTGGCTACAGTATTGGATTAGTGCAGCTATAGAATGTTTCGTCACTGCCCCAAATTTTATTCGAACAGCACTGTTTTATTTATTTATTTAATATTATCTTTATTTTTATTAATTTTTTTTTAGAGAGGAGAGAGAGAGAGAGAAAGGGGGAGGAGCAGGAAGTATTAACTCTCATGTGCCTAGATCAGACAAGTGCAGGGTTTTGAACCAGCGACCTCAGCGTTCCAGGTTGACGCTTTATCCACTGCCACCACAGGTCAGGCCAAACAACTGATTTAGACAATAAGACCCACTGACCATCTCCTAAAAAGATTTTTAATTATATAATTTATACATAAGTACATTCTCATTGTTAATTTTCTAATATTACAAAAATCTCCTTGACCAAGTCTAGACCTCTCCCTAGGGATTATCAACTAAATAAGTTTGGTGTATATTCTCTCCAAATATTTCGTGTGTATTGCACTTTGCTTTTTTCATTCAATAGTGTCTTAGAGACCTTCATATAAAAACACATCTCTAGCTACCTTTTGTTTTAGGTGCTGCAAAGTAATCCAAAGCAAGAATGAACTTGAGGTTATTTAACCTTTGCACTCCTGTGGACATTTGTTTCTGGTTCTTTCTTATTGAAAAAAATACTATATGCAAACATCTTTGTATGTTTTAAGGCACTTGTACATGTTTGTTTAGGTTAGAAACCAAAAAGGTGGAACTGCTGGGTCATATGTTAACACCTCTGGGGCTTGGCACACACTGCTACTCCTGCCTAGAATGCCTCTCCACATGACTAATTCCTGCTCATCAAGACCGATCAAGTGTCATCACCTTGTGAAAGGCAGTCTCTTCTGCCTCTCCTTTCCCATAGCATTTCATGTCCACGTTCTATCATTACTGTACACTTAGGGCTCTGCCTTATTTATCTTTGTATTCTCAACATCCAAGCATAGGGCTTATAGCATAGAGTAAGAATTCAAATGTTTTCTTGATTGGATGAATGAATGAATAAATAAATAAACAAGTGAAAGCACAGTGGTTAGGACATTCCAGATGCTCAAGGTGAGTGAGTCTGTGAGTCTTGTGAGCTTGGGCTTTGGACTAATCTGCCCTCTGGTGCCCCAAGCCAAACCACCTCTCTACGTTTCTGTCTATCCAGCCCTCTGAACTTGGGCATCTCATCTTGAACTCTGTTCTAGTCGGGTAGTCCACTGATAGAGTAGTGTAAGTATATAGGGGCTCTGGCTGTAGAGCACTGAAATCTGAGCCGTGGGGGGCAGCACTAGCAGGGGGTTGGCTTTCCAAAGGCAGCTCTGTCTTCTTTTTCCCTTTGAAGCAAGCAGCTCCTTATGCTCTGGGTTTTGGTTTATTTTTTCTCCCTGTGATACCTTAGGGGCAATTAAGATCAGCTGCAACATTTCTGCTTTCTGCTTCTAGACTGAACCCAAGGGAAGCCAAATGTTTTACACGGGCACCCACTCCTTGCAGTCTGATGAACAGCCTTGTTTTCTGAGTCTCTGTTACCTGGTTTCCTCAGATCCCAGAGCTGGCTTGCAGCCTTTATTTTTAATGGGGTTTTAATAAATGGCTCATGTAATTAATTTCATTGTTGTGTTTTCACACTTTCTAAGTGCCTAAAGGCCCCCAGGCGCTAGGAAGGATGTTAACAGATTTTAAATAAAACAAAGGCCTGACCTATGGTGGCGCAGTGGATAAAGCGTCGACCTGGAAATGCTGAGGTTGCCGGTTCGAAATCCTGGGCTTGCCTGGTCAAGGCACATATGGGAGTTAATGCTTCCAGCTCCTTCCCCCCTTCTCTCTCTCTAAAATGAAAAAAAAAATTAAAAAAAAAAATAAATAAATAAAACAAAAAGCTGGGGTTGTCATCTCACACTATCCCAACTCTTCTCATTTGCAGTTGTTTTATCATTAATTAGCTGAGGCACATAGCCCATTTGGGAGGTCAGACCCATCACCTGTCACGTTTTATAGAGTTAGAATCAGAGATACAGAAAACAGGGACTCATCTAAGCCCCAACAGAAAGTGGGTGTTGAAACTGGTTTCAGAAGCACATACTGCAGGGTACACGCCCTTGTGAGAGCCAAGGCCAAGATCCACTACTCAGGTACCATTTGCCAAGCGGCTAGAAGCCTCAGGCCAAAGGTGGAACGTCTACAGGCATCTTGGGGAGGCAGTTTCACCCTCCCACCATCCTCAGGGGGTAATACTACCACCTGAAATCACCCTCATTCATTCTCTTCAGGCCTTTTTCATTTTATGAGCAGACTTATCTGCATAAAGAACGCGTCAGTGGTTCCTCCCGGATTTAGAAACACAATTTCGCTATTTTTAAAGCTACCATTTAGAAATCCGCGCACACGTACTCACACTTTTCTGGAATTGTGTGTGTTGGGGTGTGTGTGTATACGGGGTGGGTAGGAAGAGTACGTGCCGGAGAGAACAGCGTGACCCTGGGCTTCCCAGAGCCCCGCGCTATTCTCCTGGGGGCGTACTCCTCTGAGCGCGCCCGGGACTCTCCAACCCCGAGCGAATTTGCTCCTCCGAGCGCCCTGGGCTGACGCCTCTCTCGTTTGCCAGGCGGAGGAGGGCACGGCCTCCGGGTTACCGGCCCAGGAGCAAGCAGGAGGGGAGAGGAGGCCGAGCAGGTGGCGATTAGGTCAGCCTCGGAACATTCTTGGACCGCTCCAGTGGATATAAATAACAGACGGCAGGCTCCGAAAAATGCCCGGGTGGGGGTAAGGGCGTGAGGAAGAAAGGATTTATTTAGGGTGGGGTGGCATCCTGGTAATCTGGAAAAATCTACTAAAGCTGGTGACCGACAAAGGCAAGGGATTTAGTGTGAATGGTGGCACAAAATCTGGGACTAAGAACACGGAGAGGGAGGAGCTTATTTTTTTGCCCCACCCCCACCGCGTGTCGGTCCCAGGCTTCAGAACTGGCTCAGATTGGCAGGCAGGGCAGTGCATTGAAAGGGCACGGCTTTGGAGTCTTGCCCCTGCCCCACTACAGCTTGTGTGCAAGCCGCTGAAGGTATCTGCATTGTACAATGGAAATTCTAACGCTTACAAGGGGATTGTGAGCCACGTCGGAGCTCACTTCTAAGAAATCTCTGGCCTGCAAAAAATGTAAGGCAGTGTCACCCCCAGGCTCCCTCCAAAGGCTGTCCTGCGGGCCCGATCCCTTCCCGCTGCCACGGGTCTTCCAGACTCTGCAAAAGCCGGAGAGGGGCAAAGCTGAAATCGTACTCCCTGCAGCGGCGCCGCCGTGGGGAGTCAGCCCTGGAGCTTCTCACGCGGGAGCCGCGCCCCACGGCCCGTGCCCCGGGAGCCGCGATCCCCTCAGCCCCTGCGCCCGTCGATGGACAGAGGGGTTGGGGCCGCGGCAGCGAGGAGAGGGCGGGGCCGGGGGCTGGGCTTCCCGGGGGAGGGCCCCGCGCGCTCCGGGAGGCGGCGGTCGGGGCCTGGGAGCGTCAGGACTCGGTCCGGAGCGTGGCCGTACCCCAACTCACCGAGGCGCGCTGGGAGGACGCGGTGAGTGCTGCCGGGTAGGGACCGCGGGGAGGCGGCGGCGGGAGCGCCGGCTGGAGCCCGCCCTCTCCTCCCTTCCATTCCTGAAGTTTGCAATGGGACCGACTCCTGCTCCTGGAACCCCCGGCCACCCGGCTCTGTGCAAGGACGTAAAAAGCTGCCGCCGAACCGACGGGGTGTCTCATCGGCGTCGCGCACCGAGCATTTTCCCAGGCCGGCAGAGGACAGGGGGACTTCGGGACTAGAGGGCCACACAGTCTCCTGGAGCCGTTTAAGGGCCCCAAATACCCCTGGGGCCCCAGAAAGGGCCTTCGCTCCCTGCCGAGCCATTGCCCTCTGCAAAGAGCCCCAGTTCATGGGGCCGCTGCCCGGGCCACTATCGGGAGTCCACCGCGGGACCCCCTCCCCTCCGCAGTAATCAGCCGGCCCCACCCCCGCCGAGACCGAGTTCAACAAGTTTGGCTAAGAAGTCCTAGAACCTCCATTGCTAGGCCTGGCCAGGCAGCTCCGCATGGGCTTGGTGGGCCCCGAGTTATGCAGCGCTCGGCGGGCAAGAGGGGCCGGTCAAAGGGCGCCATCCATGGGGTTGAGACCAGAGCCTGGCAGCCCCTGGGCTCCGAGGATTGGTGTGGAGGCTCCGGGTTTGGAGTGCGTCATCAGAGAGCAGGCACCTCGGCCGGCAGGTCGGGTTTCCAAAAGTGCCCCTTTGTTATGCCCCTCCCTGGCCCTGCCTCCTCCCCTTTCTCTGCGCCACCCCCTCCCCCAGCCTCCTGGACTACCGTTTGCAACCGCTGGAGCCTAGGTGTCCCTCTCTGGACCAGTCTACCAACCCCCTCCTGTGCCTTCTAATCCTAGGGCTGCCGGCCCACCGGGGGTGTGGGGTGTGGTGGGGGGGTGGGGGTGCTGCTGAAAGAAGAGGCCCTTGGGCACAGCCTGTGACTCAGGATTGGATGGATGGGCAGGGCAGGAGGGCAGGCTCCGTCCCAAGGGCTTTCCCCCAGCTTGGGGAAAGCTGGGGGCTGGTCTGGGCAGGGGTTACCTACCTGTGTCAGGTAGGCATAGTGGGTTCTTCCCTGAACCTCAGGATTTCCTTTCTTGGCCCAGGCAGCTATGTGGAAACCTTGCCAAGCCCCAGTCAGCTTCTCTGGGCACAGTAGGTGCTGACTCCTTAGGCTTGGAAGCTTTCATTATCTGCTTTTTGAGATCTTGCCTGTGACAGAGTGTGTTCTGGAGACTGATCTGGGTCTCTGCTGAGGTCAGGAGGTATAGGGTGCTGGCCCTCCTTAACAGGGCCCGGGTGCAAGGCCCATCCCTACAGCTAGATCAAGCTCGGACTGTGGGGCCTGGCTGTGCCTGGGGCTTGGGCTTGTGTTTGCTCTGGGAGGCCGGAGGGAGCAGTGCCAGCCCTGCACACACAGCTTGCTCTGTTCTGGGGCCAGAAAGAGGGAATGGGTGGGGGGCAGCTCTCCTGGGAGCTGGGAGCACGGAGGCTGGAGCAGGCAAGGGGCCCAGGCCCCTGGATGCCTGATGGGACAGCACTGCAGGCCTGTGATTTACAGCTGTAGCTCCGGTTCTCTCCATCTGGTTGGCAAGTCCTTTCTGGACAAGTGGGACAGACTCAAGAGGAAGCAAGGTGAAGCGCTGAGCACCCTGGTGGGGCTAGCTGCTTTGCTTTGTGCCGAGGCACCTACGTTGCAGGTCTGAGTTCTCCTGTTAGCTTGGGGTGAAGCCCACTTAGGCCAACCTTTCTCACCCCTGCTGTAGCCAGCAGTTTCCTGGTCTTCAGGGAGATGGCACTTTTTTCATTCAACTACTAACTCTGGTGCCTGGAGAAACTCAAATTGGACCCTCAGGAACTCTCTGTCAATGACTGCAGACAGATCCTGTCCTGTCAGTCACAACTCAGTGGGATTTATACCCTGACTGAGGGGTCTAGGAGTTCTGGGAATGGGGACAGCGAATGGGGCTGTGTGTAAGTGTGGATAAGATGCCTCTGTCTGAGTTTTACAGAATGGGTAGAGGTTCACTAGTTTGGAGGGGAGCACTGCGGTGAAGCCCTACTTTGGGGAAAATAGGCACATTCGCCTGACCTGTGGTGGTGCAGTGGATAAAGCGTTGACCTGGAAATGCTGAGGTCGCCGGTTCGAAACCCTGGGCTTGCCTAGTCAAGGCACATATGGGAGTTGATGCTTCCAGCTCCTCCCCCCTTCTCTCTCTCTGTCTCTCTCTCCTCTCTCTCACTCTCTGTCTCTCTCTCTCCTCTCTAAAAATGAATAAATTAAAAAAATAATAAAATAAAATAAAAATAATGAATCTTAAAGAATGATAAAAGCTATGAAATTTACCTATCAAACTTGAGTAAAGAAAACTTTAAAAGAAAATAGGCACATTCTCTCCTCATTGGGTCTGATGAAGTCCCCTGGGCTTGCTCAGAGGAAGAAGCGATTTCCTTCTAGGGGCTTGAGCTGCTGCTGCAGACAGCTGAGAACCTGCGCAGAGGCAGAAAGGGAGTGGCCATGTGCCACTGTGACCTCCAGCCCCTGGGGTGGTGTCGTGGGATTGGAATCCACCTTGGCTCTGTGATTCTGGAGAATACCCCTATAACGGGCCGGCCACCTGTCTGACTCCCTCATGCTGCCCCTGACTCTGGGCTTTTTGAGGGTGGGGCTGAGTTGCTCATTTCCCACAGAGCCCAGTGGGACCTCAGATGCTGTGGAACAGAATGAGTGTCCCTTGTGACTGTCAGGCCCCATACATTGCTATTTGTTGTTAGGCTTGAATGTTACACCCACCCTGGCACAGAAGCAGACCAGGAGGCAGACTTTCCACCTTAGGAGGGAGCTGAGGTTCCCTTAGGAGGGGACAGGAAAATGCACTTGTTCAAGCTTCTTGGCTAAGATAGGACTCAGGCCTCTTGGCTCTGTCCTCAGCACACGGAGCTACTGGGGTGTGGCTGGATACCCTCTGACTTAGCTGGGTCTGCAAAAGGGTCTCCTTATTGTTCAAGGAAAGGCAACAGGGCCCTGGCTTGGGCAGGCATCCTCTCATCTGCAGCAGGGGAGTGGGGCCCTCTGCCCACCACCCACCCCCGCCTGCCATCTAATCCCCAGCTGGATCGTGTGACCTGCCTGGCATTCTCCTGGCTGGAATCTGGCAGTTCTGACAGCAGTTACTATATTGGGGGAGCCGGGCACCGCCCTGGACGCTCTAGGTCCCCGCCCTTACCCCCTGCTTTGCTCTCATTAGTTTCAAGGCAGAGTCACAGTGGCAACTTTGAGAGTTGGACAACCAGGTCCCTGAAGTGATTTCTAGGCTCCAGGTACATGGGGTGCATTGTGTGTGTGTTATGTTGGGTGGAAGGGCAGACCCAGGGCAAGAGAAGGAGCTTTGAAACTGCCATCCTCGCCCCTACCCTGGCCCGTTCTAGGGACTTCCAGACCCCTGTCTGCTAAGTCCTAGCTCCAACAGCTCCTTGGGTGGTGGAGATGGCAGCGGGAGGCAAAGCCCAGGGATAGGAGAGGGTTGTTTCCTATCTCCCAAAACACATCCAGCTTCTCTGCTTTCCTCTGCACTCCATAGCCCCAATTCGCCACCATTCCGTGCTGCGGGGACACCATGGCTCCAGAGGAAGATGCTGGAGGGGAGGCCCTAGAGGGCAGTTTCTGGGAGGTGAGCAGCTGGGTCCCAGGTTTGGGGGCAGCACTGAAATGCCCACCCTTCCCTGGGCCCAGCCACCTGTCCAGGGGTGTTGTCTAGCTGTCAGCACCAGCCCTTGAGGGGGCTTCTCCCCTGGCCACACCGCCCTTTCCATATACGCCCCAGGCTGGCAACTACAGGCGGACGGTGCAGCGGGTGGAAGACGGGCATCGGCTGTGTGGGGACCTCGTCAGCTGCTTCCAGGAGCGCGCCCGCATTGAGAAGGCCTACGCCCAGCAGCTGGCCGACTGGGCCCGGAAGTGGAGGGGCACCGTGGAGAAGGGTGAGCCAGCATTTGGGCCTAGCATGGAGCAGAGGGCCACCGATGTAGGGTGGTCGGGCAGGGCAGCTTCTTTTTGCACCTCTGGAAAAGCTGAGGCTTCCACGTCTGCCTTCCCTTTAAAGGGAAGGTCCTCCTGGTAATTCTCATGGTCGTGCTGTTAGAGTGTGCAAAGTACAGTCATGAGTTATTTTGATATTTCTAACAACCTTACGACAGAGATAGTCCTGAGCTACACATTTTCTAGAGGACACTCTGGATGTTCAGAGAAGCTAAGTGACCTGCCTGAAGCCAAGCCACACAGCGAGGAAGGACTTAAGCTTGAGCCAGGCCTTCTGATTTGGGATCTTTCTACCCTAACAAGCTGCCTTCCTTGGGAGACACTGGTTCCTCCTTCTGAGGCAACAGAGTGTGGTGGTTTATGCCACAGACCTGGGCTTGAATCTCAGTTCCACTTGTAGCTGTAATACTTTGGGCAATTAACTTCACTTCTCTGGGCCGCTATTTTTTCCACTTGTTAAATGTTGATTGTGACACTGCCTTCATGGTGGTGGATGAGGCAAGGATTCAGTGAGATCCGGTATGTCAAGACACAGAGCAGGTATTCAGTAAGCAGCAGCTGACATCGTTGTTTATCTTTGCGTTCCTGCTCTGCGCTTGGCACGTGGAACAGCACTCAATGAGAGGGGGTGGGCATGTTTCTGGTGACGCCCATGGCCTGGCCCAAGTCCCATCCCTCCTTGCAGGCCCCCAGTATGGCACGCTGGAGAAGGCCTGGCATGCCTTCTTCACGGCGGCCGAGAGGCTGAGTGCACTGCACCTGGAGGTGCGGGAGAAGCTGCACGGACAGGACAGTGAGCGGGTGCGTGCCTGGCAGCGGGGGGCCTTCCACCGGCCAGTGTTGGGTGGCTTCCGAGAGAGCCGTGCTGCTGAGGACAGCTTCCGCAAGGCCCAGAAGCCCTGGCTAAAGAGGCTGAAGGAGGTGAGCCTGGGAGGGATGTGCAGCAGAGGCACGCCCCTTCCTAAGTCCGTGGGCCGGGGCACGGTGTGCAGGGTCCAGAGCTGTCCCTGTGTGTGCCAGGTTGAAGCTTCCAAGAAGAGCTACCATGGAGCCCGAAAGGAGGAGAAGACAGCCCAGACTCGGGAGAGCCATGCGAAAGCAGACAGTGCAGTCTCCCAGGAGCAGCTACGGAAGCTGCAGGAGCGGGTGGACCGCTGCACCAAGGAGGCAGAGAAGGTACCGGCTTGGGACCGGCTGGCCCAGCTCAGGGCTTCCTGAATGCCTTCCCCAGTCCCCAGCACTTCCTGCGCTCATCCTCACCTGCCACTCTCTCTCCAGATTTCCATTTAAAGAAGGAACCTGGGAAAAGGTGCTTCTTTTCTTAGGGAAAGAAATGGTACAAGGTCAGGTACTGGGATGGTTTGAGCAGTTG
Source organism: Saccopteryx bilineata (assembly GCF_036850765.1). NCBI lineage: Eukaryota > Metazoa > Chordata > Mammalia > Chiroptera > Emballonuridae > Saccopteryx > Saccopteryx bilineata. The sequence continues at coordinate 390,010,934 of NC_089490.1, read as the reverse complement.
AGATCTTCCCAGCTCCGTTCCTTTCCCAGTGTACCTCCTGGGACAACTTCTCATGTCGTGTGCACTGCCAGAGTGCCCTTTTCTCCAGCTCTGCTATCCAAACCCTCCCACCTCCTCCATGAAGCCTTTTCTGATTTCTCCCACACTTCATCAGCGGACCTCATCTCACTCCACACTCTACACTCTCCATTTCATCTTAACTCTCACTTTTAGTCTTCATTCACCAGCCTCTGTAAGCTGCTGTGCCCGAATGTCACCTCTCTTGTTAGGTTGCTGGGGTCCTAAGGGCAGGAGCCGTGTCTTGTGACTGGTTGCCCCTGGTGCCCAGCCCAGGGTCTAGCCCATGGCAGGTACTGAGTAAATACTAGCGGCACCCTGAGCGGAAGAAGGTCTCGTGCTAAAGTCCCCTCCTCTCCCACTCAGACGAAAACCCAGTATGAGCAGACCCTGGCAGAGCTGCATCGCTATACCCCACGCTACATGGAGGACATGGAGCAGGCCTTCGAGACCTGCCAGACCGCTGAGCGCCAGCGGCTTCTCTTCTTCAAGGATATGCTGCTGACCTTACACCAGCACCTCGACCTCTCCAGCAGTGAGAGGTATGGCCTGCGGGGTGGGTGCGGGGATCTGGGAGTAAGGCTGGGTCTTTTCTCTCTCCCCTGGGCTCTGGCTGGTCTAAAGGAGATTGGGGAAGGGGCTGCAGGAGCCCGGGGTTTCCTAGTTTGAGGGTGATGCCTCGGGCCACAGGTTCCACGAGCTCCACAGAGATCTGCATCAGGGTATCGAGGCAGCCAGTGACGAAGAGGACCTGCGCTGGTGGCGCAGTACCCACGGGCCAGGCATGGCCATGAACTGGCCACAGTTTGAGGTACGTGTTCCAGGTGGGGCTGGGAGGTGGGGTGGGCTCCCACTGGGCTCAGCCTGGACCTCAGGAAGGAGGCTAGAACTTGAGATGAAGTAGGTGAAGGTGGTTTGGATGGTTCTGGCTGCCACCACAGCCTGCAGCCCAGCCTGACCCTAAGCACTGTCCCAACAGGAGTGGTCCTTGGACACACAGAGGACAATCAGCCGGAAGGAGAAGGGTGGCCGGAGCCCTGATGAGGTTACTCTGACCAGCATCGTGCCCACAAGAGATGGCGCTGTGCTCCCACCTCAGTCCCCGGGGTCCCCAGGGTGAGAGCCAGGAGCCTGGTTATACAGCTCTGGTCCTGCCCTCCTTTCCTTCATTCCCTTCATACCTGAAGTGGGTTGAACGTGGGTGCCATGGACCTTACGGCCGTCTTAGTGGCTGTGATGCCAGTTTTTATGGTGGTTTAGATTTGCCAAGTGTTTGCCACATTCCTTCGCATCCACTGCTCACTTCAGCACTGGGTGGCAGGAGGAGCGCCCGAGCCCACCGGAATGTGCGGCAGAGGTCAGACTAGACTCTTCCAGTTCTTTCCCCCCTGCCTTTCCCAGGGTTCCGCCAGGGGGTGGGTTCCAGGCTGTCTGGATCAAGGAGTTCCTTGTGCCCTGAGCCTGTGCCCCTTCTGCCTCCCCCTTCCTAGCAGTGGGCAGGATGAGGAATGGTCAGATGAGGAGAGCCCCCGAAAGGCTGCCACTGGGGTGCGGGTGCGGGCACTCTATGACTACGCTGGCCAGGAAGCTGATGAGCTGAGCTTCCGAGCAGGTACTGTGGACTCCTTTCCTGTTTATTTCCAGGCTTCAGCTCTCCCTCCCCCATTCACTGTCCTGAACAGGGGTGTGGAAAAGGAAAGCCAGACACCTACTTCTAAAGGGCTAGTCTCTGACTCTTAAGGTTGCTTTGGGTCCAGTCTGCAGGACTCCGAGCCCTCACCTGCCTTTCAAAACCACCAACTGGGGCCTGATTGCTTCATTCGGGGTCTGTGGTGGGGTGGCTTGCTGACTTTGACCTCCCTCTGCCTGAGCCATGTCTCTTTCACTAGCTGGATTCTCTGGGTTACTGCCTGCTCCCCCTTAGTCCCTGACCCAATTGCAGGAACAGGGCCTGGCCAGGGCAATTGGCAATGACTAATCCCCCTTCCCCCAGGGGAGGAGCTGCTGAAGATGAGTGAGGAGGATGAGCAGGGCTGGTGCCAGGGCCAGCTGCAGAGTGGCCGCATTGGCCTGTACCCAGCCAATTACGTGGAGTGTGTGGGGGCCTGACCGCTCTGACAGCCCTTCTGCAATGTTTCTTCATCTTGAGCCGAGCCCAGCTTCTGGACAGCCGGACCTGAGCGCCCTGAACCATTGTGCCGCAGCTGTCCCTCTGTTCCTTGAGGAGAAAGAAAGTCCTGGGAGCCAGGGAGGGGAGGGGCAGTGCCTAGGAAGGGAAGGGCCAACCGAATCTAGGCTGAGGGTAAGATGAGGTCAGGAGGTGACAAAAGGGTTCAGGGGTACCTGGGCCTCCCCAGACATACTTTGGTCTTCCCAGGAGCTGTGGACCCAATTCCTGGTCTCTGTGTTTTGGGGTTCCTGGGCTGGGCTTGGGGTGAGTGTAGTTCTGGGCTAGCAACACTCTTTTGACTTGTTCTAGTGTGTATTAAACTTGGACGAAAAAAAAAGCATTGTCAGGCTTGTGTGCATCTTTTTTTTTTTTTTTTTTTTGTATTTTTCTGAAGCTGGAAACGGGGAGAGACAGTCAGACTCCCGCATGCGCCTGACCGGGATCCACCCGGCACGCCCACCAGGGGGCGATGCTCTGCCCCTCCGGGGGGCCGCTCTGCCACGACCAGAGCCACTCTAGCGCCTGGGGCAGAGGCCAAGGAGCCATCCCCAGCGCCGGGGCCATCTTTGCTCCAATGGAGCCTTGGCTGCGGGAGGGGAAGAGAGAGACAGAGAGGAAGGAGAGGGGGGTGGAGAAGCAAATGGGCGCTTCTCCTATGTGCCCTGGCCGGGAATCGAACCCGGGTCCCCCGCACGCCAGGCTGACGCTCTACCGCTGAGCCAACCGGCCAGGGCTGCATCTTTTTTTGATATTCCACTCTTGCCAGGCTGCAGAGGGCATCCAGAGAGGGGCTGAGGGGAAGGAAGTCCATGGGCGTCCAGTATGGGGCGGGGGATGGGCAAAGGTTTTCCAGATGCTACCTGCTCTGGAACCTCGGGACCCTAATCTTTGGTGGAAGAGACTGGAGATCAGGCTTGGTGTGAAGCGGCAGGCGGGAGCCCAGCCAGTGTGTCTCCCCTTGCCGGCCGGTGGGACCCTAAATGCTGGGTGGGACTATTAACCATTACTCATCTATCGTGAACCGGCCGAGCTAAGGCTGGATCGTCCGCCACGCCTTCTGGGAGGTGGCCTCCACCTTCCTGGGGCAGCACTCTAGCCGGGGGGGCCGGGCTGAGAGTCACAGCATCATCCTACCGGCGGATTGGCCCCGGCGTGGCGCGGCAGAGATTCGGACAATTGTGGAGGCGGGGCTGTGACGCGCCTGTTCCCGTCCTGCCGGCCGTTCATTGGTCCAGCTCGGGATGATTCGCCCCACCCCTCAGTGGCAAGGGGGCGGTGAGGCCGACCCGGCGCCCCGCCTTCCCGACCACGGATTGGCCCACGGCAGCGCCCGTCGGTCGCGCTGGCGTCTGGGAAGGAGAGAAAATGGCGTCCGAGCCGAGCAGGACTGAGATTCAGACCCTTTTTAAGCGGCTTCGGGCAGTTCCAACCAACAAGGTACGTGAGAGGGAGGCGCGCGGGGTCTGCCCCGGCCGAGGGGACTCTCCCGGCTCCCCTGGGGCTCGAGGGAGGGAGAAGGGAAGACCTGGACTGTTTTCCTGCGTGTCAGTGCCCGGACTCGACTCGGGGCCCCTGATCATTCTTTTATCGCCTCCTCCACGCAGGCCTGCTTCGACTGTGGCGCCAAGAACCCGAGTTGGGCCAGCATCACGTACGGTGTTTTCGTGTGCATCGACTGCTCTGGAGTGCACCGCTCCCTGGGTGTTCATCTCAGCTTCATCAGGTGGGTCTCCCGGCGGCTGCCTTGCTTCTCCCCGGCGGCCGGGTTTCTGTGCTCAGCAGGGCAGATGGCGATTTGGGCCGCCCTTAATTCGGTGTTCGGAACCTTCCGCTGGAATCCGGTGGCCTCGCACAGGAGGGAACCGACTGTGTCGACCCCTTGGCACATAGACAGTTCGTCCCCGCGTTTGGGTCAAAATTCCCTTCTTTCTTGGCGGTCAAACTCGACTCTCCGAGCGGGAGGAAGTTGGCTGTATTGACCTTGTTGCTGATGTATCCGTCGAGTGTGGAATGAGACCGTGGCCGTCCTTAAGAGGCAAGCCAAATCCAAGCCTAAGTGCCTGAGAATTCGACCTCCTTTCGACCTGGAAAATAATTAGTGTCCTTTTGACTACGTGAATGAAGAGCAAAGCTTTCAGGCACAGGGTAGAGGGGAGGAAACAGGGTGGTGGCTGAGTAAAGCTTCCTGGGCACCTGCTGCAGCCCTAGGCCAAATGACAGGAGCAGGTCTGCCAGGGGAGCAGCTCCTGTTTTCCGCTGGCGGTTGACACGCAGCCCTTGCACGCAGGTCCACAGAGTTGGATTCCAACTGGAGCTGGTTCCAGCTGAGGTGTATGCAGGTCGGCGGGAATGCCCACGCGGTAAAGCGCCTTCTCCCCGTCCTCCCCGCCCTCCCTCTTCTGCCTGGGTGCTAACTTTACAAAGACCTCGGAGGCCCTCGCAGTTTCTCTGTTCAAAGGGCTCTCTGGGCTATAGAATACTGTTCTCTAAACTTGGAAATTGGTCACTGTCCTCCTCAAAAGGGCTTCAGATTAAAACGAAACTGGACAAGTGTTTTTGGGGAAAGACCAAGGCAGCTGGGGATGGGCAGAGCGGGTGTGGCATGCTGTCCTCACGTAGGATTGAGTGAGGGCAGGGCTTCAGTCAGTCTTCTCACAGTATGGGAAGGCCATGTTTTCTGCAAGAATTTCTGAGAACCTCTACCTCTGAAAAACTGCTGGTGTCACTAGGATATATTATTCCATGTAAATAATAAGTGGGCTGTGATGGGGGTTCCTTCTTTTGCACTGGGGAGAATCACCTGTAGCCCTCTCTCCTCTCTTTACGCTCCAGACAGCTTTCTTCCGCCAACACGGATGCACAGCTAGTGATGCCAACACCAAATACAATAGCCGAGCTGCCCGGATGTACCGGGAAAAGATCCGGCAGCTGGGAAGTGCAGCCTTGGCTAGACATGGCACCGATGTAAGTGCCTGCCTGGTTCCTCTGACCGGGATAGCGCGGTGAGGGAATATTCAGAACCCTGTTTCAGAGGATGTCTTCTGCCTTCTAGCTTTGGATAGACAATACGAGTGGTGCACCCAGTCAGTCCCCGGAGAAGAAGGACTCCGATTTCTTCACGGAACACACTCAAGTGAGTGCCCACAAGGAATGGTTTCCATGGTGGTTCCTGACAGGTGGTTTATTCCCAAGGCCTTCTGTGACCACGGGCATGGATTCCATTCATCTTAGTATGATGTCTCAGACAGGGAATGTCTAGGGCTCACTGTTAGGTAGGCCTAGGTGTTTCCTCCTCCCAGGAGTAGTCATGCACTGTGTCCCTCCTTGGGAACGGACCCCTATGAAGTGGGGTGGTAGAGAGGAAGAGAAGCTTCTTGAAGGCTCAGGAGGTGTCAGGAGCCTCAAACAGCTTTTCCTGGATTTTTTCCCTGTGAGGAGGCACTGCGGTGTGGACAATGAAAGGAATCCTCCCAGCAGCCCGCCTGGGGAGGACGTTACCCTTCTGCTGGCACTGGGGCGGATGTTAGACTCTCGGTTTGTGTTCCAGCACCTCGGGCATTTCAGGGATGTGGCTAAGTCACTTAACCTGTTCAAACCCCACTCTGTACAGTAGGGGTGTGTCTACCTCACAGAGTTTGTTGTGATAATGTGTTTATTGTGAAAAGCTCTTAGACTTGTGTCTCACACATGGTAAGTGTTCAGTAGTTAGTCATTAAATTAGGGGAATAGGCTCTGGCTCTAAGTGACTAGTGGAGGTGGCTGCTAGTTGCCTACTTGTTTCTTCCATAGTGAATAGTAGTTACAGTATTACTTGCTTCTTTTCTCATGAGCTTGGAGTAGGGCCTTGTATCCACAGAGAACTTGTAGGTTCTTGGTGCTCCTTGCCAGCAGGAGTAGCTCATTGAGGCTTCTGTGATCTGGTCTCCTTTTAAGCCCTCTGCCTGGAATGCATCAGCCGCCGACCCAGCAGAGACCCAGCAGCCAGCCCCGTCCACAGAGAGCAGTGGATTGGCACGTGAGTTCGGCCCCGAGTCCAACCAGGTGCCCTCCTGGCAAAACCTTGGGGCTGGGAACGGGACCACCTGGTCAAGGGAATAGGAATAGGGGGGTCTCCTACATCTCTGGGTGGGCTGGGATTGGTTTTAATCCCTTGGAGGAAATGACGGGCATTCCTTTTGTCTATTGGTGGCCTCAGTTTGCTCAGAAAAGCCAGTGCCCCTACTCTCATCACTTACCTACAGGGGAGGCCACAGGAAGCTTTGAGCCTCACACCTAACTCCCACCATTGCATCCACAGAGCCGGAACATGGCCCCAACATGGACCTGCTTGGCACCTCACCCAAAGCTTCTCTGGGTCAGTGTGACAGCTGGCAGGTGTGGGGTGACTGGGAAGGGGTAGGCCTTGAGGCTCTTTCCAGATCTGCCGCTGCCTAGTCATGTGGACTGTGCCCCAGGAGACTGAGCATCTTAACTCACTAGTGGGACTGGAGTTGGATTCATGGCTGCAACATCACCTGCAAGGACTTTAGAGCCAGGCCCTTTGAACTGGTGATGAACCTGTGTGGGCTGGTGTGAGAGGCCTGGGTCGGCCTCTGGGTTCGGGCTGGTTCTAGCCGGAGTATGGGGAGGCTGGCATGAGACTGGACACCTGACCCTGAGGTCTGAGGCAAGGTTGGCCTTCTGGTCCATTTTATGGGATGCGGGAGACAGCTCTGAGCTGCTCATGGCTAGAGGTGAAATCATCCTGTCTTAGCCACTCCCTGGCCTTTCAGCTCTTTTCCACTCTTCTTAGTGTCCTGGTTCAGGGTGAACAGTCTGTTTGCTGACCTCGGTTTGTTTGTTTGACCCTTGGGGACTGGGGCAGGAAGCCAGCAGAATGACTGTCAAACTGACCCCATGAGAAGGCTGGCATGACTTGGTCTAAAACAAGGCTCCTTAGAGGCCTCCGGGAATAACTTTGGCCTGTGGGCTTGGGAACTACGTGGAAGCTCTGGGGTGGGTCCTTGTTAGCCACAGTCTGTTTCTCTCCAGAGTCCATGTATCTGTCACCTAAAGGGGCCCTTCCTGCCAGAGGTAACCAAGATCCACTTGGGGAGCCCGGTTTCTTGCATGCCAGCTCCCTGCTTTAGGAACTAAGGTTGATGTTTGGCATCTGCCCCCTGCCTAGCAGTCTTTATACTGGTTCAGGGACTTTGTCTCTGCTGCTTCAGGTCTAGTTCTTATCTCTGCTGAGAGTCAGTAATCTCCCCTAATCTTGTCTGTCTTTGGCTTGGACTTTCCTGATGCCATTGGTTGGAACTGGCGGTGGCAGCTTTGCCTTCCCTGCCTGAGGCTGTTCTTTTTAGAAGCTCTTGCCAGGAAACTGCATGGTGTGGACTGAGCTGCTGCCTCTGACCTCCCTTTGTCTCCACTCATGCTTTACCCTCTTTCTCACGCAGAAATGAAAACCTCCCTCATTGGCAAGAAGAAGCCAGCAGCAGCTAAGAAAGGGGTAGGTGGGGAGAGGCCGTATGGTAGAGTGTTTAGGAGCCAGAGTCAGACTGCCTGGGTTCACCCGTTGACCCTACCACTCCCTGGCTCTGTGACTTAGGCACAGGTACTCAACTTCTCATCACCTCATCTCTGCAGAGCTGTCAAGGTGCTATCCTCAGAGGGCTCGGGAGGAGCCGGGGATCATGACCATGGAGTGCTTGGGGCGTGCTGGGCCGGGACACGAGCTGCAGTTGTCAGGCCCTAAGGGTTGCGTGAGCCACCTCAGGCGCAGCTCTAGCAGAGCCCGTTCTCCCTCCAGACCGTGCTGACAGGGCTCCTGTTTTGAACCCTGAACTTTAAGAAGGAACCCTTTCCTATGGGTGTGCTAGAGTACCCACGCCTGTAGGGAGTGGAGGACATTGTGGTTGGCAAGGCTCTGATCACATGATTCTCCTACCAGCTGGGTGCCAAGAAAGGCCTCGGGGCTCAGAAGGTGAGCAGCCAGAGCTTCAGCGAGATTGAGCGGCAGGCCCAGGTGGCAGAGAAGCTCCGTGAGCAGCAGGCGGCTGATGCCAAGAAGCAGGCGGAGGAGTCCATGTGAGTGTTTGCCTGAGGGGCCCTGGCTCCTATGGGGTTGCGTGGGCAGGTAGGACAGGTCAGGGAGGGTGCTGGCCTCTTAACACGTTTGTTCCTTCCAAGGGTTGCCTCCATGCGCCTGGCCTACCAGGAACTCCAGATTGACCGTAAAAAGGAGGAGAAGAAGCTACAGAATCTGGAAGGGAAGAAGCGAGAGCAGGCAGAGAGGTTGGGCATGGGCTTGGTGTCCCGGAGGTGAGGCTCAGTCAGCTCTGGGGTGTGGCAGGGAAATGCCATTGTTCTCCTGGGAACCACTGCAGGTTCTTTCCAGCAGTTTGGGGTTCTAGGCAGTCTTCCTCTGAGGCCGACTAGATGGCTCTGCTTATTGTCTTGTCTTTTTTTTTCCTTACAGAGACAGAGAGAGTCAGAGAGAGGGATAGACAGGAACAGACAGGAATGGAGAGATGAGAAGCATCAATTATTAGTTTTTTGTTGCCACACCTTAGTTGTTCATTGATTGCTTTCTCATATGTGCCTTGACTGCAGGCCTTCAGCAGACCGAGTAACCCCTTGCTCGAGCCAGTGACCTTGAGTCCAACCTGGTGCGCTTCTGCTCAAACCAGATGAGCCTGTGCTCAAGCTGGCAACCTCGGGGTCTCAAACCTGGGTCCTCCGCATCCCAGTCTGACGCTCTATCCACTGCGCCACCGCCTGGTCAGGCTATTTATTGTCTTAAAGCACCTTACGCGATGCTTGGCACATAGTAGGTGCTATTTGTTGAATGAAACAGAGGATCAGGTGCTCTTCCAATAGATCCAAGAGACTGGGGGGTGGTTCTTAATGATAGTGCTGATGTCACTTTAAGTGGGAGGACAGTTCTTTATTTTCAAGACCTCTTTGAGAATCGCAGGGCTTTTAGCATCCCTGATCCCTGCCCACTGAATGCCAGTGGTGCTGTCAGACACAACACCTGGAAAGAACCCCAGATGTTCAGATGCCCTTTGCTTGGACAGTACGCTTCTTATTTCAGAATGTTGTGTTGATGTGGTTTTCTTAAAAACGGGCTGCAGACCAGTTCTCTTATGCATTTTGTTTGCTCTACACTAAGAGTTAATGTCTAGAGATTTCAGTAATACTAGATTTTTAATCTCTTAAAAACAGAAATATTTGATACCCCTGGGGCCAGCATCCTGGCTACAGTTAGCTGGTGCTGGGTGGTGGCCGCTCCTTTCGAGGGAGCAAGAGCTCTGCCATTGGCCTTGTATACTCAACATGAAAGGCCGATGTAGAAGGTATTGTTACCCCTTTTTACAGATGAAAAAATTGAGACTCAGCAATTAAGCAACTTGCCTGAAGACCACAAATCTAGTAATTGGCGCAAGTAGGTTTTGAACATAGAACTATTTGATTGGAAATTCAGTATATTTGGCCATCATTCTCTACTTTCCTGGAAGAAGATAGGTTGGGTATTTCTCCTTAATCGGGCAGAACAGTGCTAGAAGGGTTTCATCATTCCCTTAGTCTGTGTGCTGCCAGTGTAGCTCACAGCTAATCAGGGAAACATTTTAATCCCAAAAGAACTTCAGGTCTCTGCCGCTTGCCTGTTTTGGTCACAGGAATTACTGGGTATGAACAGTTTTTCAGTTGTTTTTTTTGTCCTTTTTTTCGTGCAAGAGAATCTTAAAGCCCTGTTACAAGATATTCACTTCTTGGGTTCTGCCAGCTAAAAGCTGTAGATATTTTTTTAATGAATTTATTTTAATGTAATTAATCCCTAAAATACCTGTGCAGAGCAGGACACAGGAGCAAAGTGAGGTATCAAGAGTGGGTACTGCCTGCCTGACTCAGTGGCTCCTCTCAGGTCTAGTGCACAGGGCCAGGCCCTGTGCTTGGAAGTGCTTTCCTCTTAAAAACACAGGTGGGCCTGATTGGGCAGTGGCATAGGGATAGAGCGTCAGTCTGGGATGCTGAGGACCCAGGTTGGAAACCCCAAGGTGACCAGCTTGAGCCCAAAGGTTGCTGGCTTGAGCAAGGAGTCACCAGCTCAGCTGGAGCCCCCTGGTCAAGGCACTTTTGAGAAAGTAATCAAAGAATAACTAAGGTGCCGCAACTATGAGTTGATGCTTCTTGTCTCTCTCCCTTCCTGTTTCTCTCTTTCTCTAAAAAACAAAGCAAAAAAACCCAGATGGGATCATTAAGAACTCATTCTTTGATGCCATTAGACTAATTTCCCTAGTTCTGGGTCATTTTTCTTTTCCTTTTTGTGTGTATGTATGTATTCATCTTGGTGAAGGAGGTGGCTCACAGTACAGCAAGTCTGTTAGCATTAGCACTTGGTGCCTGTTACTAAAATTATAACAGGCAAATGGTTGTGTGTCAAGGAAAGCAATCTGAGAAAGCAAAGCGAATGTGTAGACAGTTGCGGCGTCTCTCCAGTTCAGCACAGTTCTGAGCACTCCCTGCTGGGTCTGGCCCAGGCCTGTGCACAGGTTGAGGGAGAGGGCTGTGGGCAGTACCCAGGGAAGGAGAGCCCAGCTTTATGCCAGCAGCTGGGCACCTTCTTGGGCAGTGACACTAGTGCTCCCTACTGCTCTGATGACCGCTCTGCTTTCTCCACAGCTCTGTCTCGCACTCGGTGCTGTCTGAGATGCAGGTGATAGAGCAGGAGGCCCCGGCAAGTGCTAAATCCTCCCGCTCGCAGCTGGACTTGTTTGACGATGTTGGTACTTTCGCCTCTGGACCCCCAAAGTAAGCTGTTGTTGGGTGAAGATTTGACAGTCATGTCCCTCATCACGCTTTTCTGAACCCCTCTATTGTCTCCCTAGGTACAAGGACAACCCCTTTTCCTTGGGGGAAAGTTTCGGTTCCCGCTGGGATACAGATGCCACCTGGGGTATGGACAGAATGGAGGAGAAGGAGCCGGAAGTGACCATCTCAAGCATCCGGCCTATTTCAGAAAGGTGGAGTGGTCTCGGGCATACTGTCTGGTAGAACTTTCTATGATGGAAGGCTTCTATATCTGCACTGTTCTGTCTGGTAGCCACTGGCTACTAAGCCCTTAAAATGGGGTTATTGCAGCCTGGCCTGTGTTGGCACAGTGGATAAGGGTGTTGACCTGGAATGCTGAGGTTGCGGTTTAAGACCCTGGGCTTGCCCGGTCAAGGCACATACAAGAAGCAAGGTGATGCTTCTCGTTCCCCCCTCCACCCTATCCATATTCTCTCTCTCTCTCTCTCCCATCAGTAAATAAAATCTTTTTTAAAAATGTGGTTAGCACAACTGAGGAGCTATATTTCAGATTTCATTTAAATAAATGTAAATAGCGACATGTGGCTAGCGCTGGTTGACCAGCACTGCAAAAATGGGCGGTTTTTATAAAAAGGTTTGCCATCACTGGGCTAGTGGCTACCGTAGCAGACAGTGCAGGGGTTGGTCTTTGGTCTGAGCTGTGCTTATCATCTTTTGTCCAAGGTCCGTTTCCCTGGCAGGAGGGGTTTGATTTTATGCTGCAGTCCTGACCTCCTGAGGGTTATGTATCTCTGGCCCCACCTTATTTTTTTATTTTTATTTATTTTTTGTATTTTTCTGAAGCTGGAAACGGGGAGAGACAGACTCCCGCATGCGCCCGACCGGGATCCACCCGGCACGCCCACCAGGGGCGACGCTCTGCCTACCAGAGCCACTCCAGCGCCTGGGGCAGAGGCCAAGGAGCCATCCCCAGCACCCGGGCCATCTTTGCTCCAATGGAGCCTTGGCTGCGGGAGGGGAAGAGAGAGACAGAGAGGAAGGAGGGGGGGTGGAGAAGCAAATGGGCGCTTCTCCTATGTGCCCTAGCCGGGAATCGAACCTGGGTCCCCCGCACGCCAGGCCGACGCTCTACCGCTGAGCCAACCGGCCAGGGCCAATTTGTTTTTTAAAAACTTATACCATCTTGCCTGACCAGGTGGTGGCACAGTGAATAGAGCATTGGACTGGGATGCAGAGACTCAAGGTTTGAAACCCCAAGGTTGCCAGTTTGAGTGCAGGCTCACCCAGCTTGAGCACAGGGTCGCTGGTTTGAGCAAGGGGTCACTTGCTCTGCTGTAGCCCCCCAGTCCAGGCACATATGAGAAAGCAATCAATGTACAACAAAGGAGTCACAATGAAGAATTGATGCATCTTATATCTCTCCCTGCTTGTCTGTCCCTCTCTCTGTCTCTCTTTCTCTGTCTTTGTCTCACTAAAAAAAACTTATCCTGTCTTAACAAGGGCAATATGTTTACCTGATAAATTGTTTTAAAATCACCCATTTGTGAAACGGGAACATGAGTAGTGGTGTCACGGGGCTGCTGGAAGCGTTGTGTGAGGAGACTTGAAGACACCTGCGCAGCCCGTGCGTGTCAGTGCCGAGCAAGAGACTGGGCCCCGACTCACCACACTGCCGCTCCTGAGAGGACAAGGAGGTCTGTTAATAGTTATGCCAGGAGAGTAAGTGTAAACCCAGGCAAACCAAGACATGGTCGGTTGGTCACCCAAGCGTTATGCCAGTGGTAACCAGGGGTAGAGAAGCAGTAGTGACATTAGGACATCTAGACCTTGGTGGAGCTCTAGTGGTTGGGGCAGAAGCCAGGCCCCCACATTTCTATGCTGCCTAGTGGAGGTAACATGAGCTCTCTGTGCCTCGGCCTCAGTGTGGAGAAGGGGAGAGACTTTTTTTTTTTTTTTTTTTTTACAGGGACAGAGAGAGATAGACAGGGACAGACAGGAACGGAGAGAGACGAGAAGCATCAATCATCAGTTTTTCGTTGCGACATCTTAGTTGTTCATTGATTGCTTTCTCATATGTGCCTTGACCGCGGGCCTTCAGCAGACCGAGTAACCCCTTGCTCGAGCCAGCGACCTTGGGTCCAAGCTGGTGAGCTTTTGCTCAAACCAGATGAGCCCGCGCTCAAGCTGGCGACCTCGGGGTCTCGAACCTGGGTCTTCTGCATCCCAGTCCGATGCTCTATCCACTGCGCCACTGCCTGGTCAGGCAAGGGGAGGGACTCTTGCTGGGACAAGGGCCCCTGGGTCCCAGGCCAGTCAGGGAGGGCTTTGAAAAGCACCCCCAGATTTACCTCTGACAGTGAAGGGAAGGGTCAGAGATGTGTCGCACCCACCCCCAGAGTCACAAACCGGAGGGAAGTGGAGAGCCGGAGCTCAGGCCTCGAGTCCAGTGAAGCACGTCAGAAGTTTGCAGGAGCCAAAGCCATCTCGTCGGACATGTTCTTTGGGCGGGAGGTGGATACTGAGGTGAGTCGAGTTGTCCCCCCTGAGACTGGAAGCAGCAGGGAGACGCGGGACCTTCTTCCCTGCCAATAGTTGGGCTGTAGCATTGGGGTTGCTGCCCTGAGTTCTTGGGACATTGGCCAAAAGACCCCTAAGCCTTGCCTTTTCTTCCCCACAGTATGAAGCCAGGTCACGGCTACAGCAGCTCTCAGGCAGTAGTGCCATCAGCTCTTCAGACCTTTTTGGGGACGTGGATGGAGCGCATGGAGCAGGTAGGGCCCCAGAGGTGTGGCGGGTCTCAGGTGAGGCCTGTGTGCAGAGTTGGAGGGCCCAGTGGACGGGGCAGGGCTTCCTGCAGCCTCTGGTCATCTCTTTCCTTGCTTTTCCAGGTAGCGTATCTCTGGGCAATGTGCTCCCCACAGCTGACATTGCCCAGTTTAAGCAGGGAGTCAAGTCTGTGGCTGGGAAGATGGCTGTGCTGGCCAATGGTGTGATGAATTCTTTGCAGGTGAGGCTGGGGCGACTTGACCTGGGGGGGGGGGCGCAGAGTAATGCTTGGAGGTCTGCCTTCACCTCTTCCTGACACTGCCACTGGGAGCCTCTCGGCCAGAGAGAGCATTTTCGTACCAGGGCGGGTCTCTCCCTATGAGGACATCATGTCGGCACTGGTTTTCCCCCAGTCTTGTCACCTCTGCTGCTCTTCCTCCCTCCCCAGTGTCTGTGAGGTTGGGCAGGGCTTTCCCCTTGAGGTCTGGCCAGGACCCTTTCCCGAGTCACAAAACATGAAACAGTCTGTGCTATGGGGAGATTGGTGCCCCCGCCTGCCAGTCCCAGTCCTGCCTGGGGGGTGGGGATGTCGGGGAAGGGTGCGCATGCTCGGGACCTGCTGCGGGTTGGACATGCTGACTGTCTTCCCCCATTTCCAGGATCGCTATGGTTCCTACTGATCCAGGCTCCGTGGCTCAGGCATATGGTGGTGACATCAGCAAAAACCCCATGATTACCAGGCCAGGGCTGCTTGCCTTGTGGAAGCTGGGGAGGAATTGTTACTTACACGTGTGGTGTGAGAGTGGGGTGGCCTTTGAGGATTTGGTGAGGGCACGGGCGGTACCAGCGCTTGATCTCCGCCTGTCGATCGAGCCCTTTGTTCCTCACCCTCACACCCTCCCCCGTGTGCTAGATTCCGTCCCTCCAGTCCCGCTCCCGAGCTGCTGCTCACTGTCCTGCCACACCGGGAGTGAGGGGAGGGCTTCTCCTCAGGGTGGCTTCTTCTGGGCCTGGCTGTCCCCGAGCAGGGAGTGTGAAAAGGGTGAGGCTTTTTTGCTGGCGTTTGGCCGTCCTCTGGAACCAGCAGGGAGGTCTTGGAGGAGTTCTGCTGTGGGCCAGCCGTCATAGGCGGCTCTGGACTTGCTACTGCTTCTGCTCCAGTGGCCTCTTCCGGGCCCCAGGAGAGGGCAGAGGAGGGGAAGGACCTTCATCTGGGTCTCACTAAGGGCTAGAAACTTTCCCTGCTACCTAAAGGTTTCATTTGGGATCAGACTGGAGGCCTGAGTGATATGTCTTACCACCCATTTTTATAGTGGTCACTTGGAGGTTACTTTTTCTCCTGGGTGTCTCAGGGTCCTTACCATCCATGTGGACCACAGGACCCTCTGTCCACTCCTGAGACTGTCCTTTTCCCCCTGCTTGGTGGCCATGATGAGCCTCATCTGCCCTATGGTGTCCTGCTGTGGATTCCGTGACAGTGCTGGCTAAGGCAGCAGAGGGTACAAGGGTAGAAGCAGGCTCCTGGGACTCGGCCTTCTTCCTCTGTCATCCTGGGCGAGGGGGTCTGGACAGCACCCCGCCAGTAAGAGCTTGAGGTGTCTACGGAGCTGCAGGCCCCGCCACTGGGCCACGCACTGTCGTCGGTGCCATCTTCCCCTGCCCTGCTGGCAGTTGGGGCCACCCACCTGCTGTGGATTGAGGGTCGGGCTCCCAAACAACAGACCACTCTTCCCACCACCCCCTCCCCCAAAGGGACTTGACTTTCTTTCTGGACTGTTTGTATTGAAACATAGTGGTGTCAAATAAAGCCCTGATGGAGCCCCGGGCCCCTGCTGGTCGGAGTGAAGTGTTCTGAGTCCCACCTCCCTGCCCAGTGCCTTAGTCTCTGGGCTCCCACCAACACTGGTAGGGTGTCGGTGCCGAAGCTGAGGGCATGTGCTCCAGGGCCTCCAGCTTGTCTCTTCTCTGAAAGCCAAAGTCCCCTGGCTCCTCGGCCCTGTGCTGCCTCGAGGTCCAGTGCAGCCTCCACCTCACCACCCTGTTGCACGCGGAGGAAAGAGCTGGTATTAGTTGGTCCTCTTAACACCCTCTGAGCCATGTGGCTGTGGGCGGGCGAGCAGCCTCAGCAGCCTGTACCTCATCCCAGCAGTAGGCTTGACGGGTGTTTCTCAGTGGAGTTGAACAATAAAAGACACAGATCTTAGTGGAATCAATCCTTTTAAATCCAGGAAGAAAGGATGTGTGTGTGTCTATATGAACCTCATGGTTTGGCAGCCCTTCCCCTATAGGGGTTCTTGGAACATCTGTACTACCTTAGGGCTCCTTGAGGTGTAGCTCTAAACCACTGATCTGAAAGAGGGGTGTTAGGATGGGTGGAGGGCATCCCCACTTAGCCAGTGACTTCTACAGCATGGCTCTGGGACTCCCAGCTTTGGAATGGTCTGCAGCGTCCATAATCCAGATCCTGTGCCCCATCCCAACCTGGAGTTGAGTGATTTGCACTGTAAACAAACCCCAGGTGATTCTGAGGCACACCAGGATTTTTCCACCTGCTTTTAGCGGGAGGCTGGATGTGATTGTGGGCCTGGCACTGCAGGGCTCTGCGGGCTAGTTCCTGTAACTCCAGGGGTCTGGTCTGGGTACGGGTGAGCCCAGGAAAATGTGCCCGGTGGCGGTGACCGTTGGCTTTGCTTCAGAGGAGGCATCCTGCTCTGCTTGGCTCCCTGGGTGGGTTTCTGGAGGACCCCGGCCCAGTTCAAGGATGTCAAAGCCCACTTGTCCTTGCCTTCCTTCAGTCTTGGCTGGAAGCACATACTCCGCAGTCCTGTGTTCACAGCTACATCCCCGCTGCCCTAACCCCAAGCAGGTGCTGGGCAAATGTTTAATGAAGCTGGCTAGAAGGCTCTGCAGTGCTGACCCTTTGTGGCCAGGGTCTTTAACATTACAGGAACCTGGCCTTAACCCCTCTGAGCTTGTTTCCTGAAGGCCATTCCAGCTGTGAGTACCTCTGCTTTGAAAGGCCGCCATGTGCAAGACATAAACCCCTCTCTGCTCATTATCTGAGGCAGCTCTCCAGGCTGAGGGGTCCTCTGGCCCCTACC
This sequence comes from Saccopteryx bilineata, assembly GCF_036850765.1. NCBI lineage: Eukaryota > Metazoa > Chordata > Mammalia > Chiroptera > Emballonuridae > Saccopteryx > Saccopteryx bilineata. The sequence goes on along the minus strand of NC_089490.1, from coordinate 389,994,044 downwards.
TCCCAGAAAAGCTGGGACTTGGCACCAAAAATCCAAACTCACCCCATCCCTTCACCCCCTCCTCAGTCTAGTGGGTTTATATTCACCACTTAGCAGACACAAGGGACTTTATTCATTTCACATTTAACTAATAGGAGCTTTTGAAAGTGAAATGGTCTTGCCCACCCTTCGTCCCTTCGTGGCTAGTGGCTATTTCTCCGGTAGAATGCTGCTGTCATGTCCTCCCATACCTGCATCACTGGCATCACCCCTGAGCATGCAAGGCCCTGCATAGCTATTCATGGACTGCCCCCTTCCTGGAGTTGCTATGAGATAGATGAACCTTATTTGGGGACTCTCAGAAAAAGGTGAAGGCCAATTCCCTTCTTGGTGGCCTCAGTTCAGTCTGCTGTCAGCCCAGGACCGACTAAAGCACAAGGGCTAACAGAGGAGGCTAACTTTGGATTCACTGCTTGGGGTGGTTGGTGCCAGAACCTGTTATAGGTCCTGAGTAGGGCTGCCATCTGGCCTTTTCGCCAGCAGAGGGCAGCATGGCACGGCGGGAGAGGAGTTGGGCAAGAGCATGACACGGTGCTGTAGGCAAGACCCTGTGGACTCCTCAAGTCTCAGACTCGTCTGTCTCTTCAGTGGAGCCATCGCTCTCTGCATCCACTTTGCGAGCGTGGTGGAGGGGCCTCCAGGAAAAGCCGGCCCGGTGAGGAGTCCGGGAAGGCAGGCCGCTGGCCTCTGGACTGGCAGTGGCCGAGTTGACCAGTTCTGGGATCTGGGCCAGCCTGAAGGAGGAGAGAAGCCCCGAGGGCAGCACGGGGCCTCCAGCCCAGAGACCAGGACCTCCACACTTCCTCTTGCATCTGGATGAAACCACAGGCTGTGTTCCCAGGGGACTCAAAGAGAGGGTGTCTCAGGCCTCTGCTGGCCCTGAGGCTCGTCCCTCCCTGTTGGGGGTGTTCTGGACAAGCAAGCACTGTGTGACCCCACGAGGGGCACTGCCATGTCTGACTGAGGCTTTTCCCCCACAAGGGGGCAGCATCCTCCCACTTGACACTTACAGTCGCTCCAGCTCCTCATCCATGGCTGGGTCGTGCAGCAGGTCTCCTTTGTCAGGCAGAGCTCCTAGGAGATAATTAGGGGGCACGAAGCTTAATCTGAAAGCCCTTCAACCAGGTTCTGGTCGGGCAGCCCCATGCCCAGCAGTGCCTGTGTGCCCTTCCCCTTCCTATCTGCTCGGGCTGATGTAAAAGACACGGGGAAGAGCTTGGAAGAGAAGTTGCAGAGGACTGCTGTCAGGACAGAGCCTGGGTACTGCTGGGTAAAGGTAATGTGTGTAACATTTAATATCCCCGCTGCCAGCCCTCCCCCCCCGACTTGGGGCAGAGACCACAGCTGAGGAGACATCCCCAAACCTCAGGGTCACTGCACATACCCAGTGATCCTCTTTCAAGGCTGATGGTAGTGAGCTGGTGTGGTGGTTTAGTCGTTTAGTCCTTCCTTGAGGCCCCCAGCATTGGGCCAAACAGGAGCCAGAGACCCAAGATAGGGCCCAGACTAACCATGAAGACCAGAAATCATCTAGACTTGTGCCCTAAATCAGGGTGACTCCACTTCAAAGACAATGGTCAAAAAATGGCTTAGGTCCTCCAGGGAAGGTCCCGAGGTGAGATGGGAAGACTGGATCCGGCGCAGACCGAACGCTCTGGCATGGCCAGAAGCCACCAGACGGAGAGCGGTCCCAGCTCCGCTCTGTCACACAGCTCCCTCAGCTGGTTCCCTCAGCTATAAGCTAAGAGAATCACTTCCTGGATAGTGGAGGAAGCTGAGAGGAGACAGTCTTGGGTGCTCCCTGGAGCTGTTAACAGTGGGAGGGGAGGTGGAGTGGAAGCTGCAGACTGAAAGCTCACCAGCTAATTGTTGAGGGAAAGAGCTCACTGGTGGTCAGAACCTAGACCTGGCAATCAACCATGCTGGTCTCTAGAAAGCCTCAATCTTAAAATTACCCACCTGGCTCTAGTTCAATTCCTGACTTTCCCAAAACCTTTTCAAATGATGCCTCCTGGTCCCTTTTGCTCTAAGTTAGTGGTTTTTAAACTGTGTCCCATGGAACCCTCTCATTTCGTGGTGGCGGTGGGGTGCCCTGATGACTAAGGGGCCGCCTGCAGCCAGGGGCACCGGGTCTCTGTTCACACCGGAGACGCAGGCGAGGGCAGACACCAGCCGCTCTTCCTGTCTCCCACTCCACCCAGCATGAGTGCTCCGTCAGAGCGGTTGACTGTCCTCCCTACAAGCCCTAGAAATAGTGAGGGCATGCGGTCAGTGCAGTCTGGGACCCCTCCTTGCCAGGGGCTGTGACTGGTGGACAGGAGGGAGGCGGCCAGTTACCGAGGGGGTGGGGGAAACCTAAGCACATCCCCAGCCGCCACCCTCCTGCTCTTCACTTCCGATGCCTGTCTGCTCCTTTCTGCTCTGCCCGCCGGTGACCTTGGCTACCAACCTCACTTGGTTGAGGGTTCCCCAGACCGGCGCATGCCCCAAGCACTGTCTCAGAACAAGTGGGCTGCCAGATGGCCTCCTGGCTGCGTGGGCCCTCAGTCAGTCCCGCCGGGGTGTGGGCTCCTGTGTACCCCAGAGCACTCGGGCAGGCTCGCTATCATGTGAGATCTAAAGCTTCTAGCCTAGTGTTGGCCTACCGTGGCTGACACTTAACAAATGTTCAAGTTCCTTCTCTTGAGCCCGTTCCCTCAGCGGCAGAAGGAAGGGGAATACGGTGAGTCTCTACTTTGAGACTCAGAAAGCTGGGATCCCTAGCACACCTGGTACCTCGAGGAGAGAGACGAATAAGAACCCCCCAAGCTCTGCTGGATGGCGACCTGGTGGCTGTTCCCCTAGGAGAGCAGTGGGTGTAGGAGGGGGCTTGGGGGGAGCACATGGAGAAAGCCAACCAGTGGGATGAAAGTGGACAGAGAAAACTGGGCCAGTGCAGGCCTCCCCCCATGTTTTGCTCCCTTTCAGATTAATCAGACTCTCTTCCCGCTGGGAAAAAGGCCTCCCCAGAGGCCTCCCCTTGACACAGGGGCCTCAGGTCCGTTTGGGATATTATCTCCAGAACCCCTGAGTCCTATGTCCAGAGCCCTGTGTCTGCTAGGCTGCTCTCTCGAACGGAACTGGGGTTCTGTGGGGAGGGGCTGGCACCCTCTGCCGTGCAGGGGCTTCGTGCTGGGGCAGGGCCGCGGGCGGGGAAGGCTGCCCCTCACCATGGGGGTGTGAGAGCCCTAAGAAGGCAGAGCCTTGAGTTGTGCACATCTGGTTCCTTGGGCCTCAGAGTCTGGCCCTGAGACGTGAAGGCGGAGACGGTGATGCCCCCTCCTCTGAGGCCAGTCTGCCGATAGAGGCCAGCCCTGCAGGCTTCGTGGTGCGTGGCTAGGAAAGGCTGGCCACAGCCAGCTCTGGCTTACCTAGGGCTTGGCTGATTCCATGATGCTTTGAGAGAGCCACAAGGAACCCATAGAAGGTGAGTCTCTGAACGTTGCTCAGGATCTCTTTGACAAGGGCTGGGGGTGGGCAGCTAGAAGAGACCACAGGCCAGATTCAAACATGTGCGAGTCTGAGTGTCACCCTTTCATCCACACCTTCAGGCTTAGGAGGGTGCCCCAAGCCAAGATGAAGGGACGACTGCCCCAGGCGCCCTGCCCTGGGGAGCATGGAAGATGTCCAGGAGCAAGAAGCACGCCTTCACTGTGAACATAAAGGCCTGGCATGTCCACCGACCGGTGCTTTCACTAGGGGGAGTGGGAGGGAGGGCAGAGGGATATGGCAAAGGTAACAGCCTCTTCTGGACAGAAACCAAGAGGCTGCTCTGTCTCTGTGGACTGTGTGCACGCAGGACGCTTACCCTCCCTTCTGCTGAGTGACAGCTTTGTGCAGTGGATGTTTTTCCTTCTCTCCAAAATGTCAAGGCCAGCCGATCTCCGGGGAAGGAGAAGGTGGCAAGCTGGTCCCCCACAACAGTCTCACCCAAGTGAAAGTCCTCCCTAAGTGAGCGGGCTGGGAAGCCTTTCAGTCACAGCTTGGTCTGGGGCAGTTGGCGCTGTTCGAATTGATACTATGGCCCTAGAAGCCCTGGACCAATCAGAACAGCCTGCTAGACACCTGTTCCAGGGCCAGCAGCCTCCGGTCCCCGGGACCGAGGTGGGGTCTCCGGCCCCGTTTCTCACCTGTACTTGTGCCGGTCCCACAGGTTCTCCAGGCACTGAGAGAACAGCGACGCCTCGACCCCCTCCAGCACGCTGGTCTCCCCCACGGCAGGCCTCTGGCGGTGCTGCCCGCTGGATGACGTCGGCACAATCACCGTATTGGGGTTCTTGCCTGACAGCAGGTCCTGGTAGATGGCAGCCACACTCTCCAGGAATTCTGAGTAGATGGATAGAGGGGGCACAGGTCAGGCAGGGAGGACATACTTCATCCCTTCACTGTGTCTGATTCTGGTAGCTCAGTCCCAGTTCAGCATCGGTGCTCAGGGCATGGTGTCCTGGGAGCTGGGCCCTTAACCTGGGTGATCACCACACTCATGAGGGATGACACTAACACGTGTTTCAGCTCTTCTGGGCAGCTGTTCCTAGACAGGTGAGGCCCCCGTTACATACTCTCACAGCACCCTGTGGCGTTGTCCGGCGGAGCTTTCTGAGTGATCGTTGGTGTACGCTGTCTCATTGCTGGCACGCAAGATCTTCGGACAAAGGCAGGCACCATGCCTTGTCAACCTCCCTGCCCCCACACCTGGCACCGGGCCTGGCACATAGTAAATGGCTATGCACACTTTTTTAAAAAAAGTGAAGGTGTGCACGCCCCCAGTGCGAGCCCCATCTTCGGAGGCCACCTGCTTCTGTGACTCAAGAATACATACTGGGACACCAGTGTGGAACGGAAAGCCTGCAAGCTGGGAATTTATTAACTGCTTGAAATTGTTTTCAAAGTTCAGTAGTGAGGCCATGGTTGGTAAGCCGACTTCAGCCCGTCTCACCGCCGACTGACGCACGTGGCTGTGTGGCCGTGGTGCTCGGCCCGGTGCTGCTGCAGGAGCAGCCCGGCCAGGCGGCGGGGAACAGGTCTCCTGACACAGCTGCTCCTCCTCCAGGGCCCGAGAACTTTAGAGAAACGGGAAGTGAGTGCCTGGAGCTGCTAAGAGCAGGTGGTCAGACCCAGGGTTCCAGACCCTGCCTGCCGGGCCCTTGGGCTGCCAGCAGGAAAACAGAATGTGATGCCTGAGTGAGGCCAGGGCCAGCTGGGGCCACCAGCTGGCAGGAAGGCCATGTCCAGCTCCAAGGACAGCCTTGTTTACTGGAAGAGCTCGTTTTAAACCAGTTTGTTTATGGGCAGTCAGCAACTTCTAAACCTAGCATTCCACTTGATGTTCTGCTGTGTGTTTATATATATATATATTTTTTTTGTGTGTGTGTGTTTATATTTATTCGTCTATTTTTATTCCACCTGATT